>NW_028262358.1:79300610-79655610 GCF_047370975.1 Nipponia nippon | reverse complement strand
GCTTTAGCCAAATTTTTGAATCAGTTTTGTAAATTATGTAGTACACGATGTGTATCAGATTGTCTGTTCATGTAATGAAGTTATCATGAGCAAGATGAGAAAATTCAGCTGTATGAAACAGAATCACTATATTTACCCTTTTCTATAGGCCCATACAGTCCTTGTCCCTGCATCATTTATGATATAAAAATAATTTTTTTCTTGGGTCAATACGATATAAATCCTGAAGTTGCAAAATCATTAATCTTTTTAAGGTTTTTGCTGCTGTGCTTGTTCTGCACTGTATCTCTTTTCTAGTCCCGTTGCTGCTCATGATCTGTAGATCTCACACACAAGAAAATGACTAGAAGTACAGTTCATAAAATACTAGTGGTGCAAAGCAGGATGACCTTTGAAAGTCTATGGTTTGTGTCTTGCACAAAAGATCAGGGCAACATGATAGACACCATGAGACCTGGCAAATGTCTTTCTGGCGAAAAAAACATGGAAGATGGCCCTCAATAAATGCAAAAGGCAAAGTATTCATGCTAGTTTCATAGCTAGACAAAAATAACTTATGTAGGATGAAAGGTAAAATACAAATGTAGAAGAAGACATATGACAAAGAAAGGATTCATATCAGTATTATTTAAAAGATCAACCAATAATGATCAAAGAACAAACAACCAAACTCAAGTGTGTTTACTCACCAGCCAAAATTAGACTGTAGCTGTAACCCAGGGCAACATTACACTGCTGTGCAAGTCTGCCAACATCCAGTTGAATCTTCACTTTGCAGCTGTCTGTGATGCCCTACAGTGATAAACAAATACCGCTGTGTTAAATTGGAAGTGCAGAAAACTGCATAGTTTAAAACAAAATTAATAGATAAGGATAGCATAAAAATTGTCCTTTGTATAAGATCTGTAGCTTGGAGCTGCAATGATAAACCTCCATTTTTTTTCAATAGTTGTAGACTGAAAGCATAGTAACTAAACATTAATGCTGTTTGGTAAAGCACACATTTTCCTTTCCTTAATTTTTCATCTAATGCTAACTCCCAGATATGTCTTCAAATTTTGCAGTTTTTCAGACTATATAAAAAGTGTCACTGGCCTTCTTGGAATAAAAGGCATCTTTACACCTTGGATCTGTGTGCTACCCAAGACCATGAAAGTCTGCCATGTGATGTGCTAATGGATTTTCTTGGAGGCAGAACCATTTCTACACCATTGTGAAGAGAGTCCTTAGGACTGGATGCATTTTGTCAGCTCTCAAGCTCAAAATCATAGTGTTCCTTGCATATTGATATGAAGGAGGGGCCAAAGGTGAAGCCTGAGTGTTGTTTATTGGCTCTAATAAGACTGTGCAAAGCAGGAGTGCTGGGGTATGACTGATCATTACTTTTGAGTCCCAGTTATTTTTCATAGGGTATTAACTTCTCCTAATGACTTCAGTGGTTACAGTGTTTCTTTAAAAGCATGATATCAATAATTGTTTCTTGGCTCAGTGACAGTACTGGGTATTGATATATTAATAGTAATTCCTGATTTAACTAAGCATTTCATTTAGTCTGAAATGTGTAATCTGAGACAACATCTGGATCACTATGTCTGGTTTTGGGCTCCTGAGTACAAGCGAGACATGGACATACCGAAATAAGCCCACCAAAAGGCCAAATAAGAGCTTAGAGTATCTGTCTCTAGAGGTGGGGTTGTTCAGCCTGGAGAAGAGAAGGCTTAGGCACATCTGAGCAATGTGTATAAGTACCTGCTGGGGGAGAGTAAAGAAGATGGAGCCAGGCTTTTCTAAGTGATGTTCAGTGAATGAACAAGAGTCATTGGCCACCAACTGAAATACAAGAAATTCTGCTTAAATGTAAGACAATTGTTTTTCACTGTTAGGATAGCCAAACACTGAAACCATTTGTCCAGAGAGGTTGTGGAGTCTCCATCCTTGGAGATGTTCAAAATCCAACTGGACAATGGCCTAGGAAGCCTTCTGTAGTTGACCCTGCTTGAGCATGGCGTTGGACTAGGCGGTCTCCAGAGGTCTTATGCAATCTCAATGATACTGTGGTTCTGTGTGCAGTATTTTGTTTTTTAGTAATATGGAATAAGAAATACCAAACTAAGTACTAGCTTTCTATAGAATTTTCTGTCCATTCCCAGAAGAAAAGGACGCACTGTTGACGTTCATCTTCCAGTTTCCATATCTTATGGAAACTTATCTTACCTAGTGGTACATGGTCATCTAAGATGTGAGTACAGACAAAATCAGAAACCTGACATGGGGTAAAGACTTATATATACGTGTTCCCAAGATTTCATGTGATACTTCTAAAACTTTTGAATGAGCTATCAGATGTTTTGTAGTAAGTTTTTCTTAGCCCCTCCTGCTGAAGATGTTTCTCTTTTTGTAAAATAGTTTTATGATCACTGGGCTTGAGACACGCTAAGAATGACCATATATAATCATCATCTATAGTGTGTCTTCCATTTAGGGTCCCAAGAGTGAAGAATCTGGATTCCATTCCTTAACTATGAAAAAAATATAGGTCCAATTGATTTCCTTTAATTGTTCAGTTTCATGTGGTGCTTTGATGATTTAGATATGTGATGCCTGGAGGTCTTAGCTGAAAACCATTTTTTTAAAGAAGTGTCACTTTGCTAAATGGTACCATTTTCCTGAAATTTGTATTTGACATAGTCAAACAATGCAGTTTCCTTTATCTTCCCTTCTGAAAGACATCTGCAGTCACTGAGATTCTGAATTCATTCTGTAAGGTGAATCTTCAAAGACCAAGTCCTGCACAGGATCTCTTGCTTCCAAAAATAAGTCCAACTAATTCCTGAAATTATTAAAAAAATTAAAAAAAAATATAAAAAGAAATCTTCCAGGAGAGTGGAGGGGGCTTCACTGCATGTCACTTTAAACGTTTACAATATATTTGTCTCCTATGCCAATGGAGGAGAAGGCGGCATATCTAAGGTATTCTTCTGTAAGATTTTAAATATTTACTCTAGGATAACATAAATCACAGTTTGAAACTGATACTTTTTCTCCTGTGGCCATAAAAGCACCTTAGTTTTTCTGGCTTAGTGGTAGACGTGTAGCAATTCATATTTGGTCAGATGAATTTGACCTACAGTTTTCAAACTGAGAGTAGTTTTCATTACAAAAAGCTAATATACTGAAAAGAGCTTGCTCATTTTGGGGAACTGGCATAGAGCTTTCTGATTGTTATTTTATTTTCAATTCACTTGTCTAGTCTAGGATGTAGTATTTGAATGTGTAGATGCACAGGAAGAGTCTATAAATCATAACATAATTATTTTCTGTCTTAGAAATCTCTGGAGACATCCCTAGTGCACTCTGTGATTGCTGAATATGTTCTCTGGAAGCTGAGTTTCAGTACTGATGCTTAGGGACTGAAGGAAGTTTTATTTTAAATATATGATAGACATACAAACAAATCCCATTATTAAATAATTATTAAAAATAATTTAAAAAGTATTTTATGGCTGTGAAATCACCCTAAACAAATCTGTCACTGTACCAATGTTCCAACCACGAAATATAATCTTTAATTTATTTCATTCTGAAATTAGTTATGAGTGATGTTCATTTGACAGGAATGGATATTGATTTGGTACATTCAGCAAACACTGAAAATCTGTGGTGAACCAGGGAGTCTTTGTCATCATCTGCTCTGATAAGGCCAGAGGATTTTGACATCTTTAGGTCAGTTTTATTTAAATAAACTATTGAAAGGGGACCTAGCTCTAGAGAGGAATACTTGAGTAGGTTCAGAAGGCATCCTAATCCCAGATTCAAGGAAGTCTGGAACTGGCTGCCAAGAATCAGAAAAGTTATAGACTAAGGAGGAGGAAAGTGGCTTTTTTTAATTTTTCATTTTATGGAACATTAAGCCATTAGACTAGATTTTTCTAGAGAAAAAAGGCTGATCAGTTTAGATATCTTCAATTTCTGTAGAAACAAGAACTCATCTTCTAGGAGCTGGACTATTAACTAATCAAGAGTGTGAGGAAAGACAGAAATATAAATGGGAATATGTAATAGGAGCAAAAAAAGTTGTTTGTCTGATTTATTGGAATCCTACATATAATTCAAATGCTGACACTGCAAGAAGGATATGAATCAGTTAAAGAGGTTTCAGAGAAGAACAGTGCAAGTGATTAAAGTATTGGGAACTGTGCCTTAAGAGAAACTGTGTCAAAAACCAGTTTGATTGCTGAGTAAGTTGTCACCAGAAGGATTTGATCACATTACTTGAGCACCTGTATGGATGTGGAAATCTGAGTAAACTGCACCTGACCATACATGTAAACACTTGTATCATTTCTGCTGTATCTTTATCTTAAACGTCATGTACTAAACAAAACAAGAATACCAAAACTGTCTTTCTCTGGATGAGGTAGTCATTTAAAAAATCATAAATTACTGAGTAGATATTTTTAAAGAGAACAAGAGAATGACTTTGACAGTGGTGAAGAATTTTTCCCAGAAAGTTTCCTGAGAGCTAAATTTGCAACTGAGGTATTTATTCAGCCATTTAAAAAATTAAAGCAAGAAAAAAGAGAAGTTATTTATCACTTGACAAGTTGAATCTCAAAATTAGAGGTCATAATTTTTCATCTGGGAAAAATAAACTAAACCAAAACCCACAAGAAAACCCAGAATACAGGAGAGAAATCCTGAAATCATGAAAAGATTTTGAGGTACGTCTTAAAAATTGAGTCAGATGTAATAAGAAAAATGAGGAAGAGATTTATCTGAAAGTGCTATTTATATTGCTGGGGTATAGACATATCTTTTAATTTCTAGAAATTCATCCAACTTAGAGTTTCAGCTTTGGTTTTGCAGCATGACTTTTGTAGACTGATACATTCAAATTTTGAACAAAAGGTCCCAAAGAAGTGACCATGGTTGCCCATGCAATTAGGGAAATCAGCAATGATTCTCTGGTTGCAGAGATTGTTCCCAGGGAGTTCTCCAGGTGAGATGCTGTGCCAGTGAAGCTAAAGACAGCTGTTGGATGCAAATCTGTCACTACAACAGCTTAGGAAGCAAGTGTGAAAATTCAATCACAGTGCCTTGTGTTTGAAAAGTAATGCTCAATCAGACAGGTAGTACAAAGATTAGGGAATGATTTTATCCCTGTTTGTGAAGAAAACAGAAGTCTGGCTTGGCGATAAAACAAAAACTATACTAGTTTTCAAAGGCTGGAAATTAAAGCTAACCATATAAGGCTACAGATAATATATGTTAGTGAGGGTGATAAGTAATCATTGAAACAATTCTCAGTAGTTACAGAATATGATGACTCAAAATTTTACCCAGGGTGTTGTGTTTCTCTAAAAATTAAACTTTTTTAAACTCTAGCTATTGGAGTGAAGTAAATTGCAAGAAATCTTATGGCCTTTTTTTTGTGTAGTAGGACAGTTCACATAAACACAATTATCCATTTTGTTTTTAAATAAAAACCATGAATCCTATGCTACTCTTCTGCTTCTTCTGTGCTGATACTGCAGTCCATTATGAGGCAAATCACTCTGTCTTAGTCCAATTTGTGAAAATGCTGACAGAGATCCTAGATAATTGAAATTTGAACTTTTAAGTGAAAATGTGGCTCGTCTATCTTGTCAGGAAAGAGTATTCTCAGAACAATATTTAGACAACAATTTTGAACATTTGAGCTACTAGTTATTGATAAGTACTGGCCTGTATTGCTCATTATTATTTCCTTTACTTTCATAAATAATCAGTCTATCACTGCAACTGGAGTGTGGCCTGTACTTCATCTTCCTTGTACCAAATTTCAGTAGGGAAAAGAATGCTTATATATACTGTAGGTGCTTGCGTGAAGAATAAAGTTCTTTGCATTTGAAGTACATTATAATATGATTTGACAGTGACCTCTAGCACTGGTGGAATGATCTCTAGGTATTGCTTGCCTTTTTACCATTATTATTATTATTATTATTATTATTATTATTATCATCATCATCATCATCATCATCATCATTATTATTATCATTATCATTATTATCATTATTATCATTATTATTATTATTATTATTATTATTACTACTTACAATGTTTTAAAAACTGAAATTATTGCCATTCCAGCAAATATAGCAATACAAACAGTGTGATGTTTGTTTTTAATGCTCATACTCACCAAATACAAATAAGGTATTTTTATAATATGTAACTGCTTGTAAGAGTACAACAATAGGGTAGGCACGAACTTCTCATGAGCTTTTGACACCAAAAACGTAAATAGATTGCTCAGTATGAGCCCATAGTATTTCCATCTGCCTTATTTTCTTTATTACAGTGTAGCACATGCTCAGCCTCAGCCAGTGGTCCTAGTGTTGTTTTCATGGAGACATTCAATACCTGTATCCCTGAGTATTGGAGCAGTTCTGTTCTGTAGCTTTTGTGCAGTACCACTGATATCAGAGGCAAGGATTCACTCAAGATCAGAATCTGATCTCATGCATTGAAAAAGAATAAATATTCCTTCACTTTCTTTGTATTTTAATCATCATGTATGAAGTAGAAATTGATTGCAGGATGCCTTATGGACTGCATTACTTAGCGTTGTGCGTTAACCCCAGTTGGCAGCTCAGCCCCACACAGCCACTCACTCACTCCCCCCCGGTGGGATGAGGAAGAGAATCAGAAGGGTAAAAGTGAGAAAACTTGTGTGCTGAGATAAAGACAGTTTAATAGGGAAAGTAAAAGTCGTGCATGCAAGCAAAGCAAAACAAGAAATTCATTCACTACTTCCCATTGGCAGAAAGGTGTTCAGCCATCTCCAGGAAAGCAGGGCTCCGTCATGTGTAACAGTTACTTGGGAAGAGAAACACCGTAATTTTGAACGTCCCCTCTTCCTTCTTCTTCCCTGCAGGTTTTATTGCTAAGCATGATGTCATATGTTATGGGATATCCCTTTGGCCAGTTGGAGTCAGCTGATGCAGCTGTGTACCACCCGTTTCTTGTGCACCCCCAGCTGACTTGCTGGCAGGGCAGTGTGAGAAGTAGAAAAGCCCTTGACGCTGTGCTAACACTGTTCAGCAATAACTAAAACATCGATGTGTTAACAAACACTGTTTTAGTCATGGAGCCATACCATAGCGCCATACAAGCTACTATGAAAAAAATTAACTCTATCCCAGCCAAAACAAGTACACTTAGCAAGTCAGAATCATCAGAACATGCTTTGCTTCAGCTCTGTCAATATAGTGCTAGGTTTTTATTTCCTTATATTTACAGAACTAGATCTCTAGAAGAAATTAAATGCATGACAAAACAGGCACTGAAGGAAGGCTTGGTTCAAGGATGTATAGGAGCCTGTGGTGAACTGGCTTGGGTGCTGTTCTGGCTACCAAATTGTTTTCTTCTGCTCTGTGGTGGAACAATATTGTGTTGCTCCTGTAATTTGGGGTAGAGGACTAATACTGTTTTAACTGAATTTGCATTTGAGAACAGCTGATGAAGGCAAAGGCCTTTAAACTGTAACAGAGCTATGCTACCAGCTCTTTTCCCTTCTGTTTCCTTATGCTTATAAATTTTGGTCTTAATAGCATTTATTTTTGCTAGTGTTGTCAAAAAAGGTTTCATTAATTTGCATCAGCTAAAGATTCCCCTTTGAGAATCCTCTTTGAAATTAATAAGATTTGATTGCTCACACTTCTACATGCAAGTTAATATGATCCAACAGGCATTGCTTCTGCACATAAACAAACAGTGTGAAATTATAATTACAACTCGTAAGTAGAGCAAGAGAAGCAAATTCGTCTAATTTTCATGCAAGCTTTATGTCTACTTTTTTTTCTTTTTAATTTCATTTAAAACACACTTCTTTCTGCTATGGCAGTACTAGCAAGCATAAGGGAGCAGTGAATAATACTGAATATGATTTAGAATACATCAATGTCACATACATTAATGTGTTGTAGAGATAATTCTAAGCAAGCCCTAATAAAATTGGATGTTACTTAACCGAGCCTGGTCCTTATATGATTTACTGATACACAGCACCACGGTATAGTGGTAGGGCAACGTTTTGCAGTTTTAAACCATTAATTCTAAACTTCTTTCACCCAATTATGTACAGATAACAATATTTTTGTTTTGGTGAGTGTGATACATAGTTTTTGTGCATTATTCACTTATGCTTTTCCTAGGGTGGGTCTAAATAGCAGCGATGAAGAAACTGTATTTCCTTTGCTGCTGTTGCATACCAGGTCAGGCAGAGCCATTTAGGAGACAAGAGACTGCGTTTGAGGAATGAACATCCTCAGCTGGGGGATTTTTGCAGAGTGCAGTGGGGCAGGCACTTCTTCAGTCTAAGGAAAATGAGTTGTGAGAATAGTGAAGACTTGGGGTGGAGTTGGGGGGGCTTTGCTGAACTGGGCTTCTAGCTGACATAGCAGGCCTTGGAAATTATAGAAAGAAAGAAACTTTTCCTAAGGCTCAAGAAGGGTTTTATACAATTTGTTGCAAGCCAGACAATCTGAAAAGTGTTAGCTGGGAAGAACCTTGGGGAAAAAAATAGATCTACATGGCAAGGACACATGAAGCAGGGAGGTGCTACTCTTGTACTCTAATCCTAATCATTGGTTTTTAATCCTACTCTGTCTCTCTTAGAGGCTGGGGTTTTTTTTCTTCATTTGACTCTTTTTTTTCCTCTCTAAAAGACTCATTTTTAGTTGTGTTTTAATAACACCTGATTTTTGAATTCAGGGTAATTTATGGAAAAGTGCTGGCAGAACTACTTCAAAGGTTTGTTTCTCAGGGTCTCAGTAAAAAAACTTTGGTGCCAATACTCCACATTTAGACACAATTTATCGATGTATATCCACTCCACAAATTAAAGTTTAAGCCATTTCCTGAGCTCAGGCCTAAAAATTCATCAAATACACCTGTAAAAACATTCTACAAAATAACAGTCACTGTACTGTTCCTTAGCACTGTCAAAAGCTATGATAGATTGATTTTATATTGACTAATTAATTTTTTGAGGTTGAAGCATTATCTTAGTCCACAGACTATTTAAATCAAGCAAACAGCTGTATTAGAATAAATGGGTCTTTTCTTTCAGCCTGTTACTAAGTGTTGTCCAAAGAACTATTGTGAAACTCTTCTGCAATGTTTTTTCCAGACAATTTTTCTCAATAATGACAGTATAATAAAGTGATTTGTTCAGTGGTGATGGTTCATTCATTTATAGAAGAAGTAATTTGATTGAAGATGACCAAAGTGACAAGCTAAACAGACTTGGATATATTGTGGCTTCAAACACTCATTTCCAGAAAAACTTAACTTTAAAAAATGAGCTCTTCATATCACATGAGCACACTCTGGCTCCCAATTCCTCAAACTTTTACCTGCCTCTTAATAGGACTGTTAAAAGGAGCAACAATTAAGATGGTTGTCATTCCCAATATTCTTGAATGTAGAGAGGAGGACAAAGGAAAGCAGAGATTTTTACTGGCCAGTTACATGGATTTGCATTGTGTGTCCTGATCTGAGTGGATAAACATAGATTTGCACAGGACTTTGCAAGTTCAGAGCAAAGAACAGTCTCAGTCAGGGAGAAAAAAAAAGAGGTTGCTCAGAACTGGAATCAGGGAGGATTGCTAAAGTCTCTGCTCCTGAAGGGAGATTGTTATCCTGTGATGTATCAGTGATAAGAGCTTGGAGACAGAGAGGAAGCTCTGCTTCAGAAAGAGCAGACTTGCTGTTATTCCAGGTGGATTGCAGAGTGGTGACAAAAGAGTGGAAGCAAAATCCTGCCCTGCTTGCAGAGTAAAACCTAAAAAAACTAAACAAACAAAGAAAAAGGAAAACTGCAACAGCACTTTACCATTTCACTTTTAATCTTTGATCTTGATTCTTTGCACAAGGAGAAAAGCAGAGGAAAGTGGAATTTGGAGGAGATGGTGAGTGTTATAGTGGTGATGGTAGTTTAATTAATTGTGCTAACTTCAAAACGGCAGTATGTAGCCTCCCAGTATATTGAACACTGTGAATCAATGTGAGAGATCTTCACAGATGTCAACGGAGGATCCAATTTACACAAGGAAAATAGGGAAAAAACCTTATATGAAAATTTTATTATGCTGCATTCCTGGACCAATATGGTAGTGGGTGTCAGTCATATCTCAAGAGAAGACCTGCAGAAATAAACTAATTAAAGACGTCACAGTTTTATTGAACTTAGAGAATAAAAAGATTTTTTGAAGTTTTTTTTTTTTTTTAATATTTATTGTTCTGTGCAGATCTGTTCAATAGTATGGGGATTATTACTGCCCAAATACTGTGATTTAATTATTTTAAAGGTCTGCAAAAGAGTCTTTTAGCTGAAACAGCTCCAAGTTTTCATTAAAAGGTTGGGGACAGACTTTTTAATAGATTTTTTTGTAGTTTTAGGACAAAGGGTAATGATTTTAAACTAAAAGAGGGTACATTCAGACTAGATATAAGGAAGAAATTTTTTACAATGAGGGTGGTGAGACACTAGAACATGTTGCCCAGAGAGGTGGTAGATGCCCAGTCCCTGGAAACATTCACAGTTGAGCTGGATGGAGCTCTGAGCAACCTGATCCAGTTGAAGATGTCCCTGCTCATTGCAGGGGAGTTGGACTAGATGACCTTTAAAGGTCCCTTCCAACCCAATCCATTCTACAGTTCTATGATTCTATGATTCTATGCTTTCATAGAATATTTAAATGATTTTCAAAGACAGCATAGGAACTCATTATATGTGAAGATAATAAAAAGAAATGAATACTGTAATTTAAGAAGTTAACCTTGGTCCTGGTCTCTTATCTGTAGATAAATTATGGATTAGACAACACAAAGACAAAATAAGAGGTTTTAAAAAGTGAAAGTGTAGAAAGATAGGAAAAAAAGAAACAAGATAATACTTAAAAATCCACTTTTAAAACAGTAGAAACACAGGGTAGACCTGTTAGCATCACTGGAGTAATTCATAAACCATTTGGTAAAAGCTTATGAATAAGGTTAGTGTTATCAACTGTGTAAATATGTAATTCTGAACCTTCAAAGGCTTCTGGATACATATAATTTATACTAAGTGTGCTTGAAATTTGAAATCAGCAAATAATAATTAGCCCCTTGTTAATATTACCTCTTTCTATTTGCTTAGTCATTTTCAAAATAGTACTTTTTCATCTAACTACATGTTGGTCAATATGTTTGGTAATTATACTGAAACAAAAGCGTTCTATGTACCACACTGAAATTTTTTGAGAGGGGCTGGGAATGGCAAAAGAAGGGAAAGTTAATTTCTTGATTGCAAAAATTGCTGAGGTTTAAGTTGCTGACAGCCACTTTAAATAGAAAAAAGAAAGGTACCAGACTGCGTCTGAAAAAATATACATCTTAGGGATCAGAACTACATTAGATGGAAGAATGCACTTAATATATTTTGAATGGTGTTATTTCCCTTCTGACTCTGGTGAAACTGTGAAAAGGAATTAATTTTAAAGTCAATTGCATCCAATGTTAGTCACATGATTTGTGGTGGGTATTTTCATTGATTGTGTAAAAAGAAACTGAATGTATGTGTAATTTAGTGTCTTTGCCCCCTGGGAAATTCTCAAGTGTCTTTTCAAGTTTACAGCAAAAACCAGCGTAATTGTTATTCTAAACATCCACTGGCAGGATGGAGGAGAAGCAGAGGAAACAGAATCTGAGTGAGAGAATGTGGATGCCCAGGTTTGCAGATGCTTTGTCAACAGTCCTGGTGAATTTAACTGAACTGTTCAGGAGGCATAAAGTTAAGTGACTATGCAAAGTTTTGCAGAATAATGAGTTTGGTTGCATTTTTATCTTTTTCTTAGAAAATTGCAGCAGACCATTAGAGTGGATGTCTGACTGAAAGGAAAATGGATCTGATTTAAAGCATAGCTTTGGGTTTTTTGCAAATTTGCACTTTACCTCTTATTAGTTATAGAGTGTATTTCTGTGGGTTTCAAAGTAGCTTTTTTTTCTTGGTTAAACTTTGTCAGCATTTATTGCTTTGGGGTTTTTTTGCAAATGAGTTTTCAGAGGAATCAAAATATAAGGATAATTTAATAATTTTGGAGTATTTAAAATTATTTCAATATTAACCAGTAGAGGTATTAATCAATTTTTTTAAAAATTTCACTCAATTATGATGCCAATAATAAAAACAATGAAATAATATATATCTCTTCCTAAACCAGAAATCTAAAACTTTTTCCTAGAGTTGCCTAGTTCCTTCTAACATCTATACAGATAATAACTAGCTGAGATGCAAATGCCTACAAGATAGCCATTATGAGTCTCAGTCTGACTAACTGAGCCACACTTCTTGGATCCAGATGTTTTTAATGCATCCACCCTCGAGATCTCTCTTATTAAAATGACTGTCCTAAGTGATGTAAACTAGGGTTTTTTTGTATATTAGGTGGAATGAATCATATTAATATATGTCAGATGATACTCCTTACTTCATCTTCACTGACAATGGCTACAGTTCCACAGGCTTTCCTTCTATGAAATAAAGGAATAACTTTTTCTGCTTTATTTGCCACAGAAATATTGGCATGATGTTGTAAACATGGCTATTTCATAAAGCTTTGGGCATATCTACCTTGCCAGAAGTCAGCCCACTTGAATTAGCTAGGCATGTGTTTTAAACTGGTAACCCATCTTTGGTGGCTGAGCTTGATCTTATGTAGTACACACAGCACTGTGCACAATGCAAAGGTGGAGGCGTATACATACTCTTGCCTGTAGTTTGTAGTATTATCCACATTTTGAGGTATGTATGACTTCAAGTGAAACAGGTTGAGACAGTACAAGACTGTTGCTAATAATTAATAATGAATATATTTACATATGCTGCTTTATTATTAGTGATGTTTTTCTTGCAAACTAGACATACTAGGATAGAAAGTAAGCATAGGCCAGACATCACTAGAACATATTAATATAACAGGGCCATCCTTAGATTAAACAGCACCTAAGGCATGTTTAAGTTTACTTTCCTTTTTGGCTACAACTGCATTTTAATACCTGAGATACCCACCTTTACTCAGCAAGCTGATGAAATCACAATGTTGCTGCATGATTCTGTTTAGGCAGCTCTGGTTGCATCACTCTTGTTTGAGGCTGTGCTTCAAGCAAACTTCAGGAGATGGATTGCAACATGTAATCCTGAAGTCTCAATCAGGAATTAAATGACCTTGTTTTAATATCTGGACATATGATATTTCTGTGAAATTCTTGTAAAACATTTCTGACTGTGAAGAATCTTTCATAGACTGGTGTATTTTAAAACATTGCTAGCACTTTGCTGATTTTCATGTTTGCCTTAATTAACGATTTGTAATCAAACTTAACATGAGACCAAATTCTGTAGAGAATTGTTTTTGACTTTGGTAGTAAAATTATATTGTGCATATTTATCTGTTACATACACCAAGAAAACTGTATTTGGTTTTTCTTTTATATATTGCTTCACGCTCACTCTTTCAAGAAAGAGTGAATGGAAGTGGTAGGAAAAAGACAGGTCTCCAAAGGGTAAATGCATAGTATTCAGCCAAGTTCAGCTCATTCTCAGTGTAAACACTAATGTAGCAGGTTACATGTGCAATATCTGGTTGCATGTGCAATATCTGGTTGCATATGCAATGTTAAAGTGCAGAATATTAATAACAGAGATCATAGTAAAATGAAGATAGTTCTCCTGAAAATTTTAATGAGGGTAAAAATTTAAATAAAAATATTACTTTACTTCTCCTTTTATCACATTTTGGTTGTTTTATCACTCATTTCCCACTTCTACAGGATGGGAAGAAATAGAAGAGAAGAAAAAAATATGGGAGAAGATGTGTGACTTACTATGAATTAAAATGAATTCTAGAATTTTCTAACATTTGAACTTCTCTCTCCTTAGTAAGTTTTGAATTGGGAAAAAATGAACTGTGATAATTTTTTACTGAAACTACACTCTGGGAGAAATGTTAAGAAATTACTTTTTCAGTAACAGTATTTCCATTAATATGCAGTCATATAATCTGAAGTTAACAAACTAGAGGAAGAGCTGAAAACAACAGATATCATATGGGCTATTAGCTCATTTTGGTAGTAATATTTGATCCTTACTATGGAAGTATTAGGAAACAGAACTATATTTAGTATTTCTGTATGAGTCTTTATCATTCTCTTGCAGTTTATTGACCTTAGCTGCCTACTAAAAATTAGGTCCAGGGAAAATATGTTTCCTCTCATCCATGATATAGTTTTAAACCGTCTAATATTCTTAAACCATTCCTAGCAGGTATTTGTCTAACCTGTCCTTAAAATCTCTGGTGACAGAAGTTCCAAAAACTTCTTTGATAATCTGAGAACTCCCTTATTCTTTCTAGATAAAGAATGTTGGGTTTCAATTTCTATAATCAGAATCAATTTGAATAACCAATTTTTATGTATTGCTTGTTATCCTCTCTTTGGAAATAGATTATTCCATTTCTTTATGCATCAATCATTACTAATTCTTTAATCATTATATTTCCTGTATTCCCTAAACTGGACTAACAATAAGAATTATTCTATTCCTTTGTAGACTTCCTATTGTGGACAAAATTGGAAGATGCTGGGATATCTGGGCAATGAAACAGGGATAGTGGCTTGAATTAAACCCGAGGATCCTATTTAAACTTTACAGCTTAATGACACACTTGAAAATTTCACTCTAAAATCACATAAATTGATAGGAGCTTCCTGCTAAATCTTTACAGGCACAGACAGCTTGAAACTTATCCTACTATGAAGGAAATATAGGAGAATAGGTACCAGGCTTGTCGTAAGTGTAATCTTTATCCTCTCTCATTAATTAGGTCATTGAGATGCTTATATTCAATGCTTTTTAAGCAGGGATTCAGCTGCATTTTTTAGTAGGCAACTCTGACAACTCCAGATATTGGTTGTTTTACTTTATCCACTGTTCCTTCTTTAATTTCCTTTGTAGATCTTATCAGAAAAGAATGTAGTGTAACAAATGCAAAGAAAATGTCCTGATCAGCTTGAATAAGGAAAAAAAAATTGAAATACAGTAGATTCTGATGTGAGAATTTGTTGATGGAAGTCTCAACTCTGAAGTGTTGCCTGGGTGAGTCTGCCTGGAAAGGTGACTACTTGCATGGACTACTAAGACAGTAATCTTGTCTTCTTTTCCTGAGTAGTCAGAAACATTTAGAAGTTAAAAATGAATCTTCAGGTAAAAAATAATGTACATGCAGTTAAGAACAATTATCAACATAGCTGTGTGTCATACATGTTGCAAGAGGAAAGGATGTCTAATATTTCATTTGATGGAATGGGAACAAAGAAAATATGATAATCAATGAAGGAGAGACATCAATACCTGCATAGGTGAGGAAAGAGAACAATTATTTTGATTGGGTTAGGGAGATTTGGAATAAAACAAGTTTGCTGATAAAGAATAAGAAATGGAAAAAATAGATTAGGAAAGAGAACCGAAAACTGAACAGAACACAGGGAATACTCAATGTGGAGCTGATGGACTGAGAGAAGTACTTCGGTGTAATAAATATATTTAGGGTGAGAATGCTGAGCTGATAAATTAGGCAAGAGAAAGAAACTCTCTGGTGATTTGAATGAGCTCAAACAGAGTGAATCTGATAAACCAGTGGCAAATAGGAGAAGATGTACTGGGTGAGGAAAAATGCTCAGGCAACAAAACTTTTCTTTTAAAGGAGTAAACAGTGAATTAATTTGAGTATAAATACAGATGAAAAAGAAAGAATGGAGGGAAAGAATAGTAGAATTCTGGAAGGTGATGAATAGGCTTTCTAGGTATAAGTTAAAAGAGGAGGTAAATCCTGAAACCAAGAAGAAAAAAGCTAAGAAAAATTTTAAATAAAAAAGAATTAAGAATAATATGAAAAGAAAGATAAAACTCTGCATATGTATGTGCATGTGTGTGCATGAATACTTACATACTGCATGTATAAAAGGACAATTATTGTAAATTGCTTTATCCTTTCCTCTTAAAAAGTCTAAATGGCTTAGCAATTGGACAGATGAAATGAAAAAGATGTGTGTGCAGGAACTTTCACAATTGCAGAAAATAAAAAAAAAAAAAAAAAAATGCTAACCATAAAAAGAAGCTGACACTGTATGTATTACTTAGACCACAATGAGGTGAACATATGCTTTTCAGAAAAGGAGTTCAAACCCAAGTTATAGTATATACTGTATGCTGCAAAGGAAGTCCTTTCCACTTCAATCTATTTTGCTACCTCTGTGTGAGTGGAAAAGGCTCCTTAGCTAAACTGTGGGCTAGGGTGTTTTTCAGAGAAGAATGTAGTGATATTGCTGAAGGCAAACACTCTTTCCTGTTGTCAAGCCCTTCAGCATAATGTGTTCACCATGCCATTTTCTGCATTGTACTAGGACTCTTTTTCCTCTCTAAAGCATTTTAAAGAGTTTATGTTCAACTGTGAGGCCAAAATTGCCCAAGCATATGTTTGGGAGGAAAGTAGTTTTTCTGTCAGCCTCAGTTTTGATACAATGATTCATGAAATGTACTCAGAAGAATGTAAGTGATAGCCTTGTTTCACTATGACAGTAGAGTTGATTTCATTTGAGTAAATCTAAATAAAACAAATAATGACAGAACAATATCTGAAAAGCTCTAGGGTAATAATCTTTTATGTTCCTCTTCCTCTTTTTGTCAAGCAGAGAATCTCTCTGTTCTTTAATTTTTTAAATATTTTTTTTTTTGGCACATAGTCACAAAACATTTCATATGGTACAGAGTTTAAGAACAGGTTTGCAGTAGTATGACAAGCATAATGGTGCCAGTTAGCATTTCAGAACTGAGAGATGACTGGCCATCTGGGAAAAGGGGTAATTTAAGGTCAACACATGAATAAGAATAAAAGCTGAGACCCACTTTTTTCATCTGCAGCAGCTACGCTGCCAAAAGATTGATATTAAAGTGCAAAAATCAAGTATTCTATGTTCCAGCAATAATTCATTCATAAGTTTCAGTAGGTCTGTCACATCACTTTTGTTCCAAGAACATGGCTCTAGTGGAATTAAAAACTCCTCTCAAGCCAATGCCATCTTGTTCAAAGGGAAGGCTGGTATGGCACTATTTAAAACATAATTTGGTGTAAGTTGCAGTTCCCCATGAACAACAGAAAATGAAGTTGATAATGCGATAGAAAACTAATCTTATTAGCAAATTGTCTGCTGCCTAGAGGAAAAAAAATCTTATCCATGCAAATTTTGCTAAGCCTAACTTCATCAGCTCAGTGTGGAATTCACTCTGGATATTGTTATAAATATATTTACTCATTTGTGGCACCCAAATATACCGGAAACTAGGCAACTCTCACTAACAAGGTACAGTACATTCTGGATATTCACACGCAATACATATGTGCAAAGGGATGTACATGTGCAAAAATAAAGTAGGTCTAAAACTGTACTTTTCTATTATTGCAATAATACTAAACCATAATATTAGCTTGATCTGGTTCTTCTATGTCGACGTAAGTGATCATTTTTATTTAATTTGTTTTTGTGCAATCAAGTCAAATAATGTATTTGAAAGTGTATTTGTGCTTCACATGCGATTGACAATGAAGTAAGATCCTTTCCCATCAAAGTCATTATGTCAGCCTGGATGAACAAAGACTGATTGTTTTAATCTTCTGAAAATAATTTGATCAGTTTAAATGAAAAGAGAAGGGTGCTCCAGTTCAGTTCCCCCAAATTAAGTGTCCACGATTCCTTAAGAGAGAAAACCATGTCTAACAGGTCATTTTCTAAACTTTGGGAAATAATTGCCCAGTTTTGTAGACACATATACAGGTACATCTTCGTGCATACTCCATATACTATGAAATGTTAAGTTAATGCTTAAAAGAGATCCCAAGGAATGAGTAGCCCTAGTTCACATGGGAGACTTCAACTTACCAGATATCTGCTGGAAATACAACACAGCAGAAAGAAAGCAGTCTCGGAGGTTCCTGGAGTGCGTGGAAGATAACTTCCTCATGCAGCTGGTAAGCGAGCCAACCAGGGGAGGTGCCCCGCTGGACCCGCTGTTTACGAAAAGAGAAGGCCTGGTGGGCAATGTGATGGTCGGAGGCTGTCTTGGGCTCAGTAACCATGACATGATAGAGTTCTCAATTCTTGGAGAAGTAAGGAAGGTGGTCAGCAAAACCACTACCCTGAACTTTAGAAGGACAGACTTTGGGCTGTTCAGGAGTCTGGTTAACAGAGTCCCTTGGGAGGCAGTCCTGAAGGGCAAAGGAGTCCAGGAAGGCTGGGTGTTATTCAAGAAGGAAGTCTCAAATGCGCAGGAGCAGGTCATCCCCATGTCCCGTAAGTTGAGCAGGCTGGGGAGAAGACCTGCCTGGCTGAACAAAAAGCTTTGGCTGGAACTCAAGAAAAAAAGGAGAGCCTACCACCTTTGGAAGAAGGGGCATGTGACTCAAGAGGACTACAAGGATGTTGTGAGGTTATGCAGGGAGAAGATTAGAAAGGTGAAGGCCCAGCTAGAACTTAAACTGGCCACCACCGTTAAAGATAACAAATGTTTTTACAAATATGTCAGCGACAAAAGGAGGGCCAGGGAGAATCTCCCTCCTTTGTTGGATGCGAAGGGATACATTGCCATGAAGGATGAGGGGAAGGCTGAGGTACTTAATGCCTTCTTTGCCTCAGTCTTTAATAGTCAGACTGGTCATCCTCAGGGTTTTCAGGCCCCTGAGCTGGGAGATGGAGATAGGATGCAGAATTAAGCCCCAGTTGTTGAAGAGGTGGCAGTCACCGACCTGCTCCTCCACCTGAATGCTCACGAGTCCATGGGGCCAGATGGGATCCACCCGAGGATACTGAGGGAGCTGGCAGAGGAGCTTGCCAAGCTACTCTCCATCATTTATCAGCAGTCCTGGTCAACCGAGGAGGTCCCAGATGACTGGAAGTTAGCAAATGTGACGCCCCTCTACAGGAAGGGTCGGAAGGAGGATCCAGGGAACTACAGGCCTGTCAGCCCGACCTCGGTGCTGGGGAAGGTCATGGGGCAGATCATCTTGAGTGCCATTATGCGGCATGTGCGGGACAACTGGGGGGTCGGGCTCAGCCAGCATGGGTTTATGAAAGGGAGGTTATGCTTCACTCACCTGGTCTCATTCTATGACAAGGTGATCCGCTTAGTGGATGAGGGAAAGGCTGTGGAAGTTGTCTACTTGGACTTTAGTAAGGCCTTTGACACTGTCTCCCACAGCATTCTCCTGGAGAAACTGACTGATCATGGCTTGGATAAGTGCACGCTGCACTGGGTTAAAAACTGGCTGGATGGCCAAGCCCAGAGAGTGGTGGTGAATGGAGTCAAATCCAGTTGGCGGCCGGTCACAAGTGGTGTTCCCCAGGGCTCAGTGTTGCGGCCAGTCCTGTTCAATATCTTTATTGATGATCTGGATGAGGGGATGGAGTGCACACTCAGTAAGTCTGCAGATGACACCAAGTTGGGTGGAAGTGTTGATCTGCTGGAGGGTAGGAAGGCCCTACAGAGGGACCTGGACAGGCTGGATTGTTGGGCCGGGGCCAACCGTATGAGACTCAACAAAGCTAAGTGCCGGGTCCTGCACTTCGGTCACAACAACCCCATGCAACACTACAGGCTTGGGGAGGAGTGGCTGGAGAGCTGTCTGGCGGAAAAGCACCTGGGGGTGTTGGTTGTCAGCCGCCTGAACATGAGCCAGCAGTGTGCTCAGGTGGCCAAGAAGGCCATTAGCATCCTGGCTTGTATCAGGCATAGTGTGGCCAGCAGGACCAGGGAGGTGATAGTGCCCCTGTACTCGGCACTGGTGAGGCCACACCTCGAGTTCTGTGTTCAGTTTTGGGCCCCTCACTCCAAGAAGGACATTGAGGTGCTGGAGCATGTCCAAAGAAGGGCAGTGAAGTGTGTCCAATGAAGTTGGTGAAGGGTCTAGAGAACAAGTCTTATAAGGAGCGGCTAAGGGAACTGGGGTTGTTTAGTCTGGAGAAGAGGAGGCTGAGGGGAGACCTTATTGCTTTCTACAACTACCTGAAAGGAGGTCGTAATGAGGTGGGGGTCAGTCTCTTCTCCCAGGTAACAAGTGATAGGACAAGAGGAAATGGCCTCAATCTGTGCCAGGGGAAGTTTAGGTTGGATATTAGGAAAAGCTTCTTCACTGTAATGGTAGTCAGGCATTGGAACAGGCTGCCCAGGGAAGTGGTTGAGTCTCCATCCCTGGAGGTATTTAAAAGAAGGGTAGACGTGGTGCTTGAGGACATGGTTTAGTGTTGGACTTGGCCGTGTTAGGTTAATGGTTGGACTCGATGATCTTAAGGGTCTTTTCCAACCTTAATCATTCTATGATTTTATGATTCTATTCTATGAGTAAAGCTGGAGTCTCTTCATAGATCTTTAATAGCCTAATGCAGACAACGAAGTGTGACCTGGAGAGAGACAAAACATCTCTCACATATTTCTCATGGATTTCTCATCTCTGGCATCTAAAGAGAAAAATCAGTGTCAATATAGATTTCATTTTTAGAAACAGAGCAAACGAAGCAACTCATCTCAGCACAGCTCTTGCTAGGCTGGTAACAGCACCTGAACTAACTATTATGAAGATGGCTTCAATCTTTGTTCCATAGAAAACCTTACACAGGTTAGCTAGGCACAATAAAAGCCAAAAGAGAATATAACTTTTTAAATAAATTCATCTAGGTATTGAACAAATGGGAAAAAATTACCATTAAATTTGAAAGGTAAGGTTGACATGAGAAGAAATATTTGTCAACTCACTAAGAATTAAGTAGTCTAGAAATTGGAAAAATCTGTTTCCAGAATATGAAAGGTCTAGAACACCTTTTCAGTATTAGCAGCAGAGATATGAAAACCCAGTTGCATATGGGTCTGGAGGACAGAGTCAAAACAATCAATCCATGAGCAGATTTCATGCCACTCAGCATAAAGATATTCTCTTCATTTTCATATTCTTATGCCTCCATAATAGTAATTCCATTCTAGTATTTTACTATTTCAGTGAATATTCATTATGTCATATTCTTTATTTCAGTGTGAGATTTATTCTTGTGTTTCTATATTTTAACAATAATAATTATACATTGAACATGATTCTTAGGAAAACAATGACAGGGAACATATAGTGCATAAGACATTTCAGTCTGTGTGTATTTCCTTCAGAGCCTTCCTATAAAATACCATCAGCATTTAAAACACTTGCAGTGTCGTTCGTTATTGTGTTACAGAAGGTAAAGCAACATGCATGCATAAAACTTCACAGGGAGTGCTATTTTTGTGAGATTGTTTTAGGGTCCACTGTTACCTGCCTGTTTAATTATTTCATTCACCTCTTGTATCTTGCCTTTTGAACAGGAACAGCACCTGTCTTTTCCGTTACATATAGAATTAAAACATAAATATGTTTGTTCTTCTTTGCACTTGTGGATGACTCGTATATTTAGAAGTCATAACACAACGCTGAGCTAAAGAATTGGGTACAGCTGCTTCTACGTCCTTTCTTCCTATGAAACACATTCCCTCTTTAAGAAAGATACGTGAAAGGAAAAACAAATAAATTAGCCTCCGCCAAACAAAAAAAATAGCTATTTTTCAGATTTGCTGTAAGATATGGTTTAAAGTTCATATCAGCCAAAGAATGCTGAAGAGATCCTATAGCACATCAGAATAGTGATCTCTCCAGAGTACCTGACAAAGTGTGCAGAAAACCTTTGCTGGGACCCAAGCTCTGCCAAGACTTACAGCCTTGCATTTGATGAGACTTTTCAATACACAGTTAATTTAGCTCTTTTTCATGTGCAGTGCATCCTTTCTCAGTTGGGCACTTTATGAGCTTAGAAAAAATCTACTGTGTATTTTCAGTCCACAGTTTTCAAAGGCTTATCATTCTGTTGAATCAAAACAGATTTCCTATAGGACAATAAAAGGCACAGCTCCTCACTGAAGGTTATTTTGTAAAGCTTTAGCTTTCAAAGGAACTTCAGTGCTTTTGGCTACACGTGCCCTGGAAAATAATGGCTATGAGATTTATTTATTTTTAATGTAACAATAAAAAAAAATTCCTTTTTCCTACTCATCTCATGTTCAAATGGCTAACTACTGCAGGGGGAAAAAAAGTTAAAATAGACAAAATCAGCATTGGACAGATAATTCTAGTCTTTACAGAGAGTGCTTCTGACAGGGCATGAGTGAATATCAGAATTAGTAAAGAAACTTCTTTTTTATTGTAGTGGTAAGTGATATGCTTATTAAATAACAGAAATATATGGATTTCCATATTTAAAAAAAAAAAAATCACTGAAGGTTCCTAGAGTATAGTCTTATGCTATATAATGCTGTTTCTGGTGCATACATGAGGAAACTTTTAGTTTTCTTGCAGGATATTTTCAGACAGTTATGACACTGTGTTCTGCCGTGTAAGTTTTTCTTATAGTGCTGGAGAATGTTTCTTCACTCCAACTTAGAAGCCACTGTCTAATTATACAGAAGGTAACTAGAATGGAGTGAAATGATAATTTTAGAACAAATGGTTATATGGCAGTGAGGAAGATTTGGTTTTAAAAAGGTCTGCTAACAAGGAGAAAAATAAAAAAAATAGTCAAATAAACTAAACAATTGCATGTACAATATTCTGCAAAATCAGAAACAAAGCACTAAAAAAATTAGAAGCAGCAAAATGTAAGAAAATGCTTATTGTTTAAGCAATATCAGTTTTGTGCACAGAATGAGACAGAAATCACTGGGAAAATAGCTTGTATTCATGCAATTGTATGCAATCATGTAATCATGTGATCACGTATTTAAGAACAAAATTACAATTCCATATATAATAGTGTAGGAAATAAGGGTTACATACCCAAGTTTTATCTTGCAATTTCTGTTTAGAACTTGACTTTTTAACTTTAATAATGATGATGTGCTGAAAGTGTAATTTCCTAGGGTTTTGATGAAGTAAACAGAAAATGTTAATTCCATAGAAGTCAGTAGAAAATGCAGACACATGATGCTGACATTTGGAGACAGTGGATACTTTTGCCCCTTGAGCTTGAGTGAGCAAATGATGATATTAATAGATTATCAAACTTTGTGGAACAAGATTAAGTAGAGAATGGCACTGGAAGATGATTTCCTTGTAGAGGCTTGCAAAGAGCCACTTCATTGGTTTTGCAAATTTTTGTGACATGATATTGTGGACTCAAACATTTAATTTTATCCTATGGGCAGGATGTGCCTAAATAGTCACATTGTCATATGCTTTCTCTGTCCCCTGCTGCATTATATGCACAACATAAATATATATGAAGATACACATGGATCACATTTTCTGTCCTTGTTTATTGGCCTATCTTTTTTACTTTCCCTCTCTCCTTATCATCATGTGGTAATTCCCACTCTTTTTACTCTGCTGTGTTCTGTTCCTAGTTCAGAGAGATTTTCAAGGGATCTTCTGATGACACTGATTCCCTGTGTGTCTCTGTGCCTTTTGGGAACTGTTATGCAGAGCAATGATGGCACCAGATCTTATGTGCAGTGCTGGGCACCACAGCTACCCGTGAAATATTTCACCTCTGAATGAATACATGCACAGTAAAGATTAAACAAATGAACAAATAAACAATAAAAAAAACTTTTGAGAATATAACCACCAGTTTTTCATATTCCTCTATTGGATGTCTTTTGCTGAACTCTACAAAAATTTCTGTATCAAATAGACAATCAACTTGCAAAATTTCAGACTGGCCTGTTAAAATCACATCCGATTATATCAGTCAGATGAAGAAAAAAAAGAAAAGAAAAAAATTGGCTAACTTTAAGTATCGATGGTCCTAAAATAATTTCATTCTCTTCTAAAGTATTTTTATTTCCTTTAGAGTTATTTTCTGTATCATCCAGTAACATTTCTTTCACACTTCCATCTTTCTTGCTTAGTTATGCGCAACTCTTTTTTTTTGGCTGGTTTGTTTTTTGTTTTTTGGTTCATATTTCTCTCCACCTCCTGTGTCTTACACAGAAAATGTGATCTCAGCATTTGATTATGAGTTAAACTTCTGCACTTGGGCTGTTCAAACAAATTCCAAATTACTCAAATGAGACAAAACATCTTCACTGACCTTCAGGCCAAACTGGAAAGAAATAAAGCAAGATCAGTTTTTCACAGTGACTGCCTTTGCTGAAAAGTCTTAGACAGCACTGATAGAGATGAATGAAGATGCTGCTTTTAAGGATGAGGCTTTGTGCTAATTTATGTTAAGACAAAATGTTACATACTGCATAAACAAAAAGGAAAATTACTTTCCTACTGCCAGGGTCTGCCATACCATTTTATATGCAGAGGGGAGGGACAACAGAGGACTAAGGAAAGCTCTTTCTCCTCATGACTCAACAACAAAATGGCACAGTAAGCATTTCTAACCTTTTCTGAGCTGGCACCTTCTCACAGACAAGCTGCAGCAGTCCAGTTTATGTGCAGGATGCAAGATTAGTGTTTGTCTATTGAATTAAGTGATGTGATATGAATTGTTATTAATAGCTATGAACTATTTAAAAAACAAATGGCTAAAGAACACTCAGGAAAATATTAGAGATTTGTTTCCTAGGTTTTCAGAGATAAATAGTCATTTTGGATGTCTCTCTTTTTCTGTACTCAAATGGAGTAACACTGAGTGGGAAGTTCTCAATATGTTCTGAAAATCATATCTTTAAACCAGCTCAAAATAGAGAAAATGAATATTTTCTGTTTTAAGAAAACTCATATGAATATGCAGAAAAAAATAATTTGTAATGGCAAAACAAGGATCTCAAATGATTACTAAACAGATTAAAAAAAAAAAATGCATGCCATAGGTGGCATGCATTTGATGGCTTTACTTCTATTTCTGGTGTATCCCAGACTGGTCAATGTGGAGCATTCTAGGCATGAGCAGTTGTTAACCTGTCCTGACATTGTAATTCTTGTTGCCGCTGATACATACATGTTTTCAACTGGTAAATTCTTTCATAAAGTAAAACTACCAAGCCAAAAAACTCTAAGCCAAAAAAACTGTAAAATTATCCTACTGCTATTCTTGTCCATGCATCAAGATGGGCACAACAGCCTGAGTAACATAGTTTGATCTGTTCAAGCCATGAAAGGATGGTCCCAGTGTACACACAGAATGAGAAAGTTTTTAATTTGAATTTAGAAACACTTGAGGCACATCAGCAACATTCTTTATTGCTAAGTGGAAGTCTTGCATGCCAACGGGCATAGTAGGAGTAGTATCCTAGCATGCTCCCTGGTGCTAACCATTATAATTTTAGACTGTGCCTTTTTGAAGGCTTTAAATTCTGTTCACCTTTCCATTTCCAAAAAAGATGATTGAATTCCCTTTTCTCAAAACAAGATGATTTGCAAATGACAGCTCTTTTTATGTTTTCCTTTGCTTATTGTGTGCATGCTACAAATTGTCAATATGCATTACAACAAAAACAGAAAAAAAGATACTCAGACCAAGAACTAGCATTGAGCTGATGCTAAACTTTTCAAACTAATAACCTGATATTTATGACCTTATGCTTGTCATAAAAACAGTAACTGCATGATCTAAATATAATGGACCTCTCCTTTAGATTTCCTAATAAAATAAAAAAAAATTCCTTCTTCCTTATTTTGGCTTTCATTGTTACACATTGTATTCAATGTGGCAAAAATAACAGAGAATAAATATAGTCTTTCTGAAATAGAGAATATGTAAATGTTATCTAAGCCTCCATTAATAATGAATACAACTTTATATAAAACAGGTAAGCCATGAAAGACAGAGATTATTTTTGCATTGGATTCCAGTCCACTCACCCAGGGAAAGAAGTAGAAAAGGATCTGTAAATGATCTTTACCTGAAATGATCTTTACCTGAAGAGTAGATTTCTACCTTACTGAAGTACGAGGAGAGGCAGGAGCCTAAGGCCATGTGCTTTCTTGGGAACAGGTTACTTGCAGAATTCTTTTTCACATATTTTGTAAGAATCTGCATACTGAAGTAGCTATTGATGGGTGCAAACAAATTATTTAATGACATATTACTCAGCCTGGATTCAGACTCCTCCCACACATGTTACAGAACTGTGAGGAAAACCACATTTAAGTATTGGTTCCTCATAAAGCCTTTCACTGCCTTCAGTCTGCCCCACTGTGCAATCTGACTGAGATGCAAAGTGGCTGTAGAAGCATCCAAGAAAACTAGAGACTACTGAATTGAAGTTTATTTGTAACCATACAGGCTTGACAACACAGAACTCATCACATTACAAAGAACACATTAAACTCTGTTAAACTGCAGCTGGCACTCAAATTAGCTTATTTCAAACCAGTTATTTCTAGACTTCACTACTGTCACTATTGTGATTTTATACACAGTCAATAGCATAATCCCTGTGGACAGCATTAGTGACTTCTTTAGTCATGCCAGTGAATAAAAGTGTTTGCCTATCCCAAGATTTTCTTTGTTGAATCACAAAAATGTTGGGTTTTTGCTGGTATCAAAATGATTACTAAACCAAAATGACTGATCAAACATGTATTTCCCGCTTATGAAACTTTATTTAAAGTGTGACTTAATTTGTTTTAAGTATGATTGTTTCTGCCTTTAAGCAGGGAGATAAAACTAAGAACCTCTTCCAGCAGCACACAGCACTAATTTATAACATTTTACAACATGGCAGTCCATGAAAGATTATCCTTGAAGGTATGGAAGTGTTCCACCATCAAATGACATGGTATTTATTTGTTTGACTAATGAGGTGAATGCAGAATTGCAATCTGCAGGGGGAGTTTTGTTGTTGGACCTATTGAAACAGTCTCCGAGATAGTAATGCCATTGTTCAACAGTGATGGTTTCCTGGTTCAGAGCAGCACTTGTCTCTTTGACCTACACATTTACTCTGTGTTCCCAGTGGCTTATTTCTATTCCCATTGCCCACTTTGCATTGTTTTTATTTGAATTGTCTAAAATCATAGAACATAAAAGTTATAAAATATTATACATTATTATGATGATTTCATTTTGGCATTTGTATTTTCCTCAGTTCACTGTAATTGGTATAGTTACTTGTAGGTCCTTTTGTATAATTAAAAATTTAATTAATAAAAAATTTTGGCTCGGTTTTATCATCATGTTCTTGCAGACTGATACTTTAATGTCCCTAGAGATCTCTCTGTGGAAGGGCAGCTGTACTAATGGCACAGCTTTGGCAAAAGTAGCATCCAAATATGTGACTGGGCATCAAAATGTTACTACTTCAAATGCAGCTAGGGATTCTCCTCCTTTCTGATCACAGAGGGAATCCAGTGCTGCCAGTTTGTCACTTTTGATACCCAAAACGTTGACTCAGCAGCCTTTGCTTTTGGTGGTATTACATACTTCTATGTGATGACCATTAATATTTTCACAGATTAAGAAGAATAAAACATAATTGGATCCTTAAATCACACACTGCTTCTGCTGAAGAGCTCTTACAGTTGATCTCAGATACTTAAGTCTTCAAGACAAATTCTATGAAACAGGCAGCATTTACTACAAATGCATTGTGGCCACGGTGTACTAACAAAACAAACAAGATAAAACTCCTAAATAGACTGTAGGACATTCCTGTATCTGCTCAGGAACAATATCGTTCAGAAAGAACACAGATGTATATTAACAAACATTGCAACTCAACAGAATGTACCTGATGGCCATTCACCCATAAGTACTGGTTCTTCCAGGAATGTTTCATAGGTCAGAACAGGTCATGCTATTTTGTCTATAAATGAAAGTTCTTGCACTGGTAAATTGGAGCTGAGAATACCCCTGTACTAACAGTCCAGATTTCAGAGGACAGTATGTGTGAATAAAAATGCAGTTCACCAGAGTCCAAATATATGTTTCTGATTGCTGTTCAGGGACTTATCCTTTTCATGAATTTAAGCTGATGAGGGTAATATCACTTTCTCTATAAGGCAAAGCTAGCGGTAGTGAGTGGGAAACAGAGCTGCTTTGTGTTTTCTGATACAGAAACCATTTTGATGACAGTGCTTTTCTGGTTTTGATGGGATTTTTAGTGTTTGAGTCAGTGTGTGACTAGCAAACTAGAAAAAAATTCATAATCCAAAACTAAGTCAATGAAAATACGAATGTAGAGGAAATAACTTGTCCATGTATGTCTCTGCCCGTGTATATGTGGGGCTTGGGGCTTATCCTGCCAAGTACTGCACATTCTGTCTCTATTCCAGCAGAGCACTGAAGCACACACATGGCTAATGAAGGCTGCGGTGTTCATGATTGAACCCTTAATGCAGTACTGTTTCATTTCCAGAGGATTCAGTTTCTACCTGGTCAGATCACATATGCATTTCATTTCGGATTCAGTCAGTTCTCGGATATTTCTCTCAAATCCTATTTCCTCCTTCCCCTCCAAAAAAGAATATGAGACAATATTCAGAAGTCCCTGTATTGTAGTGAAGAAACTATTAATAATTTCTGTATGCATTTAACCATTTTAACCTCAAAATTACAGTGTTATTTTATTCTTACGTTTCCTCTCTCCCACCATCACTGAAAAAAAGAAAGAATTCTGGAACTGGTTAACTATTTTTCTTTTGGCTGTATAGGTTTTTTCCCTGCATGTATTCCTACCTGGTATTAATAAATTATTCTTTTATATAAAAAATAAATATTGTTGCTTTAACATGTCAATAATTTCAATATACCTTGAAGGCATTATTCCTCCGAAGCACGTGTATGACTTTCAGTAAACCCTAGTGAGTTACTCTTGCTCATCAAGGTTAAAATATGCCCTATAGTGTTGCATCTAATTTTCCTTCTTTGTCCTTTTCATTAGCTAACTGCTTAGTAATGAGATGTTAATGAGGATATGATAGAATATTTAAAATAAAAAAAAATCAGAAACTGAGTTAACTTAATACTTAAATCAGTCTTTGAGTATCATAATACAGCAAGGCAAGATACAGTGCACTTACAGCAATACTTCTTACAATATTTAGTGTCATTTTAGAACTCTTCATCTTTCATATTCATCCTAGGAAGAAATTATTTCTTCAGTCCAGAATGAGATAGAGTGATCCCAGTATTGGCTGTGCTGTCTTTAAAAAGGAACACTTGACTTCCATTTTGATAATGTGAAATCTTTAACCTGGGAAATGTCAAACTGATTGTTTCTTTCCCAGATATTACCCAGGTGAGGTTTTCCCAGTTCACTTCTAACCTTGCTGTCAGCTCACTTTAATGGAATCTTATCAAACAATCTTCATGCTCTCCTGCCTAGCATGTGATCTTCCTTCAGTTTTTCTAAAATGAAAACAGTGAAATCCTCTGTGTTGTTTGGCTGGCATCTGTCTCCTGAACTGACATGAGATCAAACCCAACTATTATTTTCTCCACTGAGGCAAGAATTAATGGAAGGAAAGTTTGGTGAGCAAAATATAGAAGCTATTAACTTTCGGATACTTTTTTATTTTAGATTTATTGGCTCCAACTTCAGACCTAAAGCTAAAGTCATATGTAGCTGTTGATATGTAGGCTCAGTCTCTTTTGGATTTTGCAATCTGTTACTGCAGGTCAGACCTATCTGAACTTTTCTTTCACAAGCCCAAATGAGATCAGCTAAGCCATTTGTGTATTTTCATGATCCCGTCTTGGTGCACACAACACTGTGACACACAGATAGGATAGTAATAGTATGTAAGAACACATATATTAGTCTACAGATTACTTTCTCCCTTATGTCTGAAGCACTTTCAGTAGTGTGGATATTTTTCACCCAGATAGTACCAGTTTAGGATCACTAATTCACTTCTTTTCATAATTCATTAATAGCTCACTTATCACACTTGTCTAAGAGAAGGCAAAAGATTATAATGCAGAGCTAAACTACCTTTGCTAAACTTTTCAGAAGATTTCACTTTTCTCCCCACTCTTTTCCCCATCATTATTTTTAAATGGGAAATAAATAATTTTCATGATGTCCTCTAGGTAAAGCAAGAAATTCCATACCAGTTAAGATGGCTTTTTTAGCCCTAGCTATTTTTTCATGAAGGTATCCCACCACCTCACATTAGTTCAACCAATGAATTCTTAGCATTTATAGGTAAACTTCTTTGGCAGCCTTTCTTCCATAGCCCACAAGCTCAGAAGGATACCTTGTCTACTTTATCTTTCAGTGCTGTTTTCCTTGCAGCACTTTGCCCTTTATCTTAACATTACCCGGCATTTTCTTGAGACTAATCCTTCTAAAGAGGTCATTGAAGATGCTGTCTTTTTGCTGTTTCCCAAAGAGTGATCTTATACCTAGATCAAATACAGGGTTTTAGTTTCTTTAGCTTGCCACCAACTTGCTGAGTTGCCTGATATTACTTAATTAATCTTGTATGGTCTTGTATTATCCATCAGTAAAACTTGTAAATAACTAGATCTGAGTATTTTTCACAAATGCAATAAAAGTCTTGAAATAAAGAGTCTGAAAACATCTCAGAAATTCAGATTTAAACAAATCATTTCAGATTTCCCAGTTCAAGACTGCTTAGAGGACATCAATTAACAGAACACAAGCAGCCAGCAGGTTGTTTTTCTTTTTGGGGGTGGGGTGGGGTGAGTTTTGTTTTTTACTTTATTTTATTTATAATTTTTATTTAAGTTGTTTTTTTTCAGATACTTCATGTTGGACAATCAAAATAGAACCACTCAATTCTTAGGATTGATGTTCCATACTTAGAGTTTTTGGGGGGAAAAAAAAAAGAAAAAAAAATCTTTGGAAAAAGAAAAAAAAAAGAATAAAAGGCAGAAAGTACAGTGAATACACTTAGAATCCTAACAATACTGATTTCCTCATTTTGAGCTGGAGCTGTTTGAATAGGTCAGATAAAAATCACATGCCATATGTGGAAGCAAACCTTGAGAAATCTGTTTGTCAAGCAATAATACTTTTGTGTTGTTATTGGGTGACATTCTGTGTTAACATTGAAGCTGAAAATGTACTAAAATAGTGTCACACTATTGCTTAACATTCCAAGACATGGAAATTAAATGCTGGACAGTTTTCCTTAACTCTTTTACAGTTGATAGCTGGATTCATTTTGATTAACCTAAATTAGAAAATAGAGTACACTGGCAAGAGGGGAAAGAGAGATAAGTGACCAAAAAGTCAGAGAATTAATCCTTTAAAATTTTATTTGAAACTTGACTGCAAGAATGAAGTCTGAAGAGAAAAAAAAAAAAAAGTAATCAAAATTATTTTAAAAATAGAGAATGGGCCTCTCAAACTCATGTAGCTGAGAAGAACAATGAAAACAAATGCTTATTATTCTAGATTGCTTTCTTTACTTTTATGTCATTACTTTTCTTAAAAATAAAAGCATCCTTTGTATTGCAGTGTCTCTATTGCCATATAGGACAGACTACTTGATGGCTTTTACTACATTCATTAGGTGCTTCCCTAAATGTGACATTTTGGGGAGATTATCCTTTTAATGGTTTCTTGTCATTTGATCCCTGGAACTGACTTGATTCCTGGAATTAAATTCAAACACACACACATACACATATTTTTTTATATGTACACATATGTGTGTGTATATATGTTTGTGTGTGTGCTTATATGTTTGTGTGTGCATATATATACACATATATATGTGAAGTCACTTGGTCTGTTCAGCCTGGAGAAGAGAAGACTGAGGGGAGACCTCATCGTGATCTACAGCTTCCTCACAAAGGGAAGGAGGAGGGGCAGGTGCTGATCTCTTCTCCCTGATGACCAATGATAGGACCCGAGTGAACGGCAGGAAGATATGCCAGGGGAGGTTTAGGTTGGACATTCAGAAAAGGTTCTTCACCCACAGGGTGGTGGAGCACTGGAACAAGCTCCCCCAGGAGGCAGTCACTGCGCCAACGCTGACAACATTTAAGAAGCATTTGGACAACGCTCTCAGACATATGGTGTGAATTTTGGGGTTGTCCTATGCAGGGACAGGAGTTGGACTCGATGATCCTTGTGGGTCTCTTCCAACTCAGGACATTCTATGATGCTATGATTCTATATATATGTATATGTACATACACATATAACTTTCCATAAAAGAAGAATTTCTGAAGTACTGTATCTGAGCCTAAGACACTAGATAACATTGACTAGGGGAATTTACAAGTAACACTGTTGAGCAGCACTGGAGCTATGTGTCTTTAGGATGCCCCATCATGCAGATCAGCTTAAAAGGCAGAATGGAGAAGACCATAAGGGTTTTTAGGTCCTGGTTTTGTTGCATAGAGCTTGCAATCTCTGAGAGAGCACAGAGCTTTGCTGCATTGTGGGTCCCAGGCTCTCAGGCTGGAGGCTTTAGTAAGACTGTCAGCCCCACTGTGTAGACTCTCAAGTCGCAGGATCTTGGTAATTTGCCAGTTACCAGACAATTCATTCCAGAACTGGGAACACAGTAGCCAGCTGCTTCCAGGGTCAGTGGCTCTAGGGCAGATCCATCATGTAGACTGACCCAGAACAAATCAGTTATGTGAACCTGCCCCAGCTTTTTACAAGCAAAACTTTCATGTTTCCTGTTTTGAAAGTAGCCTGGTCAGTCTGTCCCAGACCTGCCAAACTTGGCAGCAGTAAGTTGATTGCTCTGAAGCAGTCTGGCAGGACTGGTGGATTTGCCTTTGATTTGGCAGAACATAGTCAAACCTGAGATGAGTCAAACAAAGCATTCAGGCTCAGTGAAATGTTTTTTAATAAAAATATTTCCTTGGGAAATATCTGACCATCTGTACTCAAGCTAATAGAGCCAGCCCTTACTAAGGTCATAAATATGAATTACATGCATGTCCCCATTAATGTTATACTCCAATCACAGTGTTTATTGTAAATGTTAAGTCAGGGTTTTTACAATGCGCATAGTATTTCAGTTTTTGACTAGCAGCTTTCAGCAGTCTTTGTGTTACATTTACTTTTTTTGTGTATGTTCTGTGTGTATGTTCCCTAAATGGAGCATGCACTGTGCAGCTGTTTAGAATACTGTCAATATAACTTTTTCCCACAGTATCCAATGCTTCCTTTTCCCTGCTTGTGCCTGAAGGGTGTAGCTGCCTTACAAACCAGAGTATTTCAGGTTACAAGACAACCAGAGACAGTCCAGTTTGTGACTCTTATTATTTATTTGTGTGACTCTCTCTGATGGTTCCTGGAGACCCCAGGTGCATCATGGCATCAGAGCACAAGATGTATGCACATTCCTCCTTCTTCTACTTGGATGTGTTCATACATCAGAAGGAATCATCAGATCTGGTTAAAGTGCAGATTAGACTGAAATAGGGAAGATGGACTTTGCTATACTAATCTGAAGTTGTGGAATACATTAACAAATATAAAATTATAATCACTAGAAAAGATAAATTAGCTCAAAACTGTGATCCTGAAAACCTCATCTGCTGTACTGACCTTTCTCCTTTGCATATGGTCAAAAATCCATCAGTTTTAACTGGATAGTTTGATTCACTTCTCTTGCCCATGCTCATTAGGATTCATAACCTCAGTATTTCACAGTTTATTTCTCATCAAGGCTTTTACTCAAACCTTCTTTGAAATTTCCCTTTTGTATTAGACTGTTCATCCAAAATGTGAGAAAGCTGGGTTGTTTTGGTTTTGGTTGTTGTTGTGGTTTAACCCCAGCCAGCAACTAAGCACCACACAGCTGCTCACTCACTCCCCTCCGATGGGATGGGGGAGAGAATCAGAAGAGTAAAAGTGAGAAAAACTGTGGCTTGAGATAAAGAATGTTTAATAGGTAAAGCAAAAGCCGCACATACAAGCAAAGCAAAACAAGGAATTAATTCACTACTTCCCATTGGAAAGCGGGTGTCCAGCCATCTCCAGGAAAGCAGGGCTCCATCATGCGTAATGGTTACTTGGGAAGACAAACGCCATTACTCTGAACGTCCCCCCCTTCCTTCTTCTTCCCCCAGCTTTATATGTTGGGCATGACGTCATGTGGTATGGAATATCCCTTTGGTCAGTTGGGGTCAGCTGTCCCAGCCGTGTCCCCTCCCAGCTTCTTGTGCACTCCCACCCTACTTGCTGGTGGGGTGGTGTGAGAAGCAGGAAAAGGCCTTGAGTCTGTGTAAGCACTGCTCACCAGTAACTAAAACATCAGTGTGTTACAACATTATTCTCATCCTAAATCCAAAATACTATACTGACTACTAGAAAGAAAATTAACTATCCCAGCCGAAACCAAGACAATTGATTGTTTTTTTCTTCTCTAGAGGAAATTAACCTCACATCTGTTTTCTAGATAAAAGTGCATGGTGTGCCCCCTGCCCCCTACCCACCCCTAATTCTAGGGGAATAAACTTGCCAAGCTAGGGTGAAAATAAGAGGTGACTCTTCTTCCTGCTTGTGTAATAGGAATGCTTTCCCATGAGAATCAGGAGGTCCTGCATGCTCATCCTAGCCCATAAAGGCCATACTTATACTAGTAAACTAAGTGGCCAGGGCATAGAGTTGAGTACATGATGACTGTTTAACCACTAACATACACCTTGAAAGTTTTGGTTCATGGCAGCTAACAACTTCTCAGGCTGTGCAAAATAGTCTGGAGAAGACCAAAGAAAAAAATTTTGAGGAGAGCTAAGGGTATTCCTGCCAAGCAGTATGGATGAGGTCTCCTGTCTGAGGGCTGGATGACAATTTATTTGTAGCAATATTAGTCCTGGTCCATTCCGTTTACCAGCATAAACACAAACAAAGTATCTGTGTGCCAAACGAAACTCAGTGAATGAAATAATGAGGTAAACCTTGGAAAATACAGCTTTCAGGCTTTCTCACAGCTTTCTCGATGGCTTTTGTCACAAGATTAAAATCTAGCAGACAATGCCTTCTGGCTGAGTGATATTTCTTACTCTATGTAAAGTGGGAAAATTTTCAATATATGTCTGATATGTTATCCTGGTGTCCAGAACAAGGGAGACAGAACAGTCCTGCTGGGACATGACAAGTGAGAGTCATAGACTGTATCTTCTCAAAATGGAGAAGAGGGAATTAAATGCAGTGTAGGTAGATCCCACTTTAGCATGCACATTTTTGTGGATCCTACTTTAAGATGCCTAACTTCTCTAATGAATCATATAGAGAGCTTAATGTTGTGATTCCATCCTTGGGACCAGTGCTTAAAAGTTAGGTATTGGAATGCTTTAGCTCCTAAATTCCCTGAATCTAAGCCAATGAGACTTAGTGTTTCTATATCGCCACTGAATAATAGTGGCATAGGAGAAAGAGAAAACTGAGTTTTAGTCAATCTGCCTAAAAATAAATCATAACCCTGAGGATATATTCTTGTAATGCCTCTAATGGGAATTCATTGTGACTTTGACGAGGAAGGGAAAGACAGAGAAGTAGAATGCATCAAAGTATTTGAGAAACCTCCAAGGAAACAAACAGAATTGGAATTATTCAGTGTGATTATACATATCCCAAAACCGTCTAAACGTAGACTGGTCTTAAAGCACATATTATGGCCCAGCGGGATAACTTGGAAGAAAACCAGACTTCAATAATCGTACTGCACACATAAAATTTGCATTTAAATAATGTTAATGACTTAAGTGTCAAAGTCATAGAAAGAATATAAAAAATCCTTCTTGGTCAAAAAAAGTAAGTTACATTTTTAAAATAGTGTATATAAATGCCTGATGAGGTAAAAGAGTTGAACTTGCAAATACAGAATTTCTCTAGGAAAAATGTTAAGTTCGCCTCTTCACTAGACACTACCATGCATTTGCAAATTCTAGTTCTCGTGTGAGCTGGATATTCCAGTTATGATACTTTCTTGTTTCAAAGGAACAGGATTTCACAACTGGTGATTTAAACACAGGAAATGTTGTCCTTAAGCATTTGTGAATAAATTTCCTTGAATAAGTTTGAACTTCTGTGAAAGGGACCCTCCCTTCTGCAGGAAAGAAGACATTTTTAATTCTCAGGATTGTACCGGTCAAGAACAAAAGCATTGACTCTGATCATCTGTTCTCCGTAAGCCCTCAGCCAGAACCCCTGTCCATCCCAAGCATGCTCCTTTTCCTTTTCAGGAATCCTCTTGTTCCTCTTTCCAGAAAGCTTTCCTGGCCAGGCAGGTGTTTGCTATTGAGGAATCTCCTTTCTTCCTTCCAGCTGTCTCTAGCTCAGGAAGGTGAATAAACAAGAATTCCCTTTATTCTTTAATTTTCTTTGAAAGTCTGTCAACCAGTTAGGGTTGGTTTTTTTGTTTGTTTGGTTGGCTATATGTACTTTGATACATTGGTATCCTGAAATTCTGTGCAGCTGGGACTCGTCTGTTCTTATAAGGAAGACCTGGACTCCGTTGTTATTGGAACATGTTTTTTGGTTGGTGGTTACTAACACATACCCAGGGCAATACTTCAGTTATATTTTGTCACTCCTAACAGATCTCCTCTGGTCCATGTTATTGCCTCACTGGAGAATTTCAGTTCTAAATACCAGTTCTTCTGGAAAACTTTCTTGTGATTTATCTGTATGAAGACTGTAGGATCAATTTCTCAGAAGTGTGTGTTTTTAAGGTGACAGTAAAATGAAGATGTACTAAAATTATTGTTATATTTTGCTAATAATCTACTTCTGAGGCACAACTGATTCCTTGAAAATGTGTAGTAGCTTCCTCTGTGTTCAGCCCCTATTGTATGGATGATATTAGAGGTCAGTGCAAAGAACACAAAGTACCTTTGACACAATGGAGATTTTATACAAAATTTGTTTCAGAGAAGAAAAGGTAAGTGGTTAGGCATTTCTGTAATGTTCTCTTTCAGTGTTTCCTGAATTAAATATGTCATGTTTCCCTTCAAAACAACTTATCACTGTACAATATAAAATATAAAATATGATATCTGAAGAAGAAATATTTAAACTGAGGCATTAGTTAAAATACTGAAGTGGTGTTTCTCAGTCTTTTTATAGCCCATGGAACGCTTAAACCAAAATTCACAAGAATCACCTACCTGCTTTGGGGAAAAAAAAAACACAAACACCACCCCTCATCCACACCTCTCCTCCAAATCCAGTGCTGGATTTGTGCCGTCTTGCGCAGTATAGCCTCAATGGTGTTAATTTTCATTTTTCTTAAAAGCCTGAGTTTTGTGAGTTCACAGCAGTAAGCTGTTATCACCCTTTTCTATTCCATTTGTTTCTTTCAATATGACAGGGAACATATGGTCAAATACATGTTTAAAAAAAAAAAAACAAAACATTGCAATGGTTTCATATGCTGCTTCCATGAAACATAGGCCGAGAAACATCGTAGTGCATTTTGAATATTTTGTTTCATTCTCAGTTGGAGAACAAAAACAAATGTTGAAAATCTGTGTGAAATACACGCTTTCTCTTGAGTCTGTCTGTAAGTGATTTCAAAATGTATTCAGAGAAATCTGGCTGAAAAGATAATCTTTACCATACGATTATGTCAGTTGTTTGAGAAGAAATGTGTTGTGTATTAGATCTATATTACTACTCATACATACCCATGAGCACATGGTGACATAACTTAGATTTATTTCTACAAATTCTGTCCAGAGAACAGCTATTTTATTAATTGCAGCAATCTGCATTTATCTTTGCAAGGTTGAGCAAATGAACAGCACAGATGCCCTTTGGCAACAAGAATGATAAGTGGCTTGTATGGTCCCTCCAGTAGAGATCAAACTGACAAGAAGCAAAAGATGGAAAACATAATGAATCTAGCCCATGTATGTGTTAGATTTTGATATGCTTGTCTGTACATCAATCAATACAAGAGTCTGCACCTCAGAGGAAGAGAAAACTAACAGCTGTCAGGGATGCTACTTTAGGACACAGTAGAGATCATGTTGCATTCTTTCTTTATATCTGCATAATCAGCTGCAAGGCAAAAAAGGGAAAGACTGGGAAGAAATTTTTAGTTCTGTTGAAATTCTTATTTTGTATTTGGTATGTGAAAAACATCCATTACAGTTTGTCTATCCTTCTATGACTTAGGAGTCCGGGACAACAAATTAATGCTCTAGTGAGGCATAAGTACTTAGATTGTTAAATACTTTCTTTATACATAATATGTCTGTTAGTCCAGCTTTGTTTCTGTAGGTACAGTCCTTCAGGGGTCAAGACAAGGCAGACTACAGCTTGTCTGTAAAGGCAGAGAATTCCTGTAAAAGAGCAAGATTTGGAGCTGGATATTCAGAATCAGAATCATGCAACTGATTGCTTTCTGTAACCAGACTCTATGCTTTTACGGCAGGTCAACTTCATGATCAGAGGTCATCATGTTAGAGGTTAAGATTAACACCTAATAAAATGGCTGTTTTACAAAGCATAAGGGAGAGAAAACCATATCTCAAACCCTTCCATTTTAACACGCATTACTGGTTGGATAACCATACATCTTCCTCAGCCAAGATGGATATTGCTGAATTGGCACACCTGTGCTTAATTAGAAAAAAAATGAAAAAAAAACAAAAACAAAAACAACCACCCAAAACAAAATCCAAACCACATAAACCCCCCACTTTTGCTTTAAGTCTTCAAATAATTTCAGAGATCCAAGACATTTTAGATGGCTTATTAAACAAACTACACATTTCTGTCTCAGTGCACATATCATAATGTTTGAAATATTAGCAGTGCTGTGCATTAGATTAAAATTATATGCTGCATCTGAAGCATTAAACTTTGACAGGACTATGCTGGGTAAGTTAACAAGAAAGCACTCCACAGAGAAGATACTAAATCAGTCTATTAGCTGTGCAAGTAATTATCTTCATATGCATTTGTGATGTTTTAAAACAGCAGAAAATTTTATTTTGCTTGTACAGCTCTGAAATATAGCTGATTAAAAGACTGAGCTGTAAGTATGAAATTGTGTGCTGTCATACTAACCCTTTGTACCTAGGCTCTGAAAGAACAAATAACATTCAATACTCCAGTTGAAGGCATTAGTAAAGCCTAGATAAGTTTTGGCATAAAACTTATTAAACTACTCTAATAACATTTATGCTACATAAAAAGCAACTCAGACAAGATGTCTATTCGAGTGGATTTGAAAAAGCTCAGTTTATTAAAAAAAGACAAAATATGATGTTTTGAGTCAGTTCATTGATGGTTCGAAAAATCTTTAAAAACCTGAACCCATCTGAAGCTTTAAAATACTAAATTATTTTACCACTACGTGTGGTTATTCTAACCATGCTGTCTTCTTAGCTAAGTTGTACTGATTCCTTTTTTTGGTTTCACCCTTCTCTGCCAACAAAGAGACTTCAAAGAAGTTGAAAATAGCTTATTTTATTAAAATCCTCTCCTTCTGGGCTATCTGTTTGCATGAGGATATGTGGTAGCCACTTCTTGGCTGGCTCTGACTCATCAGGAAACTCACCCTTCTAATGTAACCTTTCTGTGAATGTTGGGAGTAATTACCTGTATTTTCTCACAATTATTTTCCCAAACAGATGCTGTGGTGACGTTTACAGCAGATGTTTACTGTGGATTTTTTAAAAATTTTTTGCATAAATTTCAAGACTAGTATTATTAGGAATATTCAGTATAGCACCATCCGTTCATGCACATCCACATGCATAGTAAACCACACTGGTGCTCTGCTAGGATAACTTTACTGCTTATACTACATGAATTAATTATGTGTCTTTATGTTCCTCCATTTAGACTCAATCTGAAATGCTACATTAATAAATGACCCCTTTGTCTAAGGAGGTTCAACTGCTGAGAGACCCTATGAAGCAAAACATGGGTGGTGACTATGGCTTGCTTTCTTCCTTATGGCTTTATTTCTATTTTTCTGAAAGTACTGTTAGGTCTGTTTTAAAAAGTGCTGGTAACTAGAACTTACATTCTGCATGCATGAGGATTCATACATACACTTATATTTCCCTTTTTGCAAGATCCCAAATTTGTTACTAAACAGGAGAAAGAATACCAACACTCAACAAATACTGCAAAACTCATATCCTTAAGTCAATGGCAAACTGTTCTTTAGATAAAAAAGTATATGCAAAGGATTATGGTAACTTATAGTTACCTTCATTAATCATTTTAAAAAAATAGTTACAATGGCTATTTTTTGGCCATTCGCCCATTTGCAGTTACTCAGACAAGGCAAAAAAAAACCAGAAGGCAAAATATACTTTTATCACTGTCTTAAAAGAAATCCCTCTTGACAGCCAAAAAATTCCAGTTTTCTTTATATATACAGATTTCTTGCTTACTATGTCTGCAGAGACCCTCTGCTGTATCTTGCCATGAAAATTGTGTTCAGAGCTCATTAAAAGCCTTCCTTGATTGTTTCCTTAGGGCTCTCTTGTGGGTTCTATAAATATTTCTTTGCCTTGATCACAAAAGTCACCACAAATAAACGAAAAAGACCCACACGGTGCATACAGTACTGCTGTTAAATCTTTAAGCTCACCCTTGGAAAAAAATCAATGCTCTTTCAATAATCATGCATTTAACAACTACATGTCACAGTAAAAAAAGTCCTAGGATTTCTGGTTCCAGAAATCACAGTTTGAGCTACAGGAAAGGAATTAATATTGGCTGGGGGATAAATTATCTGTCATTTTTTAATGATGTGTAACCACAATGAACAAGAACTGTTGTTTTTTCATGCTCACAATCTTTCACTCCATGGAGTAAGTACCATGTCTGCTGCCATTGGAAAGTCAACATTTGCCAGTGGTTACCAACTGTTAGCAACAGTTACAGTAGCTGAAAATATGTCATATTTCCTTTGCTAATAGCAAACAACATCATCAGAATTGTTTGTTTTTCTAAGTGCATACCAATTACAAGAAGTAATAAATTGATAGTAAGATGAGACATTACAAATAAAACAATGTGACAGGGGTTATTCTTAGATATAGTATAGGAGGTAGAGAGATAAATACCCTGAAAAAACAGCAGAGCAATATATTATTGTGTGAATAAATGAGGGACTATTCTGAATCTAGAGGTGTTGAAGTGATGGATGAAATGCCAACAAACTTCTCGGGTATAGACAGAAGCCCACGCCAAATTGTTGTTTACTGAAACCTGAAATTTTACTGTAGGCTTTCTACCAAATCCAAGAATTATTTCTGCTGATTCAATAAAGAAGCATGACCCCAGCTAAACTGAAAATGGAAATATGGGACAACTTGGTGGTTTAACCTTAAGGATACATTTACTAGTTTGAACACATAGTAAAAGGGAGTTATCATATAATCACGAGTTGAAAGACAACTATAACAACAGCAGCAGAATTGTCAACAAGGAAAAGTAAAATATCAGATATATATGTCTGGCCATATTGCTAAGTTTCTTTTTCATTTTCATATTAAAATATCAATACATGTTTGCATACAATTGTGTTTGTTAACATAACCATTTAGAATTTACAGCAAACCTTTCAGTTGCAATATCTCCTGCAGTACATGCTTTGTATTTATATTACTAGTGGAACATAGTCTACTCCAGCTGACTAGAATAAAGTAAAACAAATTGCTAGTTATTGCAGAAAGATGTATTTAAAATGCTATATAATTTCCACATTGTGTATTATTTTCCATCTTGGAGTTTTACTACATAAATTGTACCATAAACTACCTGTTAAATAATGGATCTTCCTTTCTTTCTGCATCTTTTTTCTGCTTTGTTACCAATGAAACTTTAAGGAAAAGAAAAATTCTAGCTCAGGGTATGCTGTGTTGTATGTTTTAAAGTGCTTGCAAGCTCTGACACCTGGTATTAGCATAAACTATGTTAAGGAGAAAAAAAAAAGACTCAATAAAAATGAAAATACTCATGTTGGTATAAAAAGTTATATTTTCTAAACTTAATAAAACTGTATCATCTGTCCCTGTTGCTTCAGTGCTCCCAGGCATGGACTACTTCTTATCTAGTTTCTTTCTGTAGTAGTGACTAAGTGTGGAATTTGTCACTATCACAAAATTTGTTCCTATAATGTATTTTAAAAATATTTTTGATATTTAGCATTTTTGTCATTGTTGTAACAAAACTGCTGAATTCATTCTCTGCTTCTGCAAAACACTGCGCAGCTGGACCTTCTTTTCAGTTTCCTGCTATGACATGTATATAATCGCTTTTGAACATAGCAAAACAGTCACATTCTTCTTAACATGACTGTCTGCCACTCCAAGGAGTTTGGGAAATTAAATTTTTCTTGATGTTTTTGTATTTATAAATTGAGTATTATGTATTTTTAACATTATATTTCTGTTGAACAGAATGCAGATAGAGTAAAAAAATAACATATTCAATTGTGATATAGTGAACACCACAAATATTTAAGTTAATGAATACACATAGAATTTACAATGTGTGTTTTACTGTGTCAGATAGAAGTGTTTTAATTGATACTTGGCTACTGTCAAGAACATCAGTTTAGTAAATGAAACAATGTTACCGACACCACATGCAGCTCAATTCTTACAGATGACTATATAAATTGTTACATAATTTGATTTTTTTTTCTCTTCATCAAGTCACTGCATTTTAAATATTCATGTAAGTTTATATAAATGTAGCTGAGCTTCTGTATCTTTTGTGTGTGTGTATAACTTTTTTTCTGACACACAAATTGGTCTTTTTACAAATGGACACAGCTAAGAACAGACTACTAAGGCTACAGATTAAAATGAGAAATTTTGGCAGAATTTTTTTCTGAAGATGACCATTCAATTCAACTTCATTCTTTTTTTTTTTTTCAATCATTTTTTTTATATTTCAAGGCTGTTCTTTGTCCTGACTGAGCTAAACAGCAATATAAGAAATGAGCAATATTAACTTAGTCTGTGTATTTCGGGTGAGTCATTTAACATACCATTATATTGCTTTTTCTCTTTGATGTTCTCAGTTTTGTCTTGCACATTCCAAAAACTCTTACCAGGGACAGGAAAAAGGTAATACTTTTATCTTTCTGGTCACAGGTGAAATAATGATATAAAAATTGGATTTCATTTGAACACTTAAAATTTTTCAGCCTTTTTCATAAGATAAACATAAACCCAAAAATTATTGGGATTGAACTAGGTGCCTTGAAATATGCCATATATTTAAAAAATATTTTACCTACATTCAGCATTTTTAAAAGAGTTAATTTTAAAAAACAAAAAAAAAATTAGAAGGATTTTTTAAATTCTAAAAAAGGGATTTTTGGAAATAAAATGTTAAACAAAATGTACAAAAATAAAAATCCAATTACTTTTTATTGCCTGAATTTGACTTGAATTAATGAATAATTTTTATGTCTCTAATAGTTTTTTAATTTGTTTACTATTATTTGGAAACAAACAAACAAACAATCATGTAGATTTTATCTTTAGTAAAACAAATTCAGACTCCCATTCATGACAGCTGTCTTATTCCACATGACAGTTTTATCTTAGCAAATTACAGAACTCTACACATTTTTCTAGGATTTTCTAGAGGAATTAAGACAGGGAATGAGGCCTAGAAGAAGGACAGGGAAGATAAGTACTGGTATTGTGAATGTCAAGGAGTAGCTGCAGAGATTGCAGAATTTGGGACTGGATGATCTTTGGCAATGTGGGGAAAGCTTGTTAGGAAAATATGCTAACTAAAGTGTGGCTAGAGAGACTTGGAGTAAAAACTATGAGAGTTGGATTAGTTTGGGTAGAAGATGGATTTAGGTATTGGGACTGGGGCTAAAAATGTTACACTGTAAAAAGGTATTTTTAACAGTATGCAAGAATTGTGGTGGAGAATAATGACTAATTAGAAGATGACATAAAACCAGGTGAAATGGAAGGTTAATCTTCAGAAAAACAATAAATCGAGACAGAGGTAAGGCAGTCTAGAAAAGGATCCAAAAGGGGAAAATGTACATAATTATGTACTTCTTGGGCAAGAGTTGAAGAGATTTGGTAGGAATAATGGTGTTGGTTAGAGGAAGGGGCAAGGTGTTAACTGAGAAAGATTTTGAATTTGAAGATAGAAACAAAAGAAGAATATTTATAGTCATGGCTCAAGGAAATTGGGAATAGGATTTGAAGGTGAAGGAATGAGCAACATAAAAAAAGACTTGGAATTGGATTAGGAGATTTGAGAGCTGATCCTGATTTATAGGGGGGGATATGCAGAAGATTCTGTTCATCTCTCACCCACTAGAAGATTTCTGAGTTTCGTGACTTCTATCAGCAATAGGTGAGAAACAGAATGGCGATATGCTTAAATGTTATTCATGCAGTAGATAACAATATATTACTGTTGTTAACCTGTTCACTTGACAACAGTCGTAACAGACAGGTGTCTTTATAAAACGCTCTTTAAAAAAAAAATCTAAAGTTAGATACCACCTTAAAAGAACATAATAACTTACCACAAAGTCAAACTTTGAGAAATGTCAGATTATATGCTACCTTGAATGTTAATACAACGAGGAAATTTTTATTTGCAAGTGGAATAACTTTTTTGCATTTACTTCACTGCATAGGACAGATGTAGATACAGCAAGAAAGATTGTGTAGTGATGAAGGTTGTCATTGCTACGTTACTTGCTTCAGAATCTGGGAAGTATGCAATGACTAGAGTCCTTATCAGATAGAAGGATACTCTACTGATTTAGTATTCTAAAAGCTAATTGGGACAAATTTTGATTTGATTTGCTTGAGACTTCATGAGATATGAAGGAAGTAACCTAACAAAACTCTTTGAAAATGGTCACTCATTTTTAAAAATTGTTATATGTGAGATCTTTCAAAACACTTTGCTGAAGATGGTGTATATTCACAACAGCAATTAAAAACAAAAGGACATGTGCCTTGAACATATCAAGTGCAACGTAATGAAAATTACTTAAGCATAAGAGGTTCCAGCTGACTCCTGCCCAAAATATAGCAGTCTTTCAATCTTAATCTTCCTCTATTTTGGATCTCCAGCTATGAAATGAAATTATGCTGCTCCCTCACCTCCCAATATATTTTAAAAAATTCATATACTGTACTTCTTAGAATAGTCCAGAACAGCCTGGGAGAGAATTATCTGTAATCAGAACAGTATTTAAATAATGTCCAGTAAATAGACACTAAGGCTGTACTTCGAACAATAAGGTTAAATCAAAAACAAAATGTAAAATATTAACTATCTGGTGGAAGTAGACAATGTTTATTTTTCTACCAAATAAAGCAAGAGAGTGGAGAAAGATATGGCAACATCAGAAAACATATATAGAGGGGCTTTGAAATAAGGTTATAAAGGCAATTTTAATTTTCAGATTAATTTTCCTTTACTTGACTTTTCGAGCTTTAGAATGTTCTTTTACATAGGCATAACAATTATAAATAGTTGAATGGAATATATGAACCACTTAGAGCAGCTGCTTCACCAAATTAACTCTGTGATTGTGATCACTTGCAATTGTGAGAAACCTAATGATACTAAATAAGTAAGATAATGTGCCAGGAAAGTATGATACATTATTTTAAAATGCACACTACATTTCTGCTTTCTTGACCGAATCATCTCAGTGCATCTCAGATTTTTTTTTCTGACTCTTAAAAAAGGATTCTGTTCTGATTCCTAGCACTAGTACTCCCAGATTGACTGTTTGTGAAAACACTGAGACAGAACAGCTTACTCAGGCAATTTCCATAATGATATTTTCCTTTTCCCAAGGGAATGCTAACTTCAAACAGGGGCAGATTGATGAGCATGCCAAGATATGTAGTGCAATGGAATCACACATCGAAGAAATCATACAGACAGAAATTGTTCAGAGTGTATTTCAACTATATATCTGGCTTTGGCTCCAGCCTTACCACAGCTTTTTCATAGCTAAAGAATGAACAGAAGCCTTAAATGATGAAAATAAAATCAAGAACAAAATAAACTCAAAGACTTGTAATTTGTGTGAAAAAAAAAGTAATAGTTGACATAGAATTTCCAGTTATGTTTCCAAAATGAGTTTGATTTACATCTTATCCTGGAGCATTAGGCTAAGGAAGGTAATCTGCTGAGACAGAAGAGGGGGGAATATCTTTGCCTTGAAATGGAAGATACGGTCTTTAGGACAAAAATTGCATCTAAATGTCTGAGGACTATAGTTTGATGTAGTTAGTTCATATTTTCCTTATAACTGTGTTATTTTAGAGGTAGATTCTTTATTGACTTACCTGAGACTGGATGCAGTGATTTCTGTTGCTAGCTTTCCTGACTGAGGTAAGTGCTAAACTGGCTGTCAATCTGGATTAGATTGTGGTTTGGGACTGACTTTACTTGATCATTCAGGTATATACTGTCAGGCTAGTTAAACAGGATCTTCTCTGTTCCTGTGATAGAGAAGCCATTTTAATCTCATAATATAAAAAATCTTACAGAAAGGTGTAATGTCTGGAGCAGGAAACCGCAACTGTGAATCGTGAATATGTTTATTTACATATATATGTGCAGGGTATCAGGCTAACAATACACAAACACTACTAGGTTTCCAAAGTCACACTAGACAAATAACAGGACAATTCACATTAGGCAAAAGGATGGGAAAGACAAGAGGGACCAAAGTGGAGGAAACAAGCAAAAGAGATTTTATGGCCTTGCTAGGTTTGACCTTTATGCTATGTGTATGCACAGTGCCTAGAATAATGAGACCTTGGTCCATGATTCATACTTTTGGCTTGACAGACATAGTAAATAAGCCACACATACAGAAGATACAAATTTTCAACAGAGAAAGTCTGGAATCAAATAGCACAAAGTTAGTCACTGATTTCCTGGGTAAAAAAAAAATACAGTCACTATGTATATTTTAGTTAAAGAAATCAGGTCAACATCAGAGTGTCTCAAAGTCATTTAATTGCACTGAAATGTTCAGTTCCCCTGTTTTTAGTTGTATGTGATTTCCATAATTTCTTTCTTCTATAAATCTTTTTATTCCATCTTTTAGTTCATCATGCCTATGTAGCACTTATCTATACTCCTCTTGGATACCTATCATCAGGTATCTCTTCTAGTATTATATTTGATACACATCCAAACTATGACAGCTACATTCTTAAAATCTTCTGATAAGGTCTTATTTTGTGTCCCTTGTTTACTTTATTTCAGTTTTGTTTGTTTGCTGTCTCTTCAGTGAATTTCAGTTCCACATACTCCTGTGATAAGTCGTTCATCTTGTTCATCGTGACTGTTGTCTTTGCTATGTTGGCTTTAATTTTTAACAAATAACTTTTGATATTGATAGTTATCAAACATTGACATACTGAGCAGGTGCAACAGTAGTGGGTGAATCTTTTTCTGTCAGCTTCATAATCTTTTTTTTTTAAATGAATCCTCCAAGATATTCCTCTTCTTTCTAGTTCTTTTTTTTTTCCTACCAGTATTTGCTTCCTTCCTTGATTCTCTCCCCCTCCCCCCCGCATTTGACTTGTTCAAAATGATTTTCATTCTAAATCTGTTTTTTTTCCTGGTTTAGCACTGCAGATACGTATCTGGCGTATTGCTCTGCAAGCTCCACTTTATTCCTTCTAGTCTGTGAAAAACCCCATGAAGAACTTTCTTGGAAAATGAAACAGACAAATTCCTCTGTAGCTCTTGTGCTCATTCTTGTCGTCTTTGTTACAGGTTGATATTACTGTTGCTTTCACACAGTTACTGAATACCTGTTCCTTGTAAATACCATGCAATAGTTTTACCTTGTCTTTGTTGTGGGTTTCTCACCTACATTACCATTCATAGGTAATGTTTCTTTCCTAAAAGGAAAAAAATTCAAAATTTTTCCCTGTGTCATTTGCTTTCTTTCATTTTGCTCTGTAATGCTTGTCCAGGACCCATTTAATTACTATTTTCTGAATGCTGTGTAACTTTGAGATATTTCTCCATCATTCTCCATCATTCTTACCTGTTCTTTGTTATTTGCACACATTTGTCTTTCAAGTCAAACATCCTGTTTGGTTCCTCTTATCTTACATAACATTTCTCTTGATATATTCTCCTGCTTCCTTACTTACTTTGTTTGCTTACTGATTAGTTTCATACTCCCTAAATCCTCTTTTTTATCTTGGGTCAACCTATTGTGTTAATATCTTCATACTGTTACTACTCAATTGCCTTGCACTCCAAATCTTCCTTAAAACAAAACTAATGTAAAGCTAAAACAGATAAACAATGATATGTTTTTCCATTATTACATCAGAGATGTAATGATATTATAAAAGTCATCTTTGCATTATCTTTAAGCATCTGACCTTTTCTATTTGTGTTTATCCCAGATTTTAATTTCTACTCCAGACTTGCTGGCTGTCAATGTGAGTCTTATGATGACAGTGCAAAATTAGAATCTAATCTGATATCAGTTGTAATTATCTTGACATTACACTTTTTAATATAGAAAATCTACCATGCATAGAAAATCTAAGATGCCCTTCCTTTGTAAATAAGATTCTATCTAGACCAATTCCTTAGAGACATTCTTAGCTGAAATAATTTATATGGTTGGTTCCCTGCCCCCCCAGTAAAATAAAACATGGCATCCTTTTTTTTTTCCCTTTCATTTTCTTTGCAGTATCCAAATCTGTCTACTGGTTCAGACCAGAAATGCCAGTTTCCTTTTTTTTTTTTTTTATTTTCATTGCAAAATTTTCCATTTTACATGCAGGGTTTTTTTCATAATGTATTTTTCATTTCACTACCTTAAAGTCCAACTTTCACATGTCTATGAGGTTGTCATTCACAACTACCTTCAAAAGTCCGATATCTATCTTCAAGATGATCCTTTCTCCTGACTGGTCTTTGATAAATTTTCATGGCAAGGTTTTGGTAGTCTGGGGGCTGAAAGGGTGGATGCTGTGAGAAGACATCAGGAGCTGACCACATGTCAGACAAAGCCAGTTTCATCCAGCTCCAAAATGGACCCACCACTGGCCAAAGCTGATCCCATCAGCGATGTTCATGGCACCTCTGTGATAACATATTTAAGAAAGGGTAAAAATGCTGCACAACACTAACTGAGAGAGAGAAGTGAGAAAATGTGAGAGAAACAATCCTGCAGACACCTATGTCTATGAGGAAAGAGGAGGAGGAGGCGCTCCAGTTGCTAGAGCAGTGATTCCCCTGCAGCCTCTTGAGGACCATTGTGGAGCAGATATCCACACTGCAGTCCGTGGAGGACCCCACGCCAAAGCAGGTGGATATGCCCTGAAGTAAACTGCAGCCTGTGGAGACCCTGCACCAGAGCAGGCTCCTGGCAGGACCTGTGACTCTGTGGAGAGGAGCCCATGCAGGAACAGGTTTTCTGGCAGAACTTGTTGCCTGTGGGGGATCCACACTGGAGCAGACCATTCCTGAAGGACTCCACCCTGTGGAAAGGACCCATGCTGGAGCAGTTCTTGGAGAGCTGCAGCCCGTAGGAAGGACTCACATTGGAGAAGTTTGTGAAAGACTGTCTCTCATGAGAAGGACCCTATGCTGGAGCAGGGGAACAGCGTGAGGAGGTAAGAGTGGCAGAGATTAAATGTTATGGACTGACTGCAACCCCCATTCTCCATCCCCCTCCACTGCTCAGGCAAGGGGGAAGAGAGAAAAGTTGTGAGTGAAGTTGACCTTGGGATGAGGAGGGGGGTGTTTTTAGTTCTGTTTTTATTTCTGGCTATCATACTTTATTATTAATTGTTAATAAATTAAACTAATTTTGCCTAGTCAAGTCTGTTTTGCCCATGATGGTAACTAGTGAGTGATCTCTCTGTTCTTATCTTGACCCATGAGTTTTTCCATTGTATTTTCTCCCTCTTTTGAGGAGGAGGAGGAGTGAGAGAGCAGCTAGGTAGGCACCTAGTAGCTAGCCAAGGTCAACCCACCTCAGATCCTTCATATTGCTTAAGTCCTTTCTTTTGCACTGGATTCCACAGGTGGTCTTCTGTTCGTTGAATTCTGTAATCATCATAAAACTAGGGATCATTCACTGGGAATAGCAGAAGACTGCTTTTTACAGTATTTTTTTACACAGCAGACTGAACTTTTGGAGTCTGTTGTCACAAAGGGTTTTGAAGACAGATAATATCAGAAGGTTGTAAGAGAAATTACAGAAATTTATGGACAGTAGGTCCATAACCAAATAGTTCAGGGAGCAGGCAAGGATATATGTTCTAAAAACCTTTATCCAGTGACTGTGGGTGCTCAGAGACTACGAGGGACAATAGACCATGGATAATGGCCAGACTCATGTACTATCCCTAAACAGCACCTTCTACTGCCTTTATCAAAGGCAGAAAAGTGAGTTAGATAAACCATTATCTACCCCACTGCATTTTTTCTGGTTTTTGATCATTATGTTTTCCCACTGAATACAAGACTGAGATCCTTACTTGCTCAAGCCATGGGGCATTTTCAAAGCTTTTGTTACTTGCACATTTTTATTACGTGCAACAAATGATGGAAGAGAATTTACTACTAGTGTAGTGAGTGTTCTAGTAGATTAATCAAAATAGAGAGTTATTTTTTAAGTCTGGTTTAAACTGGTAATTTAACACTTATAGTCCCCTTCACCTACTTCCTCTAATAATTCCTCTTAATAATACAATTAAAATAGTTATACACTGAATTTCTAGCGTATATTCCTTCATCTCGTGTAATGCCCACCCTACTTATATGTTGTTATGGCAAGCTGTCAGCATTCCTAGTTCTTTGCTGGGACACACACTATGTTGACAGTGGGAGTTTCTTCGTCCTCAGTCTTGAGGGTTAATGCTCAGGGCTATTGTTATACTTCTTAACCCTGTATTCGCTAATGACTTACACACTTTATTCACCTTTAGTCCATGTGGTTTTCTTACAGTAAGATTACATATGCTTGTTAGTCCTTTTCTTTTTTTTTTTAATTATAGTATGCTTTATTTTAGGATAAGAACCATGCAATTGCAAAAGAAATAAATAAAACTTAAGGTAGCAGCAAGTTTGATAATAATATGCCTTTAAAAAGCTCAAAATCACAGCACAAGCAATGGCCTGACCATTCTGCCATAACAGCTAGCACAATGTAGGCAATAGTCATCTCATCATAAAGCAAGTTGAAACCACAGGAGAATTTTCTTAAATAATTTGGGAATACATGTAAAATCAAGCTAAAAATGTGTTTAAGATCAAACAAGTCCAGACAAGTCTTGGAAAATCCTGAGACATGGTATGGTTAATTATTGTTTTTAAAGCCTGAGGCTTGTTACTAACACTTGGCAACATTAAATTGCCTTGGCCACAGGATTTACTAACTTCAAATTACTCATCCAACTATTTCCAGTCTTAGGGACCTCTCTAATACCTTACCATACTCTTTTTCCCACTATTAGATTTCTGAAAAGAGAAAATTACTATATTTCCCATTGTCTTTCACTTTAGTTGATTGCAGACCATTCCATCATTATTTATACTAGTTTTACAACCTAAATCTTATAACAGTAAGGGCTTATTGTCACTAATTGAATCAAACACACTGTTAACACTTCTCAGATAAATACAATAAGAATCTCATCTCAAGTATTAGAAAGTACATCCATTCTTTCACATAAATTGTGTAAGTGAAGTAAAAAGAAAAAGAGATACTGCTTATATCAATTCTCACTTTTTTTATCTTTTTTTTTTTTATAAGTCTGATGGTTATAAATTGCATTCTTGTGCTGATTCCATCTTGTTTAACTGAAAACTTGCCTGATCAGTTGGTATTTGTAATGTTCTTTTTCTTTAAATACTTTCCAGAATGGCTACAACAGAAGTATGTTCACATGAACTAACTACAAGTGACTTGTAAGCCATAATGCTTACTTAATTCACATACTTTATCTTGTTGATTAATCATACATGCAGCTGAATAATTCCCTAAGAGAGCCTTTAGTTTCTTAACTAGTGTGGAAAGAACAACTAGGAGTTGCTTACTTATTTCCCTTCCCCTTCTCCTCTCCCCTAATAAATCTCCATAGAGATGGAGTAGAAGTCCCTGCAAAATGTTCCTTATTTTTCCATTTCTTACTGTTAATGTATTACAATGTATAATTCATTGTGAACTCTTGTCATTTAAATTGCACGTACAATAGTAATGATAAAACAGCTGGCTTTGTATAGTGTTAACAGGTTTCAAAGTGTTTTGCAAAGAAGGTAAAAATCTTTATTACTATTAAACTAAATGCAGATGGTGTTTTAAACAGCAAAATACACTAATCTGCTAAAAAATGATCTTACACCAAGGTAATTCCAATATTCAATATATTTATATTATTATTATATTAATATTATATATTTATATTATTAACAATGATATTGATAATTATTAATTATTAATAATTATTAATAATATATTTATATTATTATTGTATTAATATATTCCAAACAATATTCGATGTGGAGAGAAGGGCTTTCCCCAAAGTATTTACTTGTGTGCTTGGCAATTTATATATTCATTAGTTACTGAAGAGAGACATATTCTATCATTTCTTTCCCTGTTGGACTTCAGATTAAGCAATGCCAATGCTTGTACATTTTTTCTAGGTGCTGCTGATACAGCTAACCCTGTGAGATATATCTCTCGAAAAAAAAATTCCTGCCATTCCAGACAGGGTAGGTTTCCTTCCTGATGTTTTTACAAAAAGATACCTGAGGGGTTTTTTTGTTGTTGTTTTTTAAAGGGAATTAAGAAGCTTTTTTTTTTTTTTTTAACTCCCCCAGAAATATTCAGTATAAATTGCGGGTTTGTCTTTGCTTTACAGCAAGCTACAGAAAATTCTGTAGCTTTCTTCTCACATTTCTATGGATTTTATGCTTCTACTGTATATGGATTTTGCTGTGTCACCCTTTCTTCCTTCATAAAATTATTCACTTAGTTGAAAACTGAATTTGATTTGTAAGTGCAGCAAATATCAGACAGATGTTTTGTTCAGTGGCTTTTTGTATCATGTATAAGTGTGCTACTCCAGAGTTCATAACCAGGGATGTGCTGGTTGTGAGTCTCAAGGTCAAGATAACATGGATGAGTAACTTGAGGTCTGTTGGGTAGGGATCTGCTGCAGCCTGCCCCCCTGACTGACAGGAATGAAAAAGGCACTTTACCAACAATCACCAAAGCGTCCCATCTGCAGGTACTTTTACTCATAGGGGTCTTTGGCTATTCAGAGAACTGCTGGGAGGCAGAAGATACATTTATACAGGCAATCCAAGAAACTGCTAGGCTGCCTTGGTGAGAAATTAATTCTAAATTAAGTAAACTCAAGATAATTTCTCTCTTGCCTAATTTCTATACGATTTTTTCTTTATTGGTAGTTTATAAGTGAATTCAAACTTTGTACATACGACATACAGGTTTATCTTTTTTATTTTATTTTCCATCATCTTTGGTAGGATTTTAAGATGTTAATTTTGATCTAAAGAATATCAAAGTAAAGCTAAAGGACTACTGGGAACTTATTTTGTTGTAATAGCTAAATCACACTTCAAATCTTGTTCTAGGCAAAAGAGAATAAGCTATATTAAACTAAGAACTATATTGTTATTATAATTTTTAAAAGTCTAATAGTCCAGATTATCAAAATAATGTAGAAGATCCTCAAGAATACAGTTCTCTCTCCTCTCCTTTCCGCCTCTCTCCGCTCCGCTCTGCTCTGCTCCTCTTTGTAAAGCCTCTGCAGGCTATGTGCGTAAACAGCTGATGAGTTCTGTAACATGGCCAAGCTCACTATTTAGATACATTTCCTTTGTAGATTTAAATTTCATGATTCAAGTATAAAAAAATTGGCAAGGTGAATAGGTACAACTTGCTTTTATAATCTCATTTCTCTTAGGTTTCAAATAGTGTCATAGTGTCTAAATGCCAGACAAAGAGGATAATTTCAAAGTTTGCCAATGTATCTGAGAGTCTGTATCAGCACATATTAATGTCTACTGCCAAGTACAGATTTGCTGGTCTGACTAAGCTGTATTTTCATGTGAATAAGAGGCATAAAAAAGTAGTTTTCTATTGTCTCTTTGCTTCTGATCAGCTGAAGGTATTCATTTGACTCCTCCTTAAGTAAAATGAAAGGGATTTAATTTGCAGCTCACACTCTCAAAAGGCAGTTATTGTTATTGATCTTCCATTTTAATTGATCACGTTATTCAGAAAAGGGAGAATTAAAGTTGTTTATGTAACTGCTGCACAAGACTTTTCTCTGTAGTTAGCTTTTAATTCTATCAGGTTTGGGGTGGTTTTTCAACTTACATCTTTTTTTCCAGTGATGGAAAAGTATTTTTCTTTGACTTTTTAATGCATCAAAAGCAAAATTGCTTTTCACTCTCATCTTTCATACAGTTAAACCACTTACAAACTTCAGTGTGGTATGTGCCCTATAATTGTTATACCTATTTGAGCTCCTGAGTATGAATCAAAGGGCTAACATTTGTTATAATATCTGAGTGCCTTCCAGAAAATGTCATATGGTAAATTTGCATTAGCACTTTGGCTATGTTATAGAATTGGGAGACAAAACTGACCCCAGACAATATAGTTCTGAGAAAACTCTGGATATCATATCTTTCTTACATATCTTGAACTATTTCAGTTAATATAAAGAAAGGAGGAGTGAAATTGTTTGAGATTTGGCTTGCTAGAAGAAATACAGAAAATGAATACAGCAAGTGTAATTTTATTTATTTGGATTTTTTTTCTTATCTGTATATCCATACAGCCGGGTACATAGTTTAAAACAGTGTTTGATTTTTTTTAAGTCTTTCCATTATTTCATGTTGTCTGGAATATTTAGAGAGAAGTAGGCTATTAAATCGAAGTCATAAACTCTTACTGTACAGTGTAAATTCCCAAGATTCATCTCTTATGTATTAGCAATCCAATTTTTTCAGAGTTCAGCTCGCTGGTTACTTTATTCTACCATGAACAAACTTAACAGCTTTGTAGCTGGTCTTTCTGTCTCAGTCATCTGTGTAAATCACAAGTAATATGTAACCTGATTCAACTATTTATCTCTCTAGAGCCATGGAACATTTCCTCTGACTGGGAGTTTTAAATCCTACTGCTAGTTGTTGGCATTTTGGTTAGCCCTGAAATATAGCTTACTGGTGTCAAAATTCATTCAATGCCTTTGGTACCTTTATCCTTTCCATACGTTGTCTTACAATGAATAATGCAAATCTCTTCTTCATATTTGTACATTCGACATGTTTATTTTTAGCAGTTTGCCTTTTGGCCTTGCCTTTATTTACTTATTTTTGTTATTTTTCTATGTCCCTCTCCATCTTTTAGAGCAGGTATGATTGTTCTGATGCAATTACTTTGCACTTTGGTCAACTCTGAATTGATGAATAGACAACTAGATAATATAAAAATAATTTTAAGTAACCACTAACAACTCTGAAATTCTTAACCAAAGACTAAAACAGTAACAAAAACTTCTTCTTTTACAATCCATGTTTAAAATTTAATTTAATATTATTTTTTTATTTTATTTGCACGGCTTGATAAGGTTATAAAATGAGACAAGAGTCCTGTTTATTTACCTTCACTGTTGCTAGTGGCTTCCAACAGGAAGTCCCCGTACGAAGGAAAGACTACAGTCTGTGATGCTAGTATTTCCTTTGACAAATTAAGTATGTTAGAATAAGATGTGTGGCTTTCCAATGTTTTGATTTTGTTGTACATCACATTTATACAATGTCATGTAACATTTAGTACATAACAATAGTAGTGTGCATGCTTAAAATGCAGCAGAAAAAAACCTCAATTCGTCCAACTAGGAGATGTCTTATGACAGCTACACTTATTCTATTCTCTAGGAAGATGAATGAAAGAAAGAGAAGCACACATGATCCGCACTAGTCATATCATCCAGCTTTCCTGCAGAAGATGTTCAAACTTTAAAATTAATCACAGAACCTGCATAGAATAGGATGACACAGGTAACATTTAGGGAAACGCTGAAGAAAGCTGGCTACTCAGCTGTCAGTGTGACTTAATTTGTGGCCTCCAGAATATCCCATCCCAATCTGAAGAACGAACCATTTGAGCTGACTATGTGTGGGATGTGCAAATGTGAAGAACAGCTGTTTATTGCTGTAGTTCACTCAGTAGTAATACCATTACCTTCAGCGAAAACTCACTGTTAAGACTGCATTTTTCTTCATCCTCAGTCTCAAGTTGTCGTGGTAGGATATTTGTGTGAACAGATCACACTATCACCTCTTTCAGCATTTGAAAAATTTATAGAATCATAGAATCGTTAAGGTTGGAAAAGACCCTTAAGGTCATTGAGTCCAACCATTAACCTATCACTATCAAGTCCACCACTAAACCATGTCCTCAAGCACCACGTCCACCCGTCTTTTAAATACCTCCAGGGATGGAGACTCAACCACTTCCCTGGGCAGCCTGTTCCAATGCCTGACTACCCTTTCGGTGAAGAAGCTTTTCCTAATATCCAACCTAAACTTCCCTTGCACAGCTTGAGGTCGTTTCCTCTCGTCCTATCACTTGTTACTAGGGAGAAGAGACCGACCCCCACCTCACTACAACCTCCTTTCATGTAGTTGTAGAGAGCGATAAGGTCTCCCCTCAGCCTCCTCTTCTCCAGGCTAAACAACCCCAGTTCCCTCAGCCGCTCCTTACAAGACTTGTGCTCTAGACCCTTCACCAACTTCGCTGCCCTTCTCTGGACATGCTCCAGCACCTCAATGTCCTTCTTGGAGTGAGGGGCCCAAAACTGAACACAGAACTCGAGGTGGGGTCTCACCAGTGCTGAGTACAGGGGCACTATCACCTTCCTGGTCCTGCTGGCCACATTATTCCTGATACAAGCCAGGATGCTAATGGCCTTCTTGGCCACCTGAGCACACTGCTGGCTCATGTTCAGGCGGCTGACAACCAACACCCCCAGGTCCTTTTCTGCCAGGCAGCTCTCCAGCCACTCCTCCCCAAGCCTGTAGTGTTGCATGGGGTTGTTGTGACCCAAGTGCAGGACCCAGCACTTAGCCTTGTTGAATCTCATACGGTTGGCCCTGGCCCAATGATCCAGCCTGTCCAGGTCCCTCTGTAGGGCCTTCCTATCCTCCAGCAGATTGACACTTCCACCCAACTTGGTGTCATCTGCAAACTTACTGAGGGTGCACTCCATCCCCTCATCCAGATCATCAATGAAGATGTTGAACAGATTGGCCGCAACACTGAGCCCTGGGGAACACCACTTGTGACCGGCTGCCAACTGGATTTGACTCCATTCACCACCACTCTCTGGGCTAAGCCATCCAGCCAGTTTTTAACCCAGCGCAGCGTGCACTTATCCAAGCCATGATCAGTCAGTTTCTCCAGGAGAATGCTGTGGGAGACAGTGTCAAAGGCCTTACTAAAGTCCAAGTAGACAACTTCCACAGCCTTCCCCTCATCCACTAAGTGGGTCACCTTGTCATAGAATGAGACCAGGTTAGTGAAGCAGGACCTCCCTTTCATAAACCCATGCTGGCTGAGCCCGATCCCCCAGTTGTCCCGCATGTGCCATGTAACAGTACTCAAGGTGATCTGTTCCATGACCTTCCCCAGCACCGAGGTCAGGCTGACAGGCCTGTAGTTCCCTGGATCCTCCTTCCGACCCTTCTTGTAGAGGGCCATCACATTTGCTAACTTCCAGTCATCTGGGACCTCTTCGGTTGACCAGGACTGCTGATAAATGATGGGGAGTGGCTTGGCAAGCTCCTCTGCCAGCTCCCTCAGTATCCTTGGGTGGATCCCCTCTGGTCCCATAGACTTGTGAGCAACAGAAGAAACGCATGTGTAAGAAGTATGTTAAACGAAAGCATAGTATGAATATTAGCAAAAATATCTTGACAACGCAGTGTCTTCTAAATTTGAAACAAGATGATCCTTTATTGGCAGTAAGGCATAAAAAAGTATACTGTATTTGTCAATGTTAAATTTTGGAGAATGGTAGTATTTTTCTCTGTTATGTTGTCAATGTTATTCCTCTAAAGAAAAACTGTCCCTGACCTTCATTCTGGGTATTTAGTCCATGCTACCAGTTCATACTACATGGCTGACTAGTGGGCTAAACCTTCATTCATTCAGAGATAGAAAGAAGATACAAAGTCTGGCATTCAGCTGTTTTTCAAATATATATATATAAATAATTGTCTCATGCTTGTAACATCTTCTCTTATTTTTTTGGTTATAAATTAATCTTGCTTGTTATAGCTCTTAATCTTCTAGCTCTGTGCACTCTTGCATTCATGCCTTACTGATTTACAAGTGATTATAATTTTCTAATATTAATAGCTGTAAGACAGTTTTAGACAGATTCTCAACCAAATTTCTATTTTCAGACCAGATTTCATCTACTTGATATTTCTGTGGTTTGGGATACAGGATATAACCTTTCTTCTTCTCCTTTACTTATGTTGAAGACATGGCATTGTTTTTCTGATTTCAAGTAGAAATCTCTTTTACTTTTACTATTACTATCCAGTGTATCCTAGACTGTTTCTTAGTCCTTGACTTCATCTTTTCTCTTACACACGTTTCTATTTTGTAAGGATTTTTTTCTTGACAAGCCATAGGAGTATATCCTACCACACTTTTAATTGCCTGGTAATCTTGGATGATTGGTTTTCTAGCAAATGTCTTTCTCAAAAGCTGGGATATAACTGCACTGATGCTAAATCAAGTCAGCTAAAAAGATCATTCTTGCAGGCCCTTACCTTTTTTAGGCAAGTTTTCTAGGTTACATTTTAAAAGCACTTATAAAGTGTCATGATCTTCAAAATTCTAGGGAATACTTCCGATTAAAGGACAGTGTGAAGGGAATAGACCTCTCATCTCATTGCTACCCATTCCATTTTGAAATGGTGATTAGTTTTTAATATCAAGTTAATCTGAACTTTCCTGAGCTTCAGAACAAAAAGCTGTTCTTAAAATGCCATGTCCTTGACATAAAGCTGACTTTTGCTAAGAATTCCAGTGGGATGTTTTTTATAGACAAAATGTATACACTTCTGCCTCCTCCCTCCCAAAATCAAGCAAACTCATATATATGCAGAAATAAAGGAAACCATAAGAAGTTTTGTCTGGTGGCCCCTGGCAGGCTTAATCATCCGGAAAATGAAAACCATCTTATGCATCTTCATAACTATGGTTTCTTACAGGCACAATAGGACATAACAAAATGAACACAGCATCTGTTCCTGTATGCTTTGGTTAAAACTTTTTAAATGCTAGGTAGTTAGTTTAAGTTTCTGGGTTCTCTGGAAGCAGCACCACTTAAAATTCTGATCAGGGTTATAGCAAACATTGTAACCAATTTGGAAATTGCAGTTCAAAGATTCAAAAAGAATACTGAATTGTTTAGAATATTACAGTGATCTTTACAAATCCACCATGGTATCAGTTCAAACTCATCTTTAATTAATAATTTCTATTTCTATGCATAACCATGCCTTTGGAATCATTATGGAAAATTTGAAGTTTGATGTAATTTAAGTAAAACCCATCAGCAAGATTTTAATGGAGGAATTGGCAGACATATTCTGTTTTATTGGCTATACTGAGTAAAAGTATTTAATTTGAAGAGATATGTTACGTCAGTCACAGTTTTTATAATATATAATGTACTTACAGGCAAGTTCAAGGTAGCAGAATAACATATCCAGGAGTTCGGTTCTTAAAGACAATAATGCCTTGAGGTTTTCCTTCACAGTTTAAAACAGAGTGTTGCTGGAAAATTACATTACATTTAAATACATAGATATTTATGTTATATGACAAAAGAACTCTTCTCATGTCATTAACATGGACATTGATTCATTCTATGATAATATGAGGAATTGAATTCATGTACTATCTGAAGTACATGTTCTAAATCAGAGAGAAACAAGCAACTTAAAAAGCTTTTGTAGCTAAATGTTTTTAGTGTGCAAGGTGTTAAAAGCAAAATTTATCAAAAATCCATATGGAAAAAATCCATAATTCCAAGTGTGTATCTTGTTCTTTTTTAAGAGCAGATTTAAACTATGCCTTAGTCTCTCATAATTTGCTCTATTGCATTTACTTTAAAATGCTCTTTAAATAATAATGCCACAAGAAAAACTATATTGAAAAAAATATTAAAACTAAGTAAAAGTTATAGGGCAGTCATCCCAACACATAAATATTTATACTTGCTTTAAATACTCAGAAAAAAGGGAAAGCTTTAGCAGACTATGCAGTTTAAACAAATTGCAACATAATTTTCATTCAAAATGTCAAAGAATTTCTTTCTTTTCCCCCCATTAGTTTTAGGGGGGAAGAAGGGAATAAAAAATTCTGCTTATTTTACTGAAATGTAGTGATCAGTATTTTAGCAGTTTAAATATGATTCTGTGAGAATATTCACATTCATGGTGAAGTGGGTACAAACACAGGGGATGAGAACAAGCCTTCCCATTTCATTATTGGGTCTTTTTCCTGTTCCTATAACAGAAATTGTGTGGGTTTGCTTTTGTTGTTGGTTTTGTTGTTTTTTTTTTTCTTGAATTACTTCTTTAAAAATACTACCTGGAACAATAGGAGTCCAGTTTTAAATATCTATTGAGTTGCTGATGGTAAAGGAATTATGAATTAATAGCCAAACAAAATGATAGCAGCAGAACTCTGAAAAGAGGATGAATATTAAGCTTCAAAATTTATCTAAATTCTGGAAAACAAACTTCCTTGGACACTCATTTGAAGGTCTTCTTAAGGAAATAATTAATTTATTTTCTGTGGTTTCACAAAACTGGAATAATGTAATCATGAAATGTTCACAATATTTTTTACCCCACGTTTTATTTCTACAGTTTTGAAAGAGTAAAATATTTTAAAAAAGCATTTTTCTCCACTTGTGCCCTTTCTTAAATTCACTTTGAACATAAAACTATCATTCCTGCTTCACCGCTGATGTAAAATCTTTCACACTTAATAAAAGTATATATAAGAAGCCCTCTGCCTCTGCTAGAGATAGATGAACTTCAAGACTCAGAACACTCAGTTTAAATACAAACATAAATATCCTAAAAGCCTTTGAGTCTGTAATACTAGATCTGGAGTTCATGTGAATGGTTTCCTCAGATTATTTAAAAAGAGTTTATATTTTCTTTTTTTTCTAATGAGATTATTCTTTTGCTATATGAACAATAGACCATTGCTCCATTGTCAAGGGTAAAAAATCATACACTGAATACAGTAAATTAATCATAGTTAAGAAAATAAATATTTCTGTCCTTACTGACAGAGAATCATATAGCTTTTTCCTCCCACACAGAGGTATTGAGAGGCATAAGGTATTATTATTTGTAGCTCTTCGAGACTCTTTGATTAAAAGAGCTTGTAGAATGAAAAGTTTTATTTCATACTTTTTATTGTTTGTTATTATATTATCTTGCCCTGCTGTTCTTCAGAGAGTCCACATTCTTACTGGCAATCTCTCCAGTACAGAACTCTGCAATGGAAAAATCCTTAGTGGTTTTATGTTGAGATGATGACACACATAAACTATTTTCATTTCTTCTTATGTTTGTATGAGTAATGAGTGAGTACCACTAGCATAGACACTAGTATACTGGACATCAAGATTACCGTTTTTTCATAGCCTAGAACATTTTTGGTGATATGCACTTTTGTTTCTGTTAACAATTATGTTTATTAACAGCTGTTTTGTTATCTCTGCATGTAAGAAGAAGATTGAAATAGTGGGCATGAACAGTGGCTATAAATTTTGGTGGAGTAAATTATATCTGAATAATCTGTTGGATAACCTAGTGCTTTTTAAATATACAAATCATTATCATGAGATGCATTCCTAAGAAATAGTAAGGTACTTTGTTATCTTTCTGTGTGTTTCAGTTTAAAGAGCTAAAATCACCATTATTCATGTGTACTATTGATTATCCAAATGGTAGTGCTCAGTCAGTCAAAAGGTGAGTTGCTATCTGTCACTTTTGACTGGAACAAAAATAACATGATTTATCTTTTGCACATCAGAGGTTCTAAATCCATGATATTACTGGGTAAGTTTTTCAGTTTGTTGGGTTTTATTTTCAAAAGTAACCTAAAGTAATGCTCTACTTTTTTCTAAATGAGTAGCTAAAACCATGTCAGATTTCAAATGTTTTGCCATATATTGACTGTCAAGGAGCAGCAGGAGCAAGAACAGGAAGGGGAGCCAGGAACTGAGGGTGACAGCAGAGCTGGCACCACAAGACAAGGTTGCCATTCAATGGCACACTAACAAGGGAAGAAGAGCAGGTCCAGTGATGGTAACCAGGGCCACCCACAGTCCAGAGATGGCCAGAAAAGTCTGCAGTGATGAGGCAGATCCAAGGTCAAGCCAGGAAACCAAGTCAGTGGGTAAGGATCAGCAAGGTTCCTGGCTAGACACACACATAATTATTGGCACAGGCATATGCAGATCAGGCAAGAATCAAGGGTGAGATCCACAGCTTCAACTTGGTGAAGCTCACAGAAATCTGATCCAAGCACTATGTGAAATTTGAATTTCAACACATCTGAGAGTTAGCTAAACATCTAGAGTGCAGAGTAGGGGCAGTGGGAAGGGTTGCAAAGCCTTTTGGTACACGCGGGGCCCTGACAGCAGCTTCAAAAAATCAGGGTTCTTTGATTTTAAACTATTGCCCTGGTGGCCTAAAAACTATATAGGATTTGTTTTAAAAATCTAGGTCCACCCACAGAGCCTGTGGAAACAGAAAAGTTTAAGCTCAAGAATAGATAAGTGAACAAAAATAAAACTCTTCAACAATTGCTTTAAAATTTTATTTTCAGTTTCTTTTATTTAGTTCTGCTTTATCGTTTTGACTTTTATAATGTCTCTCGGCAGCAAGTTTGAATGGGTGAGGCTGCTAGGGAAGGAGCTACAGGGAGGTGATTTGAAACGAGAATATGGCTGAAGAAGATTCTTTAAAACATCAGCAAGAGGCTGAGAAGAGGACGTTAAACACAAGTACACTTTGGATCTTTAGGTGTGTTGCAGTTTCTGATCTTGTCTTAAATGCTTATATGCCATTCTTAATTTTATACCTGTGAGTAGACTGTTTCCATGCCGGGAATAGCTAGAATCATAGATTCTTCTGAGGTATAGCTGCAGTCTGATTCTGTATCAACCTGCTATGATTTCCATTAAGAGAAGAATGACCATGGACAGTAGGACTTTGTCAGCCAAACCTGTTCTTGTGTTCATAAGGAAACTATTGAGAGCAAATGGTTTTGTTCCGCTACACAATTGATTTTGGCAGTTTAGCTATGTGTTCCCCAGAACACAGGAACAAGTATCATCCTGGATTGTGAGGATGGTTTCTGAAGCCTATTGCATCTGAATTAGTGATATTTGTACACAAAAATTGGACGCTGCTAGTGGCTTTAGCTCTCAGGAGTAAGACTGCTGCCCAGCAGCATGTAATATCAGGCGTGACCACATCTCCACTTAATAACTAACTTCAAGATACCAAGCTTTAATTTGTTTAAATAAGATTTTATAATATCTTAATTTCTCATAACATATGAACATATGAATCCTAAATAAAAAGGTTTGAAGAGTAAAGTACCTTTGTCCATAGAAATAACAGATGTGTGACAGAATCAGCAGCTATGCATTCCCAGTCTAAACCAAGTCATTTATACTAAGGAAGATGCTTCTTGGAGTGTTAAATTAAGGTAGAAACATGGTGACTGGGTTATGTGGGACTCAAGCATGCATAGAATGATCACTGGAAAATATGATATGCACAGGCATAGAGTAGCATACTTGCCTCAGTACCTATCATAAACCGAAAATAAACTACTTGCATTCTGAGCTGCATTCAGGAACATTAATGTGCAACTGGGATGTACTAATAAGCCTCATCTGCCAGCTCCAGCTGTAGGCAGAGCTGGCATGATTACCTGCACTTGACATAGGTGGACATGCCCAAATTTTGCTTAGTGTGTTAAGTCCTACTCTAGTGACTCATTGCAGCAAATGGAAAGAAACACGCTATAAAACACACTAATGGCTTTTGAATGGGATCCTTTCATATCAGTATTTGCAACATTTTACATATTCTCTTATAAGTATAGTGATATTGTTGTTTTGTTACGTTTTTTTAACAAGAATAGTGCTGCATCCATTTTTCTGTGGCCTAGCAAATATTGTTCTTTCAGAAGACTAATTTGCATAAGAAATCCGGGCACGATAAAGCAGAAACTCAGAGAATTCAGGCTTATCTCAAACCTATTTTTTTAATTGTGATTACCTTAATTACCATGGTTTGAACTGTAGCAGTCAACAGGGCCCAAAGCAAGACTCAGATCCTGGTACAGTTATATGCTTAGATAATTGTTCCACTATATGACTTGGAATAAGAAAGGTAGACAAGCCTCGGGAAGGACTATAATGAGATTGAGTGAGTTCTCAGTAAGCATGCTAGGTGTTGCCAATGGATGTGTGGCCTCTCTGTGCTTCCTGGGGTTTCTGGAGGGACAGATGATCTGCATGATCAGAATGAATATGCATTCTGCTTGCCTTCTTGTTCCTTACTTCTCCCTTTCTCTCATCTGTTTCACTGTTTGCCTTACAGCTCTTTCATCACTGAGCTCCCTGAATATCAAATAATAGCTAAATCTTCAGCTAATATAAATAAGTTCCTTTGTCTCCAGTGGAACTATGCTAATTTCCACCAGCTGAAAATATGGTTCTCCTTTTTATCACCTGATTTATTTTATAACCCTATTTCATATTTGCAAAGAATTCCTCAACTAATATCTTTTTATTATGGAAAAAAACACTTCTACACAGGGGGCATCATTTTCCTGTGGTTCTTTTACAGTGGTTACAAGGCAATAGTGAGAACCATGATTATGCTGGAACACCTATTTCACTGAGCATAAATCTGTTGGTGCATTTTGTAGGAGGGGAGGGAGAGTTTGTTTGTTTGTTTGTTTGTTTTTTCTTTTCTATAGTACTCCTCCTATTTTGGTAAAACAAAATGAGAAGAAAGGAGAAATTTTGGGACATTCACTTTTTAAATAAAAATTTGGCTAATACAGTCTTATAAAATACTGTTTTATCATGGCACACAATAAGAGAACCAAGGCTTTTGTCTGAATACATTGCTTAATTTCAAAAAATATGCATTTAGGCATATGGTTATGGAAGGAAGATGGATGCCTTTTTGTCATCAAAAGGTGTGTATGAATTATGGGGAGTTATGGGGTATCGCCCTTTTTGTCAAAATGTTGGCTAATAGGTCAATCTTTTAATGAGATGGCTGATGAAAAAGTAAGACTAAAAAGAATATTATATTTTAAAGACTTTCCATCCTATGCTTTTAAATATATATAAATACGTATATTATCACTCATCCAAATCAGAGTATTCAGGGAGTTCAGACTGATTTTTTTTCTCCCAGTTTGCCCCAAGGCCTGATGCTCTGCATTTTTTTTAAAAAAATCAGATTCCCATTTTTATACAACAGCATAATGGTTGCAGAACTAACCTAGGAAGTGGATGACTCAAGGTCCATTCACTCTTCTGTAAGTGTTCAAATCCCATGTCTTCCATATTCCAAAACACCTGGACAAAGAGAAGGAAAATCTCTATCCCTGCCTTGAAGCCATTCCACAGTTAATGAGGCCAGAAGAAGAAAGTCTTGCTCTGTAGTACACTTTCTGATGGAGTCCTGGCTTTCAGACATTATCATGGGGACAACTGACATTTTATCTGTCATGGGACTACTACTTACATTAGAAAAGAATATTTGAAAACAATTATTTCATAGGAAGGGTTAAGCATTATCTTTGAAAAAAAGATTTCAGGGGCATTTAACTTTACCAAAAAAGAAAAACATAAGAACATAGGCTCATTCAGGCACCATTCTGGACTCTGGATTGGGCAAATGACGCCACAGTGCCTAATATTTTGGGGTCTATGTTCATTTTGCAGATCTAACCATAAGTCATCAGACTGAATTTTGCTGAGAGGGTGTAAGATGATCGTTTATTTTCTCCTCCAAAGCAAAACCAGTTTTCTACCTTGTCTGAGCTGCTAATGAAGGTATGAGGCCATTTGTAGAGGTCAGTGTAATGAAAAGAAATTACTTGTTTCAAACACCTTGTTCCATTCCATGGCAGGCTTCCAGTGTGATCAGTGATCCCTAGCATTTGACAGGTTAGGAAATGTTAAGGACAGACAGGAATTATTTATGTATTACCTGGTGCATCTAAGGTAGAGGTCTGACGTCTTTGTAGGCTAGGGAAATTGGGACAATCACTAATCAACATTACTGAGGATAGGTAAGGAGAAAGTATGTGTCACACGAAGCTGTCAGCAGTCCATACAGTCTCACTGACTGCCTCAAATGATAAAGAGAGTTTACTTCATATTATGCTCACGTTTCTTCAGTATATGTAGACTGATCAGCTCCCAAACCTAATGCACTCTTAACAGAGGAAAAATAGTCTCTTCCTGTGATAATGAGCAATCATTCCCCTCTAAACTGAAGTTTTAAAAAGGTTCTTTTTGGTTGATTAGCAAGCTCAGACACAACTTAGAATTGTTTAATCATCAATGTTCCCTTGGTTTAGTGTGCACTGTCTTCTTATTTTCTAGTTCACTGAAACCTAAATCAGCTTAAAGAAGATAAAGTTTTCAGGTATCAAAATACTCAATAAAGTTCAGCAGTTGCTTGTGTTTTCTTTCTAAAGTTTTATATTGAGACAGGATATCATTTCCTTCTATTTAGCCAGCCACTAATATAATGAAATAATAACCAGAATATATTTTTTTTTTTTTCTGTGAACTGGCTGTTTTCAAGGTAGGATTGAATTTATACATTGTTCTGTTCTGTGAAAACTTAATTTCTTGGTTTGGACATAAGCCTTTTTTAAAATTATTTTTCTTTTTTTTTGTCTTTCCTCCAATCTCTAAATTAAATAACTTATAAAACCCAGTTATTATTTTCTTTGTAACCTATCAAACTTGCTGTATGATCTACTGTAACTAGTTTCTTTTGTGCAATGTGAATTACTAAGTGATTTTATGAAGAGTATTAGTCTGTTCCCAGTCGTAGTTGCGACCAGTAAAATTTACTACTTCTGCCTTGAAGAATGTCTATTTCAAAGACAGTGAATTTATTGTGAAAATAAAGGGGGTTTTAATGGAATATGAGAACAAAAACATTATTTTTGCAATGGAGATCATTTAAAAGTGCCTCTAAAAGCAGTAACTACATTTTGTTTCTTCTATCTCAAATTTTCTTCTTACTGTCTTTAAGAACAGGAAATTAATTTCCTTGAAGATTCCTGTACTGGTTACACTGAAGAAAATATGTAGCATGCTTTTAAAGTTGTCATTGAATTTGCTTGAGACTAGGCTAAGGTCTAGCTTAGTTGGTTCAGTCTTCCACTGCAAATAGTAGCCACTGGGAAGCAGATATTTACTTCAGTAGTACTCAATCCCATGCAGTTGGCTATGACTCCAAAGACCTAGTGCAAAGGCTAGATCCCAATGTTTTCCAGGAAATTGGTATGTCAGCCAGACATTATTTTTAAGAAAAGAAAATAACCAGTTTCAGTTCTAATTACTCTATGGAATTTTTCTGATTTGGGAAAGGAACAGGTAGTTTTCAGAATCAGCAACAAACCTCTGTTGTGCATATTACCATTTGCTGTCCACATCTTTTAGTATTCCAGCAGGGATGAATCAAACAATCATAAAAATTTTTTGTTTATACTGTCAAGGACAAAAACTTCTGTGATCTCATAAAGAGAATGCAGAGCTGCTGATGGGGAAAACTGACACTGAGGAAAATATTCTGGACATGTGAAAAGCTTGTAGGGTAGCAAAGGGTTAGCGCTTCCCACAGAAAGGTTTGGGGGACGATTGCATGGAACCCTGCAGTTTTCTGTGAATGAATATCCTCTTAAGGCTTTTTGGAAAGGTTTAGTAGATGTATGAAAAATGTTTATTCAAACTGAAGGTAGGCTGGAAGATTTGAACAAAGGAAAGGGAACCATTGAGTCCCAGCATTACTCATTGACCCCTTCTAAAGTCACTTGTCACAGTGAAGAAAAGTGCTTTAAAAGATGTAGAACTCCCCCCCCCCCCCGTGAAAAATGTCTTCTGTACCTGAAGAAGAAGTTTGGCTGTCACACAGGTGCTGACTCTTATTCCTTGGCTAAAAACCATACCTTCACTTTCATCAGCTCCCTTAGGGTTTCTCCTAGATGATGGCTAGAGCCAAGTGGGAGGAAATCTGAAGGTCCCTGACTGAGATTATCCTGTTAGGGTTATGAACTGTGTTTCTGCATTATGTGCAGCAATTTTTATTGCCTAACAAAGCATCCACTACTAGTATTTGGAGGATTTACATTTCTATCCCAAAGACTTCAGCTGAAATGCAGGAGAGCTTTTGACTCTTGAAGTTGCCTGTTCACACTGGCAGTATATAAAATGTAGTATAATCATGCAGAATCTATATTTCTAGTTATCACCTTTCAGGGTACTGTAAAAATGATGAAGAAACTTCAGGACAGCAATACTTCAGTTCACTAATTAAAACAAATTCTACCTTACAATTTAGAAGATACAAAATTATCTGATAAGGAGTTAGTCCTCTCCCCTTTTCTTCATCTCTTAACATAGATCAAATTTCATTAGTGCTTTCAACAGCCACCATAAATTTAAAGACACAGAATATATTTGCAATTTGGTTGGTTGTATTCTTTATGTATTCAGGTTGGAAACAGTAAAAACTGGCTATCACTTGTATTAATGTTAGGCATATTAATAAGATTGTCAGCTATAAAACCTTTTATTGTTTGTTGTTATATTGGCTGTGTGCACATAAATGATCAGAATTGAATTTTTCTGAGAAGTTTTTTACAAGAGTCGGTCAGCAAAGTAAAGGCTAGTAATCTTTTGAACCTTTTAATACAATACATGCTGAATTTGCTAGGAGGAGAAAGAGGTACACTCCTCACCAGGGAGCTGTATAGCTTTAAAGAACTCCAGTAACCTTGGATATTTCTTTGGCTTTTTCTTTAGGCCTGAGAACAAATGGTTACCCTAAACTTCTAACCTTCCCTATAAAAATGAAATAAACCACAAAGTGTTTGGAGTGTTGCTTTTTATTAGTTCTAATTAGTTCTAAGCTAATTAGCAGCCTTGTAGAAAATATGGCTTAGAGCTGTAAAATTTCAACATTGCATCCACTTGTTTATTCAGCATCCTCAACATTGGTAAATATATAAGGGCAAAATTTGCTAAGCTAAGCTGTTCTTTAACCATATTTGTCATTGAATATATAATATTCCTTCTAAGACAGTTTTCTAAGTCTTTCCTTGCTTTCATTCAAAAGCCTCTTAGAAGTCAATTTTAACCTAAAAAAGTGTAGCCTGAAAAAAACTGAATTAATATAGTCATTAGTACATACACTCATCTGGCAAACAAATAATAAAACTTTGTTATTTTTACATTTATAATTAAGAACTGCTTTACCAAATTATACCACTGATCAATCTGCTGTAGAGAAAGGAGCTATGTACTGAAAAATTTTCAGATAATCTTTTGATGAGAAAATGCCTTACACATCTTCAGGGATTAGAGATTGCCTAATGAGATGATGTTTTACCTTTCTGGATTATTTTTCTTTATTGTTGTAATTCTGCATGATTGTGTTGTTCTTTTTCATTGCTCAATCCTTTTTTTTTTATTTTTATGTGAGGTAACTTTTGGTATCATGTTAAATTTGCTTGGGTTACGGATTATGCTTCTGATCTTTATTAGTGAGACAAGCGATACAGTCTTGTATGTGTAGGTTAATAATTATGGTCATAGTTGTCTGCATCAGAAAGAAAGATTCCCTATACTTTTTTAGCTAATATGGAGAAAAATTCATAATTATATAAAATAGACAAGTGACTTAATTACAGTTGATAAAGAGACTGAGACTTTTGTTATCATTGCATTAATGATTTTCAGATATTCACAGTACATTAGCAACACTCATGTTACCATACAAATCTACTATAAATTCTGATGCATATGTACAGTTTGAAGTTTGTTAATTACATAATAAAAATATTTCCTAATTATGCTTGACAGAACTATATTATTAATGTCTGTTTGTATTAACTACATCAAAACAATGAAAGGCATGTACAAGATCTCTATACAACACAAAAAATGTGTAGGCAGATAGCTAGCATTGATGCAACATTTCTGTTTAAACGAAACAAGTACTGCTTTTGATACAAGTATCATAGAGCCTTTAAATCATTGATCGCAACATTTTTAGCAATTCTATTTCTGTCTCAGAGACATTAAGAAATTTTTACTTACAGGACAACAGTGTCTCAGTGAGGCTGAAAGGTAGTTCTAAATCACACAGGACACTTGTGGCAGGGCTGGAAATAGAATTTAGATTCCTTAGGTACGAGGAATCATTTTCCTCAGGTACAAGCCAAATTTTATTCAGGGCTATGGATATATTTTCCTATATCGTTACATTATATGGAGCACACAAAGGTGCAAAGAAAGCAGCAGCCATCGATACAGAAGTGTATCTGTGTTTAGCTTTAGTGTTTGGGTCAGAGCCACTTCTTTCATTGTCATTATATTCAGCTATTAACTTCCTCTCTAATTAGTCCAGTGAAAAGTCACTTCTATTTTCAAAGGCAAACTTCTAAAAAGAATACAATCCTGTAATAAAATGGTATAGTGTGCCCTGGGAGGGAATCTGAACCAGTATTTATGGTTTAATTGAGGCTTAGTGTACCTGGATTTTATCTATAGCTCTACTGCTGACTCTGACTTTCAACGTGTCACTTCAACCTTTTATGCTGTATTTAACCCACATTTAAAATAATACTAGTGACGATTACCCTCTTAACTAAGTGTTTTGAACTCTCAGGAAGGAAAATTGCTAAATATTATTATTGGCATGCTGACAAATTTATGATAGGGTTACCACAGACACAGCTTAATTAAAAATCTAATTCTGCAAAGACCCCAAATGTAGCCTAAGATCCCAAGTAGGTAACATAGAAAACATTCAACATCCTCACATAAAAGAGGAAATATGAAAGTATTATGATATCCAAGAATGAGTTTAATTTTCCTAGCTCCAGCTCCCAGCTGATTATACCTTTGATACAGTATTCCAATACTGTATTTTTTAATCCTGCAACTTTTTCGTGTTCTTCCTCTCCCTAAACTCTACATCTAATATGTCTGTTTGAACAGGAGGAGTGTGCTTCAGTCCTCTCTATACTTACACATTCTCCTGGGATGTGCAAGATATGGCTTTGTAGCCTGGGCATAGCACAGATCTTATGACTTCCACTTTCTGAGTGACTGTGGTGTGTGATAACATGATCACCTTTGACTGATGAGACAGAAAAAAGAAAGTGCCCACTGAAAAGAAAGTGCATTATTGTAGGGAGCAATCCTGCCAGCATAGACCGAACCTTTCTGAGATCTTCTTTGTGGATGTCAATGGACCATAAGCAGAAGCTAGCCTTTCAGGTGGTTAATCAGTGTTGGGCATGCAGAAATATCTTACTGCAGACATCAGGTAGACCTTTGTTTCAACCTTAAGCAATAACTGAGCAGTGTTCTTTGAACTACAGTTTTGGACAAAACATTTACAGCCTACCCAAACACTTTTAGATGCCAAAGACCAGAAGCAGAAGAATACACTTGCCTGAGCATTGACCCACACATTTAATCTCAGTGTAAGGCAATGTTATCATTCAAATCTGTGTGCTTAGCACCTCCTGTTGGCTAAGTGCATCACCATACTTCCTGTAGTACCATTCAGAGATGTTTAATTCTTCTGTTGCACTCTATAGAGAACCTGAACACCTAGTTCTATGGCTAGTATTCTTCTATTGGGCCCAAATAGCTGCTATTATATTTTTACAGGGATATATCACAGGGTTACTTTTTTTCATGGGCATGATGCTCCATTATTGGGTCTAGTCTGAGGTTCCAAAAATTTTTTGAAACTACATTCTGGAAACATGACTTTTAGGAATCAGTGAAGAACTTGATTGACTAGATCACTTAAGAAAGCTCAGGTTCATGACAGAATACGTATTTAGGAAGACTCAAGTGTCCCTTTTAAGCCAATGGATATTTCCAGTTACTCACTTGCAGCAATTTTATTTTGGTAAAGTGTTGCAGGCACAGAAGTATGGGAATTTTATGTGATATGGATGTCAGAAATAAATGTCTAAAGCCTATATTTGAGTATGACAGCATTTTCTTTTCCATGCATTATTTGATTTTCTTAGAACATTTACTTTTGTCCAAACCTTGCTTTTTCTGCTCTGCAAAGTGACATCTCCTTGATTTATTTTATTATCACATTTTCAAGAGCTATCAAGCAGTTCAATGATTACATTAATTTTTCATAACCCCACTTTCACTTTCAAATGTATTGCTTGTCAACATAATTACTTTTTATAATCAAATGAAAATATTTACATGTACTTTAAGAATCACCTGTATCTCAACTTAATTTACTTTGTAAAATTTAAATCTAATCACAAATTGCATTTCAGAAATTACAGATGTCACATTTTTATTTATTTAAGTGACAGAATTGTATGTAAGGATCTTAAGAGTTAACACACTTTAAACCAATGCAAGTAATGTGCAAATTGGAAATAAAAAGAACAAACAGGTGTTCAGAATTTTAATTAGTAAAAATATCAAGATAAATAATGCCAATTTTTGGATATTCAATGCAAACAAAAAACATTGAATTTCCTTTAAAATCCAAGAGGCAAGGAGAGTTTTTAAAGCGAAGAAATTGTAAAGGTTATTCCATATGGTAAAATTATTAGATTCCAGTTAACTTTGCTAATTCAAAACCACTTTCCCACCACCCGTCCTCTTCTTCCCAGGCTCTGCTTCACTCCTGACTCTTTGACATCCTCCCCACTGAGCAGCACAGGGGAGATGAGGAATGGGGGTTGTGATTAGTCCATAACACTTCATCTCTGCTGCTCATGTTTTTCCTCTGCTCCAGCATAGGATCCATCCCATAAGACACAGTCCTTCATTAACTTCTCCAACGTGGGCCCTTTCCACAGGCTGCAGTTCTGCAAGAACTGCTCCAGCATGAGTCCCTTCAATGTGTACAGTCCTTCAGGAACAGACTGCTCCAGCGTGGGTCCCCCATGGGCCACAGGTCTTTGCAGAAAACCTGCTCCTACGAGGGCTCCTCTCCATAGGCTGTTGGTCCTGTGAGCAGCCTGCTCCGTCGTGGGGTCCTCCATGGGCTGCAGGGTGGATATGTGCTCCAGCATGGTCCTCCACAGGACAGGGTGCAGGGGGACAACCTCTGTCACCATAGTCTTCTCCACAGGCCACAGGGGAATCTCTGCTCTGGTGCCTGGAGCACCTCCTTCCCTTCCTCCTTCACTGACATTGGTGTCTGCAGGGTTGTTTTTCTCACATTTTCTCACTTCTCTCTCACAGCTCCTGTGCAGCATTTTTTACGCTTTCCTAAGTATGAATGATGAATGAATGAATAAATGGATTGAGAGCAGCCCTGTGGAGGACTTAAGGATACTGTTGAATGAAAAATTGGACATGAGCTGGCAATGTGCACTTGCAGCCCAGAAAGCCAATCATATCCTGGACTGCATAAAAAGAAACATGGCCAGCAGGTCGAGGGAGGTGATTCTCCCCCTCTACTCCATGCTTGTGGGACTCCACCTGCAGTACCGTGTCCAGCTCTGGGGTCACCAGTACAAGAAAGACATAGACCTGTTAGAGTGAGTCCAAAGGAGGGCCATGAAAATGATCAAAGGGCTGGAACATCTCTCCTCTGAAGAAAGGTTGAGAGAGTTGGGTTTTTTCAGCCTGGAGAAGAGAAGGATCAGGGGAGACCTTATTTCAGTCTTTCAATATATAAAAGGGGCTTATAAGAAAGATGGAGAGAGACTTTTTACCAGGGCCTGTAGTGACAGGACAAGGGGGTAATGGTTTTAAACTGAAAGGGGGCAATGGTTTTAAACTGAAAGGGGGCAATGGTTTTAAACTGAAAGAGGGTAAGTTCAGGTTGGACATAAGGAAGACATTCTTTACTATCAGAGTGGTGAGACTGGAACAATCAGTTTGGACGGGCATTTGAGCAACCTGATCTAGTGAAAGATGTCCCTTCCCACGGAAGGTGATTGGACCTGACGATCTTTAAACATCCTTTCCATCCCAATCAATTTTATGATTCTACATTTCTATGATTATCATGGAGGTGCTGCCAGCATTGCTGATGGGCTTAGCTTTGGCCAGCAGTCTTGGAGCCAGATTAAACTGGCTCTGTCTGACATGGAGGCAGCTCCTGGTGTATTCTTACAGAAGTCACCCCTGTGGCCATCCTCACTACCAAAGCCTTGCCACATAAACCCAATGCAATGACCCAGTTTTTGTTTGCCATTTACATGCAGTTCTCTAAAACTGTATCTTGAACTGTGAGTGCAATATGACCATAAAACTCTCTGGAAGAAAGATGGTGTACATCATGATTTTTAACTGCCTATTTCTTTTCTAGAGACTCTTCATTCATGTTCGTTTTCAGGACACACCATTTTGAAACATTTATTTTACAAATATTAATGGTGAGTCTTCTTGTCATGGGCCAGAGCTTTTCAGGCAGTGTCCAAACCATATGGCAATCCAATACCAAATTAACTTCTTAGAACTGCACCGTTGATAGTAGGAAATGTAAATGTATATGGATAAACCCCCGTTTTTTTCTTGCTGACTCCCTTACCTTAAATTGGGGAACTCTTAAAGTTGTTGTGAATGATTCTCTAAAAGGAAGAATTTTCTCACCTATCATTCCTTGCATATGGAAGTATCAGTGATGCAGAGAGAAGAAAGATTCAAGAACTCCTCTGCAAAACTCACTAGACAGAAGGATGCTGGGAACACTCAGAAAACCAACTAAACATTTATAGTTCTTTTATTGAGCAGAGATATTGTCACTGCTAAAAAATAGGTAGAAGTTGCAAAAGCGTTAAGTGGAAAAACCCAAGTACTCTCTACTTTGACTAATACTCTGGATATAGCAGCTTCTGAATGTGGAGGCAGTTCTAACATAGCAGCTTAGTTGAAGTGATGCTAGGCTGGTAAAAGTTAAGCTATGACCAAACAGACAAGGCAGTAAAAAGATCTTATGTTTTGTCAATAATAACAGAAGTGTAGCTAGTACGATTGCAACTTAGAGTAGGCACTTCCAGTCAAGCATGAAAAACAAAATAAAAAAGAGCAGCTTGTCAGAGGTGTAGAAAAAGGAGGAAAGCAAAACAAGACAAATAGATGAACAGAGGCAAATATGTTTCAGTTCACATGTTTGTTTCTATGCACACTGAAATTTGCTTTAGCATTGCCTCTGAGTGACTAATTAGCTATATCTATAAGCATGCAGTGCTTTGAAATTCATAGGAGTTACTGGAAGAAATGCTGCTGCATTAGTCACATTTTTTTCTCTTTTTGTTCATGTAGCATTGTAAGGATTAATACAAAGGAAGGAAGAGCATCCACATTAAAAATAATGAGGAAACAATTGACCAGCTTTTTCAAGGTAATTTAAGCACTGAAAGGTACAGAAAGTACTGACTGCATTTTTCACAAGTTCATAGATGCCAGTGATATCTGTGGACATCTGATCAAATTTTTGAAATCTGGCTCTAAGACTGCAGATATTCTGTACATGTTTGAATATTACTGGAGAAACTGGACCTCTAACAAATGCAAAATTTGTGATAACATGTTCTGCATTTTCCTTAACAGAACATCTTAAACCAGAGCTTTTTTGGACCTTGGCTTTTGCTCTGCAAATACCTAATCATGAAAAAGGAGATTTGGAAACTTTGAGGAGATATTGTTCATTCTTTTTTTCGCACTAACTTTCCTCATTGAAAGAATAGCTATTTGATACCACAAGAAAGAGATAACCATTTTTATAAAATACTCAAAAGTTAAAAAAAGGACTGACAAGGAAAATTACTTTGTTTTAGGAAGTGATCCAAACTTCATATTGAAATCTAATCTGGATACTAATTAAGCTTCAATAATGGTTGAAAGAGGCTATAATCTGTTTGGGAATCTCTGTAAAGTTCATTTGAAGGTCTCTGTCTGGTCTGAAATTTCCAAGAAATTTATTTCTGATGCAAAAGTTGCTTTAAGGGTTTCTAACAGTATACTGGTGTCATTTTTATATTGACCAGTGCCTTCTGTTTTGGATCACTGCTCTTTTGGGAACACATTTATCATCTCATTGAATTTTCTGTACTATTTCTAGGCATAAGGAAGAAGAGTTTATTATATTAAAATGCAAAACTAAGAAATAACTTGATAATTTTGAAATAGATGGTTAAATCTGAAGATACAGAGAGTTCTCCCCCTCTTACAAGCTGCTCTTTTTCGTTTTGTTTTTCATGCTTGAGTGGAAATGCCTCTTTACATTCCTGCTATACAACTCATGTTTCTGTTATTATTGGGGGGAAAAAAAGTGCTCTTTTTAGTGCCTTGTCTGTTTGATCTTAGCTTAGGTTTTATCATTCTAATATCACTTCTACTAAGCTACTGTGTTAGAACTGTTTCCACCTTCAGAAGCCACTACATCTAGGGTATTAGTCATAGTACAAAGCATTTGGGTTTGCACACTCTGAAGATAGAGCAAAAGGAAATGTAATTTACTTTATAACTACATCTGACTATGGTTTGGCTGAAGGCTTTCTTCTGTGTACTCTTCTGTTATCAGATTGCCAAATCAACCAAGATCTTGTAGCAATTTACACAGCAACACAGAATTCATGTCTTTGTCATGCCCTATTGTCCAGCTGCTCAGTATGAATACTACTTGGAGTCAGGATTCCTCTGAAATGAACTTCAGTGCCATCTGAATATTTATTAATTGATGTACCTGGGCTATTAACAGAAATCTTAATTTCTGTGTACTGTGCCACTTGAGTTCTTTTTTCCCTAACGTTTTTCAGATAAAGATATTATTGAATGGTTTTCCCAGCTGGGTGGATTAGGCTTGCCAGCTGAAAAATTGTAAAGAAGAAATGTATTCACAAAATGCAGACACAAAGGCTAGTTGTATCACTCTAGGAATCCACAGGTTAGGCCTATGAAGCTTTAGAATGATTAATAATGCAAATTTTGGGACAAAGTAAATTAATGCTGTTCTTCTATCTTGCTGGAGATTAGACATGAAGCTCAATTAAAATCTTTGGTAAGAATAGTGTGTTTGAAGAGAGTGATCAGAAATACACCTTGCATGGTATGGCAATTCATGGTGGCACCCTTACAGGCTCCTAACAGGAAGGGACAAATGGTTATAAGTGGTAGTAAATACCACTCTGTTCTGCACCTAAATATCGAGACTTTTTCTTCAAAGAAATCAGTAAGCCCAGATTTTCTAAGGCATTTAATCATCTTCCACTGATTCAATTAAAATTATTAGAGAATCAATGCTTGAGTACAAAGTATAAAGATTAAAAAAAAAAAAAAGTACAGCAAAATTAGCAAGATATGCAATGCACTTGCACTCTGGAGGTACATTACCATGCCTTCCTCATAATTAATTAATGATATTTAATTATTTGCAAGGATTCCTTTATTTTCTGTCTCCCCAGCAGAATGCTAGTGGGAATTTGCAGAAAATTCCAACATGAGTGACTTACTGCATACAAAACACTTTTTTTTTTTTTTTTTTTTTACTGTAGTAGTTAGTGATATTTGTAGATGAGTGCTTTTAAAAGAAGTAGAATCACAGGTTCTCCAATTCACCAGTAAGCAAGTCATAGTAGACAGTAACTTCATGGATGATAGTACACCTACAGCATAAGGAAATAGAGTCTGTAACGGGGAAGGAGGCTGCTATTGCATAAGGCCTCATTTGCTCTTGGTACAAATGACAGCGTAATTCAGCGCTCAACTTAACCATGCTCTCTTTGGCTTTTTGCTCAACTTCATTACAATTGGTTTTGCCTTTTTCTCATATGTATAGAGTATTAATGTATAAGGAGTTCTGAAAACATGGCAAAACACATACCCAAATATGGAGAGATAAACCTTACTTTGGTATCTTTTCTCTACCCAGCGCATTTGCAGACCACTTTAGTAAGGAGTGTTAAGACTTATCTCCCTCTAGTGAGAAAAGGTCGCAATTGCACTTTTTAGTGTACCTTATTACTTCGCAATACTGCCTTCTGATTTCTCTGTAAGGCTTCCTCTTGTTCAGCTTCTCCATTTATCTAGAACCTTCCTGAACTTTCTTACACCACTGTAGGTGGTTTTACTAATTAGCTTATTTTATAATCCATCTCAGCTTTGAATGTTAATGTATGTCGTGTGTGAACCATTTTGTGACTCATGGTTCACACCATTACTTCTTGTGAACATATGTTGTTTGTTTGTTGTATGGTGTGGGCAGAATACTGAGTTTTTCTTTGCTCCTGATTCATTAAAAATGCTGCCTAATTAGTGATTTAATATTTTTTCTAGACTTTTTTTTTTTCACAATGTTTCTATCCAGCTGTTCGAGAATTAAAGTTCACCATGTGTACAATGTGATGATGAAGGCAAAATGACTGTTAGCAGAAAGGAGGGATTAAAAAACTTTGTAGACTTAGAGAACTATACTATAATAGAGACAGTTTCTATCAATTTCCTTTAATATTTCTAAATTAATTAAAGTCTACGTCTGTCTCAGTTCCTGAAGTTTTTTGAACACATACAGTGTTTCAGAGGTGTGGCTATCTTATGCCACAATTTATAGTTGAGAAGTTTAATACTTTTACAATTAACACTAAAAGTGCATAACATTTCCAGCAGGTAATGCTGGTATAGCAGTGTGGTGTATAATATTATTTGTAGCAATATCTGAAAGCTTGTGTCTGTATTTACATCTGGGGTTTGATTCAGTGGCATCATTTTGAAGCAAATCCCTCATTCATTGTGCTTACTGCAAATTGGTTTGGCTTGCAGAATGGTTTCAGCCAGTGAAAACAAGATACCTTACAGAGGAAACTGAAGCAGAATGTCTGCTTCAGGTGGACAACAAATGTCCTCCCACCTGAAAAGACATGTTTAGTCCTCTGGACAGCTTCAAATCAGATACATGGAGAGGACTGTTGGCCCATGTGGGCGGGATAAATCTTGTCTGAGATAGAAGACAGAAATAATATATAGTGTAGGCATAAGGGTTTCAGCACTAACCAAACTATTGATCTTACTGCCCTGAATTACTTGCTAATACACCATGCTACTGTACAGCACAGTTCTTCAGAGCAAATACTACTTGTTCTTGAACATCAGGCCTTGGAACAGCTCAGGATTTGCAACAAACAAGTGATAACTTAATAATGAAAGATTATAATGACAAAATGCCATTTGAATAAAGAACAATTTTGGGATCATCCATTTTGTGCTTAGCAAATTGGAGGTTATTTGTACAACCTCTTGGTTGATAAGGTGAGGGACTAATTATAATGATTATGCAATCAAGAATAAATGCAACCCTCTCCCATATGTTGTGCAAGTGAACAGGGGAAAAAAATATGTGAGGGACTAATGGAGAAGATAAATGTAAGTACTCTAGTGATGCTAGGCACTTGTGGAGTCATGGAAGCACGAGGATGTTGTCTTCCTTATATTCATTCTATTTTATCATTATTCTGGAATGTATTCTACCAAACTTGCTACCGAGCTCCCTGCTCTACTGGCAAAAGGAATAGATATAAATGTTAAAACATTCACACTTTCAAAGTAAGAGAGTTCTGAAGTCCTTTCTCAGATGTACATAGACAAATCTCTGCCTTAAATGACAGTTTTGAATACAAGGTCAGGGATCTGGTCCCAAACTTTACCTTGCATGCTCAAGTTTGAGCAAAACTCTAGGTCAAGTCCTAACATGCTTCTCACATTATTTGTATTAGAACTTTAAAACAATCTGGATAACTTTGTTGTTTGATCACTGAAATGCAACAACCCCTTTACAATCAGCTCAAAGAGGAAATTCTATAGCTGTGCTGGCAATGCAAATGCAGTATAAATTATGGATTAACATAGAGTAGGTGAACAAAAATAATTCACTGATTGTCATTATAAAAAAGGCAAAAGGCATCAAATTAAATCATAAGCCAATAAAATGAAATGTAACCAAAGTGTGGAGACCATTGCCTTACATACCTCAGCCATTCAAGAGAGCTAATATGTGCTCAAAAACTCAGAAAAGCTTTCCTCAAGAACTGAAAAATACTTTTGAATGTATTGTCAGTGTTCTTTCTGCATTATTTCTGTTTGAAAACCAATGACCAAAGCTTGTAATGCTATGTGAGGTGGAATATACTTATGCCAGGTGATGGCCAGAATCCATAGCTCTGGTTTGGTCATAGAGATTTTCTGTCTTCTGAGACACAGAGTGTTCATCCAGCAGACTCAAGATTAAATATTTACTTATTTGTTTACTATCAAAAGAATAAATTGTCTGTAACTTCCCAATTTTACCAAATGAACGAGCCCACACAATTAGTAGTGAGACTTATACATAATTAATCAGTGTAGCTGAAGAGGTATCTTAGCTGCTTTTTATCTCTGGGCAGAAATCCAGCATCTCCACAGTAATTCACTTCAGTCTAATAGACAGTATCTCTTTAAACATACTCAACCTTGTCCTTACTAATATAGCATGCAAGCCTAATGTTGGTTTGTCCTTTGAAATACAGTGCCATGCATTTGTAACAAGAACAAGAATTTATTTCTTTTCTACCAAAAGCAGCAGAAGGAAGACCACAGTGCCAAGAAGTAGAAAACAGAACATAAACATGCAACTATGGCATCAGACTTTTTTTCCAGTAAATAGGGTGGACCTTCAGGAGAGCTCCTTGTCTGGACTTTCAGCTTTGCAACAGGTAAAAAGTGTCTCATTAAGTATCTGTTAGGTACTTCTTGAAAGGAATATGTAGACATTATTTTAATAACACATATGATCTGATTGAAAGGGAGTCGAGTTTTACTTCTTGAACATTGAAAAAGTGTTATCCTATCCTCATTTAGAGTACTTCTTCCTTTTCTTTACTGCTACCAGAAGTTTAATTTTCCATGTTTTTGCTCTTACTACTTTCCTTTTTCTTTGCAGGAAGAAAGTTCACACACATTCACAGATGCACACAAAAAAGCTCCAGCCATTGTGAGACAAGAAAGCAAAGTCAGCACAGAACTTTTAAGGACAAATTTGGCTCTCTGAAGAGCTTCAGTTCCTGAAAGGAGAGTTGTGATAAGCTTGGGAGTCTGCAAAACAGGTGTGCATGCCACCTTAACACAACCGAAGGGGTGAGGCAGACCGCAGCAACTGCAGAGCTGCAACAGATATGCTATCACACTGTCTGAAAGAGGCTGTGAAGTCCCTTTATCCCCATACGTTTCCTTCTGTCTTTCATTCCTTGCTAAACATATGCTTGGAAAGACGAGATGAAAGACTTTAAATGTAGGCAGTGATTCATGCAAGAGGAAGTTACTGAAATTGTAAGGCAAGAGCTTTTAGACAGGAAAGATTGCCCGGTGGTTACTGTACTAACCCTTCATGATCGGAGTTTGGATTAAATTTTGTTTTCTACTGCAGACTCCCTCAGATTTTAAATGAACAGTTTAATGTTTCTGTCTTTGTTCCTGTTCTGTAGACTGGAACTAAAAATGCTAATATGTTTCTAATAGAGAGTGTCCCTGTGACACACACAGGTAGCAAGCTGGAGAAGAACTTACATGTGCCTTGAATTGGAGATGATGAATCTTTGTTTTCTAATATATCTGTACTTATAAAAATAGTATATCTTGGATATCTGACTCATGCCTACAGAAGAAATGAATGTCTAAAAAAGCTTATTTACCTCTTGTCCTAGCAGTCTTTGCTGCTTCCTGAAGTAGAGAGGCTCAAAGCTGGGCTTGCAAGGACTGGATTTAATGTCTTGCATCATAGGGAGGTGATAGTGACCCTGTATTCGGCACTGGTGAGGCCACACCTCAAGTACTGTGTTCAGTTTTGGGCCCCTCACTCCAAGAAGGACACTGAGGTGCTGGAGTGTGTCCAAAGAAGGGCAGCAAAGTTGGTGAAGGGTCTAGAGAACAAGTCTTTGAGGAGCAGCTGAGGGAGCTGGGGTTGTTTAGTCTGGAGAAGAGGAGGCTGAGGGGAGACCTTATTGCTTTCTACAACTACATGAAAGGAGGTTGTAGTGAGGTGGGGGTCGGTCTCTTCTCCCTAGTAACAAGCAATAGGACAAGAGGAAATGGCCTCAAGCTGTGCAAGGGAAGTTTAGGTTGGATATTAGGAAAAGCTTCTTCACCGAAAGGGTAGTCAGGCATTGGAACAGGCTGCCCAGGGAAGTGGTTGAGTCTCCATCCCTGGAGGTATTTAAAAGACGGGTGGACGTGGTGCTTGAGGACATGGTTTAGTGATGGACTTGGTAGTGCTAGGTTAATGGTTGGACTCGATGATCTTAAGGGTCTTTTCCAACCTTAACGATTCTATGATTCTATACGGGTTGTTATATTTTTCATTCACAATTTTTTTCTAGTCAAAACATAATTATATAAAAATGTATTTTTGACATGTTTTAAAAATAACATGACTTTCATTCCGTAATAGTTCTCCTAACATTTTAAATAAAAATTAAAAGAAATCATCCAACTCAGAAAAAATCACACCAAAAAGGTCTACTGTTTTTCAAATCTGACCAATTAAAGTAATTTCAGCTTAACTTATTTAGTATTTGCAAAACATATGATCAGTGTAATATTGACAACTCAAATATATGTACGCAGAAAATTTCTCAATAAATTGTGTGTGCTCCCTTAATCATTCTACCAGCTGCAAAACAAACTGTGGACTGTTAGTTCCATTGTGAACTAAAGTCAGGAGGCGATCCAAAAATTACTGGCTGAATCCCATTGACTTCAACAGTCCAAAGATCTTTATTGTTAAAGTGTTTTCAACAGCAGCCCTCTTCCTAATCTCACAAGATACAGTTTATTGGTTTATTTTAAATAGTTTTATTACATGTGAGTATTGTGTGTGTTTCATTTGAGGTTATTCAGCAAATCTTTCCTGATAAACAGAAGAGAGAGATTTCAGTTATTTGTGTAGATTATGAACCATGTATTTTAGGTGGGTCAGTACTCTTCCAGTACACAATAAACACCAATAATACATTTGGCATCTGAAAAACTGTTAATAAGTATACCTTTTTGATTGCAGTTGCAATAGAGAGAAAATCTGGAGCTTTCATAAAGCTGAGCTGCAAAGACACACAGCCAACAAAATTATTAGAATTCGAAAGTCATCTATTTTTTCCCTTGACTTTTCTCAACCATCCAGTTTGTAGTGAGCTACTCAGACTAACGTTAAAAACATGTAGATATGGTAAGTTTTCCTTAATAGCGTCCTTCCCAATAATAAGTGTACACTATTAGGACACTTTCCTGGGGAGCTTTTCATTTGATTTAACGCACACATATAAACCATTTTATGAATAATGTATTTGGAGCTAGATCCCCAAACACTGTTAAGAAAGGAAGTAGTAAAGAGAGAGTCTGTTTCCGAAAGCATGCAAAAGGAGTCCTTAAAATCATCTCCCCTCTGTTGCTGTAAATATGCTCCCAGCTGGCAACCTCTGTCCAAAGAATAGGTGGAATAAGGTTTCTGCCACTGTTAAGCAGTAGCCAACAGAGCTGCTAAGTAAAAGCCTTAAAGGGGCATGACAGATTGCTCAGTTCTTCACGTAGAGAATAATGTAATCTTCTGTGAGACATTTTACACAATGCTTCCTGCTGCTCCATCTGGGCTGTTGAGCACTGATGGTGCATTCGATTGTATACAAATCAAATTTGAAGGCAATTCCTGACAGCAGGATCTTTTTATGAAAAGGTGGACACTGAGGCGTGCAAGTAGCATTATATTTCAGTTCCTAGTTATTAATTAAAATATTAAGGTGAACTTACTTTTGAAGTCATGAGGCAGTTAGGAGCCTAAAAGTGCTCTCTGAACTTGGAGCAAAAATGATATGGTGAAAACGGCAGTTAGTTTAAGCTAGTAAAAGATCAAAAATAGCATACATTCAGAACCATAAATGACTTAGAGTTTGATTTAATGTGTAGTTATTATTTGCTGTATCATTCTCCAATGAGAAAGACAAAATTATTGCATTTACTTTTTCTTCCTACACTTACGACTAACAGAACTTATAACTGTTGTTTTCTTTAGTTAAAGACAGTGAACAGAAAGTACATTCAAAGCAAATGTATTTAAGTATGCTAATGATAATTGTATATTTTTTCCAACATTTAATTATTTCTCATGTTAGTATATAAAGCTATCACCCATTTCTGTATCATAAAAACTTGGAATTCTTTAGTCTGTTTCCTGTAGCCTCCAATAACTTTGAAGGACACATACAAACACTAAGGACTCTGGACTTACATACTGATTGGGAGTTTAACCTTTGCCTTTGCCAGGCAAAGCCCTCATTTATGAAAAGAAAAGATCTGTTCAGAAGAGGACTCTAGAATTCATACCTTGAAATTTAGATGTATTTAATGAGCAAAAGAGGTTTATGCACAAATTATAGTTTTCTGGTTAGGTAAATCTTTCTGGACATTTATATGAAGAATAGCATAATATAAACAAATGCATTTTCCTATATTCCCTTGCATACTGTAGGCTTTATTTTATATACCTAGTGGTGGACAGATGACTTAGTTGTTTACTTTAGTAAGACTCAATACTAAACAATATTGTTTGTTAGGAAAGTTTGTAAAACATGGGTTTTCTGGTAGTTTATGAATTATCAAGAGGAAAGTGGGAGGGAAAATAGAAAACAGATATTTTTAGCCAGGCTTTACTTTCATTTCCAAAACATTAATTTCAAGAAAATTCTACTTAATAAACTTGAAATGTGTAATTACATTAAATCATATTGAAATAAAGTAGTCGATGTGAATAGCTAAAAAAAAAAAAAAAAAACCAAACAAAAAACCCCCCAACTTTAGAAAATATCATAGATTTGTAGGAAGAAAACTTCTTCACAGAAGTTCTGGCCTCCCTTGCACCTGGAGACTTAGAAGTTTGAATGAAACAGTTCAAGGCAGAAGACCTGCATGTCCAGAATGATACCACCAGTCTCTTGTCATCAGATCTATGGCTGAAAAATAATGCTCATGGACTGGTGAGCCATGTTACTCTCTGGTTACATTTGCTTCTCCAAACTCAGTATGATGATGAACTCTTATGTGACAAGGGCTTAAGAAAGCAAATGCACATGCCGGGATGTATCAGAAGGGATATTTATCAGAGCCGTAGGCACTAATTTTGTTATACAGGACAGTCTTGACTATTAATTCAAAGAAACTGAGAAGACACTGAGTAGTTATGGATAAGGACAGGTGGGTTTATGAAGGGAAGAGAATTCCTCAAAAGAAAAAAAAGTAAAAAGCTTAATAAAACAAAGGGTGAGAAGTGATTTTTTTATCCATAGAGAGCATAAATGCTAGAGAAGGAAATGAGATATTGCAGCTAAGGAGTATAGTTTGCACAATGATGACTCAAAATAAACTGGTTGGAAATTACAAGAAGACTCCTAGTTATCAAACCAAAGAGATTTTCTAATTACATTGCAATGGAACTTAGAAGGGATCTCAATGCATTTAAGAAAAGGGCATGACACAATTAGTACTTGTAACAGTGGAAGTCTAGACTCTGTGACCCAGGACACTCTTTCTAGCAGGCTCTTCTCTTCCATCTGGGCATATATCATTTGGGCCAACTATTTGCAGAGGTAGATTAAATAGGATTCAATACTAAAAGATGGCAAGCTAAATTAATAAAGGTATAACTATTATTCTTCTACCCAATTTACTACACATTTTTTGAGGAAATGACAGCTCATTAGCTCTACAGGGGAAAAGGCAGATCTCTCTTTGTACAAGCACTATTTTAATATCATATCTATCATTCTTTCCAATAAGCTAGTGAAAAGCATCAGTGATAAGCATCTCAAAATACAAGTCTGGAAAGAAGTGTTGTGTTGAAAGCTACTCTAAAAATGTCTTCAGATGCAAGTATACAAGAAAGCAATATGCAGAAAAATGTTGTTTTCTAGCAAGTGAGAGAGGAGAAGACAGCCCAAGGAGATCTCATAAGACTTCTACTGTAACTTCCCACTAAAACTTTTCATCATAGTTCTGCCTCGTTGTGCAAGGAAATGAGGTGTCCATAAGATACCCCTGAATTTTCTAAAAAGGACTTGCTTGCCAATGACAGTTCTCTCGCAGAAGAAGCATTACTGTAATAATATCTCTTTTCAAGAGAAAGAAAAGACAGGGCCTAGGTTATTTTTGCTTGATTACCTGTCATCAGTGTGACAGTAACTATGCAAGCCATATTTCAATGGATGTATTACTAGTGCAGTCAAATATGTACCTGTTTCTAAACCTGTACATACGTACATGTATGGATTTTTATGTCCCTATATCCATCTTTGCATGCAAGAAGAGAAACTTTTTGCTTGGAGCAGAGAAAAGAACAGGGCACAAGTTGAATCCCTCAGTCTTTTTCATTTTACTGTACTTCTGATCCACTTCAATATGCTGCATGGAGTAGACCAAAAAATTACAACCCAAATTATATAGATTAAAAACTCATCAAAGCCTATTTCAATCAATGATAAACTTTTTTTTCATTTCTGAACTAGATGGGAAATGCATTTTTTTCTGCATATAGTTCTTGAAGCATTGGAAATTACTCACGGGAACTGTATCTTGTCAGCTCTCTGCTCCTCAGGTTTCTGTCAGCTGGGACTTTTCAGCTCTTCTCTTTTGTCCTGTCACAATCTTACGTTAACCTCATACTCATCTGTTGATGATTTGGTATATGCTGTTGAACTACAAAGAATAAATATCATTCTGGTCTCAGCTCTGGGTAAAAAGAAGCATCATGGGAATTCCATGATTACTTTGTTGCTTAATGTATAACAGCTTTCAGCTAAAGAACTAGGATAGAACAAGATCTTTTAACACTACTTAGTGACTAAAAGGTGACAATAAAGTAATGACTACCTTGTGACATACCTGAATAGACACACTTCAGTTTTCATCACTGCAAGGTAATCTTTTGAAAAAAAAAAAAAAAATCTACTTGGAAAGCCCAGAACTGGTCAAAACTGGTACAAACGAAAAAAATCAGTTAATATTACTCAGTAAGTTTTAGAACTGTCTCTCACTCAAGTTTTGTTATGTAGCTCCTTTGTTTATTTTTGATCACTGAAAACAAGTCCGTATAAAGTACTACTAGGATTGTTCCTTTTACCTTTTTAAAGAAGACTGGTTATTACTTTGACATCTTAACAGGTGAGTGTTATTTCAAGATGGTTGTTAAAAAAAAAGAAACACCATTTGGTATAAAATTGTAGAAGCTATAAATACGTTTTATTCAGCAAGCAAGGCATGCTCATCACTTTACAGAATGCAAAAAATACAGAGTTTCTGCCTGAAGAACTGTAATCTGACAGATAAAAATGAAGAGATGAAGGGGCAAGTCAAGAGGAAAAGATCTGCTTTAGCTTATTTGACACAAAGCATGGAGGTTCACCAAGCATAAAGAAATGGGGTAACAAACTGTAAAGTTTGTAAAACATGTTTAAAATTCTTACAAAACAGTAGCCCCTATTAGTGGCTAGATACAAAAATATTATTGGAATAATGAACCCTTTAAAACAAATTGGGGTACATTACATGGTATGCTGTGATAAAATTTGATATATTATGAGGACAACAAAACCAGGAATTCAGACTTACTTCCTCCAGTAAACAGTATGAGACAAAATATTAGCCTATCATATTTGACTTTTCCTTCTCCAGGTGGCAAGGCAAAGTATTATTTACTGGAAACCACAATATAGCTCTTGATTTGCTAGCAGAGTGATGTCAGCTCTGTCAGTCTCTAAAACAAAGGCTGGTCAGGCAGCTGTGAGCATCACAAAACCCATTAGGACATAAAAATACTTTTCTGATGGAGTCTGAGTACTCAAATGCTTGCATAGGCAGAAGAAACAACTTGAAAGTGGTATAGCACCTGGTGAGCTAAGAATGGCTTTGAAATGTGGTGCTTGCAGCTAGATGCTTGGATTTCACCTGTCATCTTGTGGTGACTGACTAAGGGGATAATTTTTTGTGGTGGTTTGCAGATGAATTACTGATTAGGGATTTTTAATGGGGTTCATTAGTCCTCAGACTCATCACAGTGCTGCAGTTGTATCAGCTGACACAAATTGATCAAAACTGGTACCACCTTTGATTTTTATCAAGCTAAAAAGAGTACATAACCTAAGACCCTGTTCTTATAACTATATATGGCTATAGCTGAGAAATTTGTCAAAATGAGGAATGGTCTAAGTATACTGGATCTTATTTTGTTGAAGGGGATTGAATGTGAACATCTCTCTGTCTCTATATCATCATTTTACTGTATATTACTGATTTTTCTCAGCTTTGTTGTGGGATGCCTATGGATTGGGACCAGATATTTTTCTAAAATATCTACTTTATTAAAAATGCAGTGCAGGGTTCTGCAGGATGAAGTTGTGACACTTAAAAAAGTTTAGGTGAAAAGTACCACATCAGCTAGGAAGAAATCTTGTTAAATTTAAATTAGTAGTACATTTCTATACATATGTATATATATTCTCTAATCTGTTTCCAGGAATGTAATTATAAGCCTGACCTTAAGTTTATGAAATAAATCTGTTGTTTTGCTATTAAAGCCATCTGGTTCTGGAAGACAGGAGTGAAAAATGGCATGAAACTGGTAAAATTAGAATTTGCTGTTCTTGAGGAAATGATGAATCAATAGAAAAGAGGAAGCATCCAGGTTACCTGGAGAGTCTGAGTACCAGAGGCCACAGCTGGGTAAGTTTCAGAGGCCATAGAAGTGGCTAGAAGGACAGAGTGAGGGCTTGTGCCTCCAACTGCTAGTTTGGGTGAAGCATCTCACTCCACTCATCTACAAATAAACTTTAGATGGGTATATGTTAGTAGCAGCTGACTCTTTTTAGTAGTCTGGGTAGACTCCAAAGACATCACAATAGCTACTATTATCACTGTGTTTCCATGCTAGATGGTTTATATGATTTAAACACCAAATGTGTGCTAAATAAAATCCATTAAGTGACATGTATAGTTTTGAGTTGGTGACATGAACACAAAATATGATTTAAAAGCAAAAACAATTGTTTGTTTGTGCTCTCTCCTTCTTGGATGATTTCTGTTCAGCATTAGCAACTCCCAGTAGTACCTATGTCCTCAGTGAGTTTCTTTTACCATTTGCGCTAGTGATAAAAAAAAACCAAAACCAAACAGAATTGTTTAAAAATGTGAGATTAATATTTCAAGATATACAGGACCAGCCATAATATAATTCTGAAGTAATTCTGTTGCTTTCTGTGAAAACATACCAATAAGACAAGAATTGGTACTCTCATTTCAGTTTCCTTGTGTTTTTTATCCTTGTATCATTTCATTAGATTGTTGGCCAGTGGCTGTTGCAGTCACTTTTATGTAGTGCTAGTACATTGCTGCCAGAGAAATTCTTTCTTTTTAAGTGGTGCATGATGAAACACCAGTCTAAAATTGAAGTTGTCAGAGGGTAAGAAGTAAGTCTATAAGATATGAAGATCAGGCACATTGTAGTACACAGCCTGAAGTTCTGAAACAACAGTGTTGTCTTATTTTAGAAATGTCAACAGCCAATATATCTCCCAGAGAAAAGAAGAATAACTTTACTTTGGCAGTGTAAGGGGGGGGGGTGGGGTGGGGGGGGGGTGGAGAAAGACAAATTGGGAGTGATTCCCAAATTAAATATAAAGTGATACAATGTAAAACTCTGCATGTGAGGTATGTGTCTGTGCTTCATTTTAGCCTTTTGGGGGGGGGAGGGGGCGGGGGGAGGGGGTGATTTCCAGGTGCCATTCCAGAGAAAATGATTTTTTTGTCTCATAAGCTCTGTTTTTTTGTTGTATCTGCCAGACCTGTGCAAGCATCTAAAATATGCCAGCGAATCTCAAATAGCACTGGGTGCCAATGCTTGGGCAACTAAATCACATTCCAGGTACTGTAATTGTCAGAAGTAACGTCTTAAACTCCTATGGGAAACTAAAGGGAAAGAAGACATCTGAGCAATGCACTGGACCCAAGCATGCAGATACTACCTCCAAAAAAGCAGAAATATATGAAGATGTAATGACAACTCCTGCTAGTAATTTCTAGTCAGTTTGTGTCCAAATAATTTACAGCCTAGGCAGGCAGAACTATTTGCATTTCTGAAAAATGAAAATTGGCCATCATATATTCTGAAAATCAGTACTTCCAATCATCCATAGAACTTAATTTGAGTTCAGAAAGTTCATTATATTTTCTTGTCAGTTACAGCAGTATACACACACTTCTGCAAGGAATATATGTCTGACTTACATGGGTGTAGCTGATGTTAGATTTGCAAAATCAGAAGGAAAAGCAAACAAAGTGACAAAACATGAGTGTGGGGTGAAGTCAATTCTAAATGGGGTCAGCCTGACCCTTAGTCTAGTCCAGGCAAAGGAATCCCAGCCAAGTGTTGCATCTGTTCCAGACACATACATTCAGTTAACCCTAAAAGTAAGTTGTAGTAATAGCTAGTATATGTGTGCCACTTAGGCTCTATTTGATCAGCTTTTAGTCAGCTGACCCCATTGATTAAAATGAGAGTTTAGAAAAATAGGTCACAGGTAGAGGTTTACATTGTGACACTTAAATTTAAGGACTGAATTTTTCTCTTACATTGAGATTCTTCCAGGTCCTATGCCATATCTGTCAACACTGTGCAGATGTCTTGGATATCCTTCCGCATTTTAATGGGACTAGATAAGCATACTTATACAACAGAATTGAGCTCTAGTTTTGTACAACAAAATTAATTATCCTGGACTCTCCTTTTTGTAAATGAAGCGAAATAGGGACTTCTACACATGCAAGTCAACTGATCTATTTTTAGATATTTATCTTAAGGTGACAAGAATTGCATGCTATTAGGCAAGATACCTAATACTTTCATTACCTAAAAGAGTACTTGCAATGACGTTCCCAGATGTTTGTATCCTACAAACCCAGCCATGTCCTTTTTTTTTTTTTTAATATATTTTCTAAGTTCTGTTTTAACTCACACTTTACAGAATCCTTTATCGTTACAAAATAGTTTTACTTGCAAATTACAGCAACTTGAACTAAATTAAGACACTGCCCAACTTACCCAAGTTTCCAGTTTATACTCGTCCAAAATAAATCCAGGGGAAAAGTTGTTCATGTGGACATATGTGTAACCTATCTAAAGAATAAAATACATAGGGGTCAATGACTTGTCTAAGCCGCTTCATAGTCAGTCCACAGACTCAGGCAATGTCCCTGCTACTTCTGCCTATTATCACCTAAAAAAGCAGTCACTATTTGGGCACCCAGAAAATGACCTATATTTGAGGCTGGGAAGATGGGGAGGCAGGAGAAGAACAGGGAATTGCCATTATTTTGAAAGCAGTCTTTTTTTCTTTTAGCACTTTTTGTTCTGGCTTGAATGATGATTTTTTTTCCTCCATCTGCTTGTTCATCATGTCTCTAGCTACATTTTCATATTCCTCACTCACATAAAAATCTCTGTATTGGTCCACAGGGCTTTTGTTCCAGTATGAGACCAGATCTAAAGCCTACGTTTTAGATTTCACCTTAAAATGTTAATCTCTGTTAGAAAAAATGGCTGCTTTGGGTTGACAGCACAAGTGAGTCAATATCGACTTTTAAAACAGTAGAACAACACATAAACTAATATGTGCAACCACATTATGACTATAATCCTTCTTACTATTCTCATCCTTATCAACTATTTGTTATGCTATGCCTTGGTGCAACAGAAAGCATTTGGCTAGTGAATTCTTTTAAAATTGAATCAAGCAAGGTGCTGAACGCTTAGAGCTCCAGCCAGGAAAGGTACTGTAGAGACTGAAATTAAATGTGCCTAAGTGCATTTCTGGTTATAAGCCAGATTGCTCAGTACCTTGCTCAGTTGTGCTAGTAGAGATCTATGCTTTATAACTAGGTGTATACTTTTTAAGCTCTTTTAAAAATAGTAATAATAAATACTCTACAAATTAGTTTATTCTTTTGTAACACAAACTAAGGTTCTACAAACTGTCCCAACAAGAAAGTAAGGGCAGGTTAAAACTGTTCCAATCAGTTTGTTTTAAAATTGTTTAAAACAAAGCTCTTAATTGTCTACAGTGGAAGAATTTTCATTACTTGAAGTAGTCAACTCAAGACTTAATACTTTTATAAGTAACATGCTACAACTCAATCATGGCATATGGGACTTGAAACAGAAATAACTGGATAAATAATATTTGTTATATATACACTTAAAGAGGTCAATTTGTGTTATATTAATGTCCACAAATGATATTTATATGATGTGACAAGCAGAGATAACATCTAAAAATCTATTTAAAAAAATCTATTTTGAAGCACCAATTAGTTTCTTTTAGGAGCCATAATGAAATTCAAGTACCTTGATCAGAGGGATGAAAATGCAACCTAACTTTGTGGAAGATTCCTCAAAGTGTCTGGAAAAAATCAGGCATTTCTGAAGACTTGCAAAAGCAGAACTGGTCTGCCTCTCTCCAGTACTTTCTTCAGTATAACCACTTCAGCACATGCCCAGAAACTAGTGTCTCTAACTTGTATTTAACTTTATCCAGGGAGTTCTGTGAAATTTTTGGTGAGATTTAGCCAGCTGGATCCTACTTAGTGTGTTCAGTACTAATTTACTTCTTCTCCCCATTTTTTCCATAACCATATCATCATTCTTTCTCGATATTTTAAATAGAAAAATAATGAAAAGCCCTAAAACTGCTTATTGTTAGCAAAGAAGAGAAAAAACTACTTTGCAGGTTTTTTACTGAACATCCATCATCAGGTACTGCTATGAGGAATAAAATTCTGACGTAGAAAAAAAAAACCAAAACAAACCAAAACAAAACTAAAACACCTCTGAATAGAAGATACAATTCTATTTGGTTTCTAATTAAAACTCTACTTTCCTAAAAAATTTCTGTTAACTAGTTGCTGGAATCAGTTTAACCCATATTTTATTACTAAATCAGTATTTTGGCAAAGGGAATTTTCTTAAGGAACAGTTGATGGGGAAAAAAAAAATTCTTCTGGATTTATCATCTTGTTTGTTTTCTTTCAACTGCCTTGATTTTTCTTTCCCCCACATTCTACTGGCTTCTTCTCTGTGTTGAATAAAATTCTTAAAAAGCCCCTGTCACAGAGAGATTTTAAAACTACATTTTTGAAGGCACATCTTATACTCCAGAAATTTTTCAAGGTCTAATGTTAAGGATAAAACTTCTGGAAAAAAAGGTTTTTGTATATCACAAGAAAAACCTTTTCCGCTTAACATATGCCAGGCAGATGGCACCAATCTTTTCCTTCATGTGTTGTAAGCTTCCGTGAAACCGGGCAATGAAATTCAGCTTTAAGGGAAATCAAGGCAAGATGAATTTCTCTTAGCTGCTGGGCAGCTGGCTTAGTAGTCATGTTGTACACATGTTTCTTAACTGAAGTGGTGTTTGGGGACTTCCTCAGAGATTACTCTCCAGTTAACACTGTTGAGAAGACTGCTGGAAATGTTGTTAACATTATCAGAGCCATTGCAAATATTTGAGAGGTAGAGAGGTCAGATCTTCTTATTGAAGGAGTGCTTTTCATTGAACTGTAAGCGTTTTTCAACTCATGCCATTGGTACCCTGCTGAACAATGTAACTGGATAAGTTTTTCTTTCCCTAGGCCAAATAGATACATTTTAACCTCATATTTTGTCAATGGTAAGGAGATGTTGCAGAATAATTTTATTTCCCCACTAAAAAATAAAAAACTTGGAAACCACAGGTTTCAGTTAGGAAATTTAGTGAAAGACTCTAGCTTTCTCAAGTTGGCAAAATTTGACTACAAAGCCCACAAGCACAAATTTCCTTGTAAAACTGGTCATATTAAAACATTGCTAAAATAACTTTTGTTTTCATATTATTTATTTTCTTGAATAATATTCAAATAATTGGATGTGAATGAAAGCAAGCAAGCAAGAAATAACAAAACATTTGATCATCAAAAATGCTTAGGGTTTTTGTTTGTTTTTAATGAAGATGACAAGACCCTCATTTTTGCAAGCCTATTGTCCACTCTCTAGTCAATTTCAGTTTTCAGTAAAAGTGAATAAAAAGAGCAAAAAAAGCTCTTGGTTTTGAGAATCTGAACTGGACAGATCCCTTTAAATAACTTACATCTCCTTGGAAAAGACTGGAGTGCCCATGAACAGGTTAATGACACATTTGAGGAACCTTGTCAATCAAAATAAAGACTAAATTTACATTGTGTCCTGCCCTAACCAGTTGGCTCACAGATGAACCAACAAATTCACAACTGCAGTTGTGTCATGAAACAACTCTATTTTTAGGCTAATAGTTTCTAATACAATGTCACCAAGCTAATCCTTGGCTATACTGAATCCAAAATCTTCAGACAGATAGCTTTCATCAAAAAAGTTGCTTTTTGTGGCAGAATCAAAATTTTGGAAAGAAGACAGCTGATTAACATGTCAATGACCTACTGCATACCAAAAAGGGAAGGAGAGTTAAGTTCAGCACATTTAAAAGTATATCCTTTTTATCTGAACTTCAAAATGTTGAAATATTGTGAAAAGCTGCTTATTGCTGTGAGTCATATAGATTATTTGTTTTTAAAATTATGTAAAAACAAAAGAAGCAAAAGCATGTTAAACATTTTGTGGCTGATTCTGGTCTTTCCTTTGTCATGTGTAATGTTTCCTCCCTCTAAAGACCAGTAGAAGAGACAAATGAGGGTATAACAGGCTATCTTCTTGATAGATCACACTTTGAAGATGTGCACAGTGCTCAAAAAGGTGGAAGGTAATGGAATAAGATCTTGTGTACTTAATTTCTTCCTTAATTTACATACAGACTATATTTGGATTTGCCTACAGGGAGGACAAAGGAAGTTTCCACTAGTCTGTAAGGATATAACAAGGCCAGAATTTCACTTGGGAGAATATCTTTCTCATTGCTCTTTCTCTACAGACCACATTTAAGTATTAGTGATGAGTTATGGAAATGGCAGGTTAACTCTAATAAGTTTCAATATCCTTGTGAGCTAGTTTTGCTTTGCTAGCAAAGGACTTTCAAAAATATGGGGTTTTAGTGTGATGCAACATTGTGCAAATAGACACCTACTGCTTCAGGACCCAAGCTGGTGCCATGATGCTTGCTGATTTATCAGCTTGGTTTGGCGCTAGCTGGATCTCTGTGATCTGTTACATCCACACTGTAAGCTCTTCCAGACTAAACTGTATGTATTGTAGTAGTGGTACTTATATATAAGTGTTTAACCTGACCCTCTTTACCTAAAAAATAAAAATGTGCCTCTGCTAGCTGTATTAGAACAATAAAAACTACACAGACTACAAACTGCTATGGAATGCTGCCTTTCTCACATATGTAATATGTGATCCCAGAAATACCAACAAATATCCAGAAATACCAGTAAATCTGAAGACAATGCATTTCCATTATTACTGCTGAAGGAAGATATTCCTCTTAATAGATAAGTAAGTGGCTTTTAAATACAGGTTTAATCTCTGTTGTGCAGGTGGGTGCTAGGTCTAAGCAAAATCTCTTCATCTGTAACTGCATAGGTTTATTTGTGCCTGGGCACGTATACATTATAAAATGTAGCCTTAATCAGGAGTGGAGCAGTCTCTGTAAAGTATTGGGATGTGTAACATAGCTCAGGAAACCCTTTACAAGGGGACAGTGTGCCATATATATATTCCAACTCATTCTATTTGAGGTCAAGGGTTTAGGGAGCTGATGGCTGCTGACACTCCTGGTAACAGACGTCAGACTTTTTTTTTTTCCCCTTCTTATGAGGCAATATTAGAGTTCTGCTACATAGTAAAGGCTGCAGCATGAAAAAGTTTATTGGATGTGAGGGTAAAAGCTTACACCTGCCTACTTACTGGTGTGCTAATAGAGGATCTGATCAGGTTTCTTGCAGCAAAAAGAAGAGAGTACGATGTGAACCAAAGAGCCCTCTAACTGCCAAAGATAATCTGCAAACTATAACACAATGATGCAGCCAACATTTGCCCTCATAGACTGAGAGAATTAATACAAACATGAAAGAAGCAAGATGGTACTTTGTCTCAATGAAGGATGGAAGAGTTGTCACATAGCAAAATGTGACTGGTCTTGGTGCAACACAAAATACCAGCTTTTACTTCAGCTTACATTGTTCTCAGAGAACTTTTGCAGCTAATGGAGCAGGATACCAGCCCTCATTGGACTGCCACCCTTGTACAAACTGCTGCCCCATTCAGCAAAAATCTGTCCAGCCCTGATGTAACTGCAGTCTGCTACAAAGGGTTCAGAAGCTGCATCTGTGCTCCAGCCAGCCAGACGTTAATCCCTGAGTTCCTGAGCACAAGGCAACTCTGTAAATCTGCTCTTACAAGGATACCGTGAATGAAGTGCAACCTTCCTCTTGATACCAATGCACTGTGTGTGTCCAGCATGCAGATATAGGCAGGAAATGTGCACAAAGTGATTTTTGTTTTTTCTCCATAGTTTGTTTAGACTTCATTTTATGGAAAAGCATGGAGTAACACATTAACAAAGAAATTATAACATTTAACAGCCTTCAGACTGCCTGCTATACATCTGAGTTGAACTTAGGTGCAATGGAAAAGATGAGGTTTCAAAAATGATTCCTAAAGCACATTCCTTTCACTGCCTCACCCTGCAAGCACTTAAACCATGGACAATAAAGACTGTGTGCTTGAGATCTATGAAAGGGAGGTGTTGAAACTCATCCTGAATCCCAGACCACAGCTGTCAAGGGTTTTTTGAGCATATCTAACAAACACAGACAATATTGGTTTACGTATAAAGCACAGCGGCCATGTCCACCTCCATTCAAAACCACTTTCTGCTCCTTCAGATTATTTCTGCTTTTTGTCCAATGACTGATGCAAAATGCATAAGCAGTGTCGTGAGCAGAACTAAGTTCTGCTTTTGCTCAGCAGAATGGAGCCTTCAAACTGCAGACTGCCAGCCTTTAGCCTTCTCTTCACCTTTACTTACAGCTTTCTTAGCCCCATGGCACTTGCATTCCTCATTACACAATATCAGTTTCAAGAGGTGGGAGGAGGAGGAAGAATATAGAGGAGAAGCGTGCATCCCACCATCTACCTTCTGTGCCATTCCTACTGCTTGAACAGTAATGCTCAAATGCTTGCAAATGGGAGACAAGGTTTGATGCTTAGGAACTCAACTCTTTTCTTCTGTGTTTTTGTGCAGTCAACTAGGCTTTTGCACAGAAAAGGACCACTGTCTCAAGCACTTTGTACACCTAATTAAAGTTAATTTGTTGCCTGATCTTAGTCAAGGATGCAGCAATCTGAAGGAGAGGCTGTGTAGGCTAGCTCATGTTCTTTAGCTCCAGGACTGTGCTCTAGGACTCAGGATATCCCCCTGAGCAGGCAGCTTCCTGCTTGAGCTGTCCTGTCAAAGAGTCCAGGCTCTGCATGCAGTCAATTGAAAGTCCAGGCAACTCAGCTATTTGAAATTTCTTCTTAGAAGAATCTAATCCATTGACTAAATAGATAGGCCAGGTAATTAAAGAAGGTGGTCAGTATTGCCCAGAAAGAGCTAGGTGCTTGATTTTTAGGTGTTGCAATGCCAAAGATAGTTGCCTAGGCCATATAGTCTGTGTCTTGCTGTTAAGCTCTGTTGACTTTCAAAATCTGAAATGTTTATTCTGAAGCACATTTCTGCACAGCGGGTGCTGTGATCACTGATAGACATACCTACCTATCCACAGGCATCTTGGCATTCTAACTGTGAACAGAGAAGCCAGTCCTACTGTTTGCAAAGCTCTGTAATTGAATTAGATGAACCTTATTTTGTTACACAGAAGTGTTCCCACTGAAACATTCAAACATAAACAGCTCACACATAAATTATTCACTCCTACACAAAGCTACAAAGCTAAAGGTACCATTTCCAGGACATCTAAATGATGTAGAATGTGTCTACAAAGAAGTGCTGTGAAAAGTAACCCAAGCTGTCCCTGGCAGACTGCTTCAGCAAATAGCATAGTTGCATTAACGTTCTAGCTAGTATGAATTGCTTTCCAGCATTGTAAGGATGCTGCAGATCCACCCATACTGCTTCCATACCCAAGCTAGTACTGCTGTGTGATATGGCACATATACATCATGTGGAAGTGACAGTCTGAGTCAGTGTTAGCTTAAAGATCAATGTATTGCATCCCATCATGAGATACAGACTTGGACGTATCTATCTAAGTCCTCTTCACTAGCTAAATCCTCAGAAGAGGCACCTAGGCATGGTGCGACTTCATCTGTTGTCACCTGAGACTATCAAAGCTTCTGTGCCTGATTTTCCCAAAGCTCTAACAGTTTGGTTTTCAGTACATCAGATATACTGAAAAAGGGTCATTCTGTCTTTGTAGAGTATAACTAAAGGGACATTCCCCAATAATGGCTACTGATAAGATCAAACATAAATCTGGCTCAGAAATTCAGTTACTGAAGATTGCCGCAGTTATGGGAAGCCCTATTTCTACTCCTTCTGCAAAACTCTTATAGATACCTTAAATTTTGCCAGTGCATGCGTCTAGAAGATTTACTACCATGATATTTGTATTTCGGAATACTGAAAACCTGTTCTGAGTATTGGGACCCTCTTGGCTTAAGCTCATATACAGGCAGCATTCAGTTAAGCTCGAAACATGAATGGCCGTATTTTTTTTCATGAAACTGCAGTGTTTAAAATATTTCTCAGGGAAGTCTAGATTTTAGGTCTTCATCAACCTAAGTACTCCAGAAAGAGGACAGACAATGTATGTCTGACCGTGTCCTGGGGTGCATCTAGCACTGTATTGCTAGCTGGTCGAGGGAGGTGATTGTCCTGCTCTATTCTGCACTGGTGCAGCCTCATCTTGAGTACTGTGTGCAGTTTTGGGTGCCACAATATAAAAAGGATACGAAGCTACTAGAGAGTGTCCAGAGGAGAGCCACAAAGATGGTGAAGGGTTTAGAGGGGAAGCCATACGAGAAGCGGCTGAAGTCACTTGGGCTGTTCAGCCTGGAGAAGAGGAGACTGATGGGAGACCTTGTTGCAGACTACAGCTTCCTCACAAAGGGAAGAGGAGGGGCAGGCACTGATCTCTTCTCCCTGGAGATCAATGATGGAACCTGAGGGAACAGCAGGAAGATATGCCAGGGGAGGTTTAGGTTGGACATTTGGAAAAGGTTCTTCACCCAGAGGGTGGTGGAGCACTGGAACAGGCTGCCCAGGGAGGTAGTCATGGCACCAAGCCTGACAACATTTAAGAAGCATTTGGACAACACCCTCAGACATATGGTGTGATTTTTGGGGTTGTCTTATGCAGGGACAGGAGTTGGACTCAATGATCCTTGTGGGTCCCTTCCAACTCAGGACATTCTATAATTGTATGATTCTATGATTATGCCTAGATACATGCCTTGGCTAGGAAGTTCTGGAGATCCACTTCCTGCTACCAAGATAATGAGGATTCTTTTTGTTATCCAACCAGAATTTAGTTTCTTATTTTTCTTTTATCTTACTGACTGAATGATAAATACAATGTTAGTTATTTTCCTTTAATATTTAATTTACTGATAAGGTAACTATGAAGTTATGCTTCATTAATTTCTACTGTAATAGTTATGACCTGACTTTCCAAAATTCTAAATTAAGTAAGAGGTGTTTGCATGTCACAATGAAGGTGGAGATAGCCAGCTTATGTCTCAATAGTCTTAAGTATAGCAGACTATATAACCTGGGTCAAACGGCATTCCATGTGGCCTACCTAGTCTTGCTAAAAAGCTGGTTCTACTTTTTTCTCCAAAAACTTACACTTAATTGGTTCCCAAGTGTAAACTGAATAGTGTTTGTTTGTAATTGGTCATGAAGCCTTCTATTCAAAAGCTAAGCCAATAAATTCTTGAGAGGTACAAGTCCTCATAACATTCTGAGGATAAAAACATCACTTTGAAAAATATGGCTTTTTAACATCTATCTTTTTAGAAATTCTGTTTTAGAAGATCCTGAAATAAACATTGTTAAGTTTGACAGCAAGGTGACTGGTGAGTGAGATAGAAGAGAGGTTCCACCAAATAGATTTAACTTTAAAAATCTTTATACAGATGGATTCTCAAAAATTTATGAAGAAAGTCCCCATATATTTGAATCAAGTGCCCCCAATAGCAATGTTCTGCCTGTCTGTAATAAATCCCAGTGACCTTCCCTTTTATTCTAAAAGTTTTCTCCAGAATGACAAAGGCAGTTCAGTATGCCCCAACACAGAAGTCGTTGCTACACTAAGCATGCAAAAATGACATCTCTTCCCTTGTTTTTTTCCCCATTTGTCTTCTACAGCTTTTTGAAAAAAAATGAAATTATCATTTCACTGTAAATTCTGATGTTTTGGTATTTGTGGGTTGCTCTTTTTCTCACAACTAGAATGACAAACTAGAATTTCAAACCCATAAAGTAGAAATTCCAAAATATTTATTTGATGATATTTGACTCTACAGTTTTGACAACGTCAAATCATCTCATTTCAATAGTCATTTTTATCTTATAAAAAAGCATTGCTTCAGTAACTCTGAAACACTATAGTTAATATAGATATCTTATGTATCCACAAAATTATATAAAGCCAAATAAAATATGAAATATTCATTTAAACTAAATAAGCTTGAAAGAAAGTCTCTTTATCTTATTGAAGCACATTTATTTAACATTGAAATGAACACAAAAGTGACAACAATATGTTTTGACTCTTTTTCCATGAAAAAAAAGAAATCAATACACTTTTAAGAAGCTTTTCTATTTTAATGAATTGCATTTTCAAGGAAAACATTATCTGGAAAAAATATTTTCAGTCACCTTTATTTTCAGATTTCTTTTCTCCAAACCTTACTCCTGTCAGTTATCACCCCCTTTCAATTTGTTTTCAGTTATTTGTGGTTCAGGTGGCTCTGTACGAGTTGGCTGATTGTAAACCTATGAACCTGCTGGCCTAACCTATAAAATGTATGTCTCATGACACGGGCTTTCCATATTTTATGTGTTGGCAGGCACTGCAGCCTGTCTTCCAAACAGAGTTGCCAAGCTTGTCACCCACAGGAAGGCCAGGAAGATGGCAGTTTTTTACTCTTAATGGGCCTGAACTTAGAGGGACCTTGCAGGAAAACTCACTCCACAGCTGCATACTGACACTATTAATATATTAATAACTATTCCTTCTTCTTCACATTGCCAGAAGTTGTCTTGTTACGTGATAATCAACTTGATGTGCTTATCCCATACTCTAGCCTGACTCATGGGGCCACATGTAAATTAATATGTTCCTCTGTTAGATTAGCAATTTAATTAAAACAACAACAAACACTTTTGCAGTGTCGTAAGATGTGACACTACAAACATCCCTGATGCTGCAAGATGGTACAGCAGGAAATCTGTCTGGACCATTGTCACTGAGCATCATCTTGTTATACTCTTGCAATGAAATGAACTAGTAATTCTCAAAAGTTAAAATACTGCATTCTGTTTCTTGTCAGGTTTCTACTGTTTTAAACATATCTTATTCTTTTGCTCAGTACCCATTTTTAATTGTGTTTCTTTTTGTCCTCTTTTTTCCCTCTGCCTTCAAAACTGTTAAGGGCTTTCAAAATGACATCTGGTCCAAATTAATGCCTTTGATAAGACTTATGTTTTCTGTTAACTTTATTTTGAGAATATTGAGGGACAGCATAGAAAATAAGACTGAAAATTACCTCTCAAAAATCTGTGGATCAGTTTATGGGCTTGAATAGACATTTTTTTTCTGTATTCAATGATTTCTTACTTTGATCAGACAGCTCACCCACCTGTTCTTGTAGAATGGTTTTCCAGATTGTTAGATGTAATTGTTCACTTCAGAATAATTATGACAGAGAACAATTCTGAAAGCACGCATGTTCCCCTGCAGCCTGAAACTCTGCGTATGCATTCTCATCTACAATTAGTGGCACTGACAGTAATTTGAAATTTAAATGAGGACAAAGGCATCTTCCAAGTTTTTCATGGGCACGTCACAGAGGATTTTGCTTACTCAGTGGAAACCTAGATAGAGAGAAGAGAGGTTGTCAAATTGTCTTAAGGTAGAGAAGATTGAAAAACACTATATGCCAAAAGCTACATTATACAATTATTAAATATGCTTATTTTAAAAATTATATTTATATTCAATGCTAAGTGTCACTGAACCCTACTTAAAAATTCCTCTGTGTTATAAAGAGTCACTTAAAAAAACTAGCAAATAGAATATATCTAAATCTCTGTAGGATTAGAGAAGGTTAAGAGGACACTTTACGCTTATAAATGCAGGGTAAGGAGATCTGCAACTTTGAAGACATAAAAGAGTTTCTCTACATACTCAAAGTTTCCATTTAACCATTCAGTAGGGGCTACATCTTCTCTATTGATGTCAACGTGATAAAAAATTTATATTACAAAATGTGTGTACAAAGCATAGTCTCTAGTGAGATGGAAAAGTGAAATGATTTATTCCTTGGCATAATTTTAAATGTCATCAGTTAAGTTGAAGGGATACATTTGCCAATATGTATTAATACCTACAGTCTTACCAACAACAATATATGAAATTATTTGGGTGACATAGGGAGGCAAAAAGCACAAATAAATGTAACTCTTTCAAAGGAAATCCAGGTTATTGAAAAAACATGTGGAAGTCTCCTTTATATTGTTATAGCCCTAACTTAAAATATAGATGATGCTGACTAAAGTACACTCTTTAAATAGGAAAAGACATTTGTTCCCAAATAGCTTCTGTAGGGATTTAAGATGCTTTTAACTTGTAACATCCTATGTCAGCTTCTGTTTTCAACCCTTGATTTGATTATAGTATAAGCCAAATGTCAAGATTAATCTAAATAGGTATTTGAATAATAAAAAAGTGCTTTCTTTTGAATCATTCTGTTCCTACCATAACTACTCAGAATAGATCATGTATAGCAAGTAATGGAAATGTTTTGTAATGATTGCCAGGGCTATTGGGTCCTCTTTCTACCAATTTTTTCATGCTCAATGCATTATGATGTCAATACAAGAATTTTTCTGCCTTTTGTACTATGACTTTAAGAAGAAATATGTGTTGTATTTTTATATAGTTTATACGTAAGTTCAAGCAGAAAGAAAAGCCATGTGTTTGATTTGCAGCTTGAGTAGTAACATTGCTTTGTGATACTAATTACTGTGACAAAGCTCTTCTTGTTTGTCATTCTTCTAAATGCATTTAGTTGTGTTGTTCTGAATTAATGACTATATCACTTGTCATATTCCCTAGAAAGTGGTGCAATCTTGAAACCTTATTCTGCAGTATGAGTAGCCATTTATATCTTTTCTGGAGTGCAATCACTACTAAAATTGAGCATTTGCCATTCAATTCTACTGGAACTCTAGTGCACACATTAACTCAGTGTAAACCAGGGCAAGAGACAAAATATTTTCTGTCCTCTTACTTAATAATCTTTCCCTGAAGAATAGACCACCAAATACTTTGATTTAAATAATCCTAAGCACATATGTATATACACATATTACAGATGTAAACTGATTATTAGTGTCTCCTCTTGATACTGTTTTCTTTATAGTTAGCTTATACACAGTTTTTTATAAAACAAAATTACTTTTTTCTCCCCAGAAGCAGTTGCTTCCACCATAGCACAGTATTGATGATTCTCACTTAGTAAACAGGTAGTTATATTTTTTCTAACTGTCCAGTAGATACCTCACCAACTAGCCACTATTTTAAACTTGGCTTCAAGAACAGAACAAATATTTTCCTGTGAGCTTCTTTGTAGTGTTCATTTGTAGAGTCTGAGTGTTCAAAATGCACTTTGAATTATAGTCACAAAAATTACATCAACTGTGTTAAATACCAACTAATTTTGAGTGAATACATAGAGAGATGTAGCATTCTCTATGTTGAGATTACTGTTCCCACTGATCATGTAATTTAAAAATAATATAAAAATACATATACACCAGGGAACTAAAATTTGATATCTAAAATCAATTTAAAATAAGGAGATGGATTGTTTTTTTAAAGTAAAGGGAATTTCAAATATATACGCCCTTAAAGTGAGTACAAGATTTTCAAAGTTATTTAAATTTCTGTAGATATTACAACTGTCAGCCTATACAGAACACTTACAAAGTGAATCACACAACTTCAAAATTTCCAGGTATTTTTACTTCTTCCTAGAGGTATAAAATCTCAGATGCCTAATGTCAATACCCCACCTGATCCTGCTGAACACCTTCAGCTGCATTTTTCCAACAGGTGATCCAAAGACATTAACAACTGCATATTTTATAGAAATTTTGGATGTGTCAGATAATTCTTACATTTTGCTTCTGTTGATGAGATTCTTTAACTAAGGTCTTTGTGGTTTAACCTCAGATTAGCCTAGATACAACATTAACTGAGAAAACAATGAATATTTTCTTAAAACTCTAACATATTTACTATAGCACAATTTACAGCTTTTGCATCTTCTGATTAGTTAGGCAAAGACTTGAATTTATCTCTACATCTTTATTAAGCTAAATAAGCATTTTTAAAGCCATTTAATATTTGATAGAAGTTCCATTATTAATTCTTAATTGAATGCTTGTATGACAGACATACTGTAAGTAAGCTTTTCTAATATAGAACTTGACTCCCAAATGATAGGCATAAAATTTTCTTGACAGAAAGGGAAAATGTGTATGTGGAGAAGAACAAAGACAGAGAAGCAAGAGGGTAAAGGATGACAAAGAAAGGAGGATGTGAGAAATTCATGTAGTTTTGTAAAATAGAAGCTGAATTTACAGACAGAAGCCTTTACCAGCTTTCTCCCTCAAGACAACTGAGGAATGCTTCTCCCCTAAGACAACTGAGATAACTGGAAGTGGAAAACTAAAACACTTTCATTTGAATTGAACGATGTGAAAAATACCTGTGAAAAATACTTAACCTTCATTCATGCTTCATATAACATAGGGTTACAAGGCCATTCCTCATCCATCATTCTTTCCATTACAGCCCACTGCATTGCTAATTGCTCATCAGGGCAAGAGAAGGAAAAAGTAGGTTTGTTTGCAAGATGCTGTGCTGAGTAACACATACAGAGAAGTGAAATACAATTCATGTCTCACACAAACAACTTCAGGCAGATATTTTTAGCAAAGGCATGACACAGTATGGCTGGAGGCCTACTTTTTTATTGATAGATCACAGAGGTTGGTGGATCACTTCTCTCACTCTGAGTGAAAAGCAGGACCCTTTTGTAGCAGAAATCAAGGTGGGACAAAACAGAATTTATGTTTTGCAATTTATTTATCTCACTAAATCTTGTTTTCTTCTGTTCAAGCAAATACCCCTGCAACTTTAACATCTAACATGAATCCAGATCGACTTTTTGTATACATCGTGTCTGCTTCACAAGTCCATCAGAAATATTTCCATACAGAGCAATTTTCATCCAACTGGCTGCTCTCTCTAATCTCTTTTCTTCCTTGAGATAGCAGGTAATATAGGCTGCTTATAAGAATGAAAGATAACCTCGCACCTTGAACAATGCAGATTTATTTTTTCCTTTCCCTGTGGTGAACACAGAGGTGAACTCTTTCTGAAGAACTCAGTTCCAGGAACTGAGGCTTTTGGGAGGCTCCTCAGTAAACTTGCTGGCTGTCCAGCAGTCCATGCAAAAAGAATGAAAAATATGTCAGTCCTGCTTTTCCTTTATCAAATGTGGAAGGATGAAGTCTCTGAATGCTATTTCTGAGACTTAGTTAGCTGACAAACACAAATTGTTGTGATGCCTGCAGGACTTCTTTTTATAAAGCCTAAAGGTTTCTATAGGTATATTTCTTTAAATCAGCCCAGATGATGTCTGGCCCTCATGGCAAGCCATCTGGGTTCATCAGATCTGATAGCGCAGTGCTGAATTACTAAACTGCATGCACAAAAAAATCAAGGCTTTAGTATCTCACAAGAAATCAGGGATTTCCCAATTTGACTGGAAATCTGGCAATCTACTTCTAAATGGTTGAAATTCATTGCTTGAAACAATTTAAAATAGAAAGCAATTAAGCCTTGAAATATCATTTTGTATTCCTCCTTTATGTTTTCTTTAGTATGCTGTCATGGTTCAACCCCTGTCAGCAACCAAGTACCACACAGCCACTCGCTCACCCTCCCCCCAGGTGGGAAGACGGAGAGAATCTGAAGAGCAAAACTAAGAAAATTTGTGGGTTGAGATAAGAACAGTTTAATAATTAAAATATAATAATAATAATAATAATAATAATAATAATAATAATAATAATAATAATAATAATAATAATATCAATGTAATGAAAAGGAAAACAACAAGAGAGAAAGAGAGAAAAAAAAACTCAGGAAAAACAAGTAATGCAACCGCTCACCACCTGCTGACTGATGCCCAGCCTGTCCCCAAGCAGCAATCACTGCCTCCTGGCCAACTCCCCCCAGTTTATATACTGAGCACGACATCATATGGTATGGAATAGCCCTTTGGACAGTTTGGAACACCTGTCTTGGCTGTGCCCCCTCCCAGCTTCTTGTGCACCTGGCAGAGCATGGGAAGCTGAAAAGTCTTTGACTAGTGTAAGCACTACTTTGCAACAACTAAAACATCAGTGTGTTATCAACATTATTCTCATCCTAAATCCAAAACAGAGCACTATACCAGCTACTAGGAAGAAAATTAACTCGATCCCAGCTGAAACCAGGACATATGCAAATCCATGAGTATTAGCAAATGACCAGTTTTCATATCCATGCAGAAGCAAATAGACACATCATCTACATCCACTTTGACTAAATGACTCCATTCCTCGTCATTCTTTATTCAGACCCACTAACTCTACTTGCTTGACAGCAGACTCCTATCCAGTTTTTACCTAGGTCTTGCAGAAAAGTTGATGGAATCTATGCAGATAGCCCTATATTTTGGTCTTTGACTTTATTCCTTTACTGCTTGGTGTATTTTGCTGCAAAAGAAAATACTTTTTCAGACTTACAGAAGTGACAACGCAGGCACAGTGACTACTAATGATTTTGAAGTAACAATGGATTTGGTAACAATTGTATCTCCAAAAAGTTGCTTTCTGATTTCATCACCTAGCTATAGTGCTCCTGATTTCACTGGTTGTCAGGGATAACAATGAACAGGACTGCTTCACAGGTAGGGACAAGCTAAGAGCTGAGGCACAGTGGAAGCAGTGCCCTCACTGACTAGGGCTCAGTCACAAAGGATCTGAACACAGCAGACAGAGTCAGTTGATCACAACAACCCATTGACAATCCCACACAAGTCAAAGTGATCAATCAAGACTGGGGTCCATCCAAGGAGACCAGTCAGGAACAGCAGGAGATGGTGGCAGAGACAAGACCAGGTCACAAGGTTGGAACATAGATCCAAGGAAACAAGGTTGAAGACCCTCCAAAAGAGCTCAGACAAGGATTGGAAGCCAGGGTCATCAGTTAAATGGAGCTCCTGGGCTCATGGGTAGCTGTTAGCAGTGCTTGGTGAGACTGGTCAGGGTGGTTAAGGCCTCTTGGAGCCCTGACAAAAATCAGGTTTCTCCAACAATAATACAGAAATTTATTGTAAAATTTGTCCTGTGAACATCTGGCCTGTTAATGCTAAACATAAATTTTGTCTTGTTCCAGATAATCTGGGGTGGTTTTTTTTCATTCCTTGATATCCAAAAATAACAGCCATTGGGTATCCCACAGCCGATAGAGAAAGTATGTCCCATACCATCTATATTACTCTACATAGTGGTCGGTGAACTCATTGCTTTCTTAGTTGAATCCTTGATGTCTTGTTTTTCCTTTCCTTTTTGGTGTCCCGTCCCCTGCCTTCAGCCATGAGTTAGACTAACTGGTTTAAGAGATAATCTAGTGACACTTCAAAAGATGAAAAAGATTTGAGCAACTCATCCAAGCAGGGTACGATCACCCTGTCACCCAAACCTGGGAAAGCACCTGGTGGGTAGCTGTCATATCAGGCATGTTAGATCTATAACTCCCTGCTGTCCAATTGAAAAATGGAATGCTATGTATGAGAGGAGTCCTTTTACTTCTTTTATAGTAATTATTTCCTCCTTCCTTTCTGTTTTTCTGCCCAGCTGAGTAGCTGTCTAAACCAATGCTTTCAATGCCTACAGAAGTGATGTGTGTTTTTATTGACTCTGTTTTGCTTGTTAGACCTTCTGCATTCTTAGATACATTATCCAAAGGAGTATTGTTGGGCCTATTAAACATTCATAAGTACAAAAATTATTTAGTTTTGCTTCTACTACTGTGAGACCTTGGTCTTGTATAGACTACTAGTTCTAGTCCTGTGTATTCTTAGAATATATTAAAGAGGTAACATTTAGTAGTTAAAACTGTTTGGAGGGCAGAAGTTCCTCTGAAACAGCAAGGAATTCTGTTTGAAGCTTGATAATTGAAATTCTGTGAATGTCAAACCTCTCTTTTTGGACAATAGTCACTTGAATAGTGAATTGGCTTCAGCAAGAGATGAGCTTAGTGATGGAAACACCCTCTAGTTGCTCCATATTTATTTCAAGATTATATTTAATAAAAATTCTATGTATAATGAGAACCTTTGTCACATAACTGGGCTATTGTGAAAAAAAGGGAAGGCATACCTGTACTGTCAACTGTCATTTTCATGAAGAAGAGGTATGTATATAGTTGCTACATGTTGTCTAAATGGTTTAGCTGTCTTGACACCTGCTGCACTGAATGTACGCATATGGAAGTCAGGGGTTTAGAGGCTTCTGTGGTGACTAAATTGGTGTCTTTAAAAGACTGATGAATCATTCTGTTTTCATTCTTCAAGATGAGACTATACTGGATTGACAATTCATTAACAATACATATTGTCAGTCTGGATCATTATCAGCCATCATCCTTATGTATTCAAATGATTAGTTGTCAATAAGCTTATCCTACATTGGCTTGGAATATAAACTATCATGGAGCTAATGCCATATATGTGGTATTAATGGCTCTTGATGGTCTTAGTCACACAGGTTTGAGGTGAATTCAGAGCTCTTTGACATGGGCAGCTTCTTTCTTCCTCTTTTTCCTTGCTCATCCTTTGTATTTTATGTTCCTCTCCCCACTCCTCAGAGAAAAAGTGTGATTTCATCTGCTGTAATACAGTTCATCCTATTTTTAGGACCAGAACTAGCTCTGGTTTCACCAGATATGTTTCCTGATTAATCTGAAGCATAAATCTCATTTTCGCAGACACCTTCCTACCTATTCTGTGTATCTTATCTTGCAGATATTAATACTTGCAAGTTGACCTGTACACCATTTGTGCAACTATCCCAAATTTGTCCCTTTGTGGTTACAGATTAATTAAATATTCATGTTCAGTTGTGTTACAAAATATATATTATTGCTGGTTATATGGTTAAAAGTGTTTTTCATGGTTTAACCCTGGCAGGCAGTTAAGCACCACACAGCCACTTGCTCGCTCCCCACACAGCAAGATGGAGGAAGGGTAAAAGTGAGAAAACTCATGGGTTGAGATAAAGACAGTTTAATAGGAAAAGCAAGAGCTACACACACAAGCAAAGCAAAATAAGGAATTCATTCACTACTTCCCATCGGCAGGCAGGTGTTCAGCCATCTCCATCACACATAACTGTTACTTGGGAGGACAAATGCCATAACTCCAAAGGTCCTCCCCTTCCTCCTTCTTCCTCCCAGCTTTTATTGCTGGGCATGACGTCATATGGTATGGAATATCCCTTTGGTCAGTTGGGGTCAGCTGTCCCAGCTGTGTCCCTTCCCAGCTTCGTGTACACTCCCAGCCAACTCACATGCGGGGCAGCATGAGAAGCAGAGAAGGCCTTGACTCTGTGTAAGCACTGCTCAGCAATAACTAAAACATCCCTGTGTTAGCAATACTGTTTTCATCACAACTCCAAAACATAGCCACATACTAGCTACTATGAAGAAAATTAACCCTATCCCAACCAAACCCAGTACAGTGTTACAAAATGTTTCCATAATCTTGCTAATTATTCCATTTTAATAAGCTTATGTCTGGGATAAAGATACAGAAATATTAATTATGCCTTACTTAGTATGCTTTTTAATGAGTGAAAAAGCCTTCTGCTTTAGCTGCACACCACGTTTGAAAAATCTGGTCTGTCTGACGCACTTTTATGATCAAATCTGAATCACAACAAAGTCTAGGTGCTGGAGGCATGGGGTAGACATCTAACTCATGAAACTGGGCTTGTTCTGCCAAGCAAGAGTGCTTACAGAACTTTGTAAATCAAAGTAGAGGCACCACTGTGCTGTGGACATTGTCTGAACTAACCAGACCTAAGTAGCAGGTCCTCTGAGCAGTTTACTTGGGCTGTACATGTGAATTTAAACTAATTCTTTTATGACACACCAAGAGGTGAAACAGGAAAGGAGAAGAGTGGAAAGGAAAGGAGGGAAGAGGAAGTGAAAGGTCCAAGCAAATGAAGGATAGTTATTCAAACAATATTTTTGGTTTCTGGAGCAATTTCTGCTTGCCTCCTTGACTCGGTTTGAATGCAAAAGTCTCATTCAGGAGTTTTGTTATTTTGGTGACATTGCTAGTAAGAGTGGAAGGGTATAATTCAGTTACTCATAAATAGGTTGTCTAGTGCTGTTTCAGATGCCTTTGGGCACTTTTCATAGCTTTCAGCTGATGCTTCAGAAATCTGTGTGTCAGCATTGGATGTAGATGTATTAGACATCATAGGAAATATAGAATTTGTTCCTACTTGCCTCTGTATGGGCAACAGAATCATGCCTTGAGTTACCCTTGCGTTGTTTACAGTTCCTCTGTAGTCAGTGGAGAGAGACAGGCACTTTCAGAAAGTTGCTTATCCTGGCAGACAGCTCTCTTTCTCAAGGTGCCTTTTTTCTCCTTTGACTATAGCCTAAACAATTACTGTAGCCTGGACAAAAAAGTTTTAGATAGCTAAAGGTAGGAGGGATTAATCCTATAATGAATTTTGAATTTTTTTGTTGTGTATGGTCAAGTAACTACTGAACAATTGCCTTCTTAGACAGTTAGTTATAGTGATGACATTGTTTGTCTAGTTTGGAGAAAAGGAGGCTGAGGGGGCGACCTCATTGCTCTCTACAGCTTCCTGAGGAGGGGAAGTGGAGAGGGCCGTGCTAAGCCATTCTCCCTGGTATCCAGTGATAGGATGCATGGGAATGGTTCAAAGCTGTGCCAGGGGAGGTTAAACTAGACATTAGGAAGCATTTCTTTACCGAGAGGGTGGTCAAACACTGGAACAGGCTTCCTAGGTGATCGATGCCCCAAGCCTGTAAGTGTTTAAGAGGCATTTGGACAATGCTCTTGATAACGTGCTTTAACTTTTGGTCATCCCTGAATTGGCCAGGCTGTTGGACTAGATGATCATTGGAGGTCTCTTCCAACTGAAATTATTCTATTCTATTCTATTCTATTCTATTCTATTCTATTCTATTCTATTCATTGAAAGATGTGCAGTTACTGTTAGGATTATTTTTTTAATAACTACATCGCTGTTATGCATGCAATTGTATTTTTTTGGTAAAGATTAAAATATACTGTTGTGGGTGATATTTTTTAATATAAACAAAAAAATAATCAGAAAGTAACCAAGAAATTTATTATACAAATGTGACAAAGTGAGTATACTTATTATTTTTACCCCTACTTCTTAAAGACAAGAGATCCATGATTATGCACCTTTTGTTAAAGGAAGAATAGTTTAAATTATATGATTAAATGAAGTTTAATTTACGTATTACTTCTATATAATCAGTTGCCAAGCTTTAGGCTAACCTGGTTGTTCAGTACAGTGATATCAACCATTTCCAGTCTGTTTGCTGAAGGTACTAAATTGAAAAGGACAAAGGGCTACAATCAGTGCTTATGGTTAAATTCTCTGATATGTTCTCATCATTTCTGACTGTTCAGACAGTGGATGAAAAACTGAAATCTCTCATAAATCCTGTGGTCAGAATAATCCCAGAGTGAGGGATCTGTCAGGCAACTATATATTAATTGGCTTTTGTACCCTCAGTCTCTGCAGAAAATGAAAATGTCTGGAATGGACTATATTCTCAATATCCTTAATGAGCAATAGCTCTTGTGGACTTGAACCATCTGCCAGAAACTAGAATAGCCCCTTGGATGATTTGAGGTAGGCTGAAGGTGAAGTTACAGAAAAATATACCAAAGCTCTTACTGAAAATTCATTTTCACCTTCTTTTGGAAGGAAGAAAAGGAAGATTCTCTTAGATACAGGGAGACAAGGATGACCAAAACATACTTTAGTGCTACCAGTATGACAACTGATTTTATATTGCCAGAGCTTAACACATTTGTAAGCAATAATATGCTTTCTGACTTGATTCCTGAATAAGGCTGCAAAGGGCACACTGCCAAACAGTTACAGAAAATAAAAGTTAATATTGGCCCAGAACATGTCCATCTCACAACAGAAGTGTGCATAGCCCACAGGGAAAGTAATAAGAAATAAGTGGAAATGCAGGACTTCTAGATAGCATAGACCTTATGTGGAAATCAGATTAATTTAAACAATTAAGGACAAAGTCTTCGGGCAAAGGACCAGAAAAATATTCAGTATACATTTTTTTCTAATATAGCCTCCCCTGAGGATCCAATTTAGAGAGCTGAAATAAACATGTGATCTCCAGAATTCAGATTTGATGCTACTCATTTAACACTTATGATACATATTGTTTAGTTACAGAACTGAGAGAGACCCTTAAACTAGTACAGCTTTAATATGTATTAATTCAGAGATTAAACTGATATTTTATCAAGAGGTAAGGTTTCTAGTATTTTGCTTTTTTCTGTATTATGACCATTTCTTTGTTGACTATATAAGTAAGTCCTTCAATCTTAATGATCAAACAAAATAGCACGTATATCCTAGTTTCTGCATCATGCTGTTGTGTCGGTTGCTTTACTTCTCTTTACCTGTAATCTGTAAATCGATGATGCAGAAAAGATCATGAGTCCAAGGGCCATCTTAATCAAAAAACTGAGCAAACTTCTTAGTTTGTCAGTTTCTTTCATGAGTTAGCACATGTCCTGGTTTCAGCTGGGATAGAGCTAATTTTCTTCTTGGTAGCTGGTATAGTGCTGTGGTTTGGATTTAGGGTGAGAATAATGTTGATAACACACTGATTTTTTAGTTGTTGCTAGGTAGTGCTTACACCAGTCAAGGACTTTTCAGCTTCCCATGCTCTGCCAGGTGCACAAGAAGCTGGAAGGGGGCACAGCCAGGGCGGCTGACCTAGACTGGCCAAAGGGTTATTCCATACCATATGATGTCATGCTCAGTATATAAGCTGGGGGAAGAAGAAGGAAGGGGGGGACATTCGGCATGATGGCGTTTGTCTTCCCACGTAACCATTATGCGTGATGGAGCCCTGCTTTCCTGGGGATGGCTGAACACCTGCCTGCCGATGGGAGTGAATTCCTTGCTTTGCTTTGCATGAGTGAGTGGCTGTGTGGTGCTTAGTTGCTGTCTGGGATTAAACCACAACAGCACTTTATATAGATGAAGATTTGTACAAAACCCACATTACACAAAATAGTCATCTCTTAAAGGTGTCCTGATTCTTTTAAAGTGCGAGAATACTATCTACTCAACATGAAAAAGATAAAGGACTGACACTGAAATTTTGTTACAAAATTTCATAAAGTAAATGGTAAAACAGATGCGCTCAGGTCTCTTTTCAAAGAAAAAAAACAAGCAAACAAACATATCTGATCTTAATATCCATCAAATTAATATCAGGGGAAAATCTGACAAAAATCATATGATTTTAGATATTCCTTAAAGTGTCTGTCCTCAAAATTTGAATATTTATTAGGATAATCAATTAACCAGAAGAAATGAATCTATTTAATCTCTTAATTAAAAGTAATTAATTCATTACTTTTATAATGGAGCTTAAAAGGATCATGTTCTCACAAACAACATTATGTACAGTCCTGTTTTAATTTCAATTTATAATATCTGGAACTTCCTTTTCTTAGTTAGGTGAGGGGATGTACCTACCTATCTTTTGGGATGAATGGTAAATTCTAGTTTTCATCACTCAGATTCTAGCTCTAGGCTTCTGAAGAACAGCCTTGCTATTGTTTTTTTTCTAGTTATTTACAGGAAACCTTTGTCCACAAGGAGACTGCTCTTCCAGTCTTCTTGGGCAATTTTTCAGGAAGTAGTGTAAACTTTGGTCTTAGCATTTATTTATCTCAAAAAAACTAGAAATAATATGCTACCCAGATCTCATATTCCAGCTGACATCACCAGTAATGATTATTTGCTGTCTTCAGTGTATAAATTGCCTATTTAGAAGTGATTTGCTGCAGTCCAAGTTGATAAAATGAACTTTGGTCATCCAAAGGAAGAAGTTTTTTGAAATATACTTAAGTGAGATTCTGAGGGAAAAATGATATTAAATTGGCAAGAAGAATGAATGTCTGCAGGGTGACAATTCAATGTGTCTACTGCAGGTGTCAGATAGCTGTATGTAGTCACCACACTAAAAAATTGAATCTCTACCGCTAAATTGCTTCAGAAAGACCATGAAATTCATTGGGTTGCATAAGATATACACCAGACACTGAGTAAGTTAAAAGAGCAAATATACCAGGCATGAAGGGAATGATGATAAAAATGCAATTGAGGTGTAAATGAAGTGGTTGGGTCCTTCATGTAAAGGCATTCTATACTAAAATTCTCACTTCTGAAAAAAGGCACTTCAGCAGCTAACATACACACAAACACAAAACCCAACCCAACCGAAACCAAACCAAACTATCTACTGACAACTGGCAGCAAAACCCAAAAGTTTCAGTTAACTTATGATGGTTTGAACACATTTGAAATCTGTTATCTATTTAGCTGAAGTAAAGGCCAAAGAGGTATGTGAAAAGGAAAAGTAGTTACATAGTTGTCTTGTATGTGGAACTTAATTATCTTGCCTGTGGAAAACCATTCCTTTCAGCAAGGAATGATATACTTATGTGAAGTTTTGCAATTAATACAAACAAATAGCTTAATTATAGACTGCTGCCATTGACAATGTGGATAGCAGTGGTTACATGCCCTTCAAGATTTAAGCAACTTGTTAAACACAGTCAGAAAGATAGATCTCTTTTTCTAAAGACCACTGAGACATTACCTTTTAAAGTAACTATTTAATATTTTTTTGAAGTCCAAAATGTACCAAAGACTTTCAGAATGTTTAAAATCACTTAAAATAGAAATTCAATGCCTATCAAACATAATAGAAACTAACAGAACATCTCAGAAAGTCAAAAGAAGAGTGAGAAACTAAAAGTCTGTTTTCAAAAATAGTTCCATGACTTTCCTGTCACAAAAACAAAGGCAGCATGTCTACCAAACTACAGGAATGCATTCCCCCCACCCCCCCATTTCTATTACTTGTATATAAACAGATTTCATATCTGTAAGGTAAGGACAATAAGCTTATTTCATAAGTTAAGGATGATACAGAAATCTATGCTGAGAAAATGAAAAGATTAATGCAGCTGATATTGAAAATGGATGAGAACTAAAAGAGGTGTGCCTCTCTTTGCTAGCTATTACAAGAGAATAATATAAAATGGCACTACATTAAGCAAGCATCTGCTCTTTAATAGCATCTCGGTTTCGGAAGCCAACACTCAACAGAACTTTCCATGTAGCACTTTTATTAGTCTCCTTCCTAAGTTCATTCTTTTCAGCAAGCAAATGGGCAGCTGAAAAAGAATCCTCAAAATAACTTCAAAAGAATCAACCATCTACTTCAGACTTTTATTATCAGTGTGAAATGACATTTTCTCAAGCACTAACTAATAATATAAAAGAGGGATTATTATTTATTTTTATACAATGACTTCATGGATATTGAAACATTTTTATGATTTATTAAAAGATTTTCCTACATATTTAGATTTTGTGTTCCTGGAGAGAAGGATTGGGTAAACAGAGAGACATGAGAGTGATATTTACTTAGGAATTTAAGGTTCTCAACATTAATTGCGTGCCATAAGATGGGTTCTTGCATATCCATTTGAAATACCTGAGTTGTTAAATATTTTCTTGAGTTTTGTAAGATTTAGCAGAGAACTCATTTTGATCAGAAACTCTTCCCCTGCTTCCTAAATGCTTATAGCAATCTCTGACAAACTTCACAAATTTCACTATGTTCTCCATAAAATTCCTTTACCAAAATATGAGATATTGTGACACAACTGTATACTGACTTTTACAATAATATATTTAGTTTCAACTTACCTGGAGAAGAAATCCTACTTCAAGCAATATTCACCCTTACAATAAGATGGCTACTAGAAACCCTCTATGAAGAGCAATACAGAACTAATTGTAACTGAAATAAGAGATGCAAGGTATTTGATTTCTCTTATCATAGTCCTTTGCTCTTTATAGGTAAAGTGATCAAAATTAATTGTTATAATTATTAATTGTTATAATTATTTTGAAGTCTGTCTTTTGGTATCTATTGACATCTGGCAAAGAACCTCATATGGCAAAAGTGCATAGGTGGGATTCCCTTCTGAAGCAGGTGGAAGCAGGACATCCCAAATGCAACCTAAACCCTGTTTTTTGGGAGATGAATTGAGTCCAGGAAGTCTGGTCAAAGCAAGCAATGGTGAAAGGAGCTATTCAGTTTATCCATTCTTCACTTTAGGAAGAGACAATATTTTTTTTGAACTCCTATCTAATAGACATGCTGTATGAAGCAGAGTGTGGCCTGAGGGGAGCCAAATGTACCCGTTTCAGCAGTTCCTGTAATTACCAGGTTATGAGTAGTTCAGAGAAGATTTCTTACTCTTTTCTGCTGAACCTATTTTGCTTTGCATGAAATACATAAAAGCTCATCCAACCAAGAGACAGTAGGTAAGAAAAGTATTAATTCTTATGGTTAGGAGCAGCCCAGGAATTATGGAGTTCACCTAGGGGGTGGCAAGACTTGGCATCCATGCCTCATGCCTGTCATTAGATGAACATTTCATCTCATGACTGTTAAATATATGATATATGAACAGGGCTGTGGACAGTTGCAATGTAAATTGGGAGGAGGGTTAAGGGGAGGTGCCATTGTGTCACTGACCCAGAGTTTATACATGACTCCAAACAGTAGGAAAGATTACAAACCTTTGTATTCCCAAAAGGAAATCTGTATGTGGTGAATTTACTGGATGAAAACCAGGAATCCAGGTTTTCCCTTCTTACTAGATTAAGGAGATGTTTATTTGCATTTTACCTCTCTCCCTCTCCCTGACATACTTTTACTACCTCATGCAAATATGTACTGAATGTTTCACTGTTTCATGTGATTTAAACAAGTTCAACAGTGGAAGACAATATCATTGCCTCTTTCATCTGCATTTCAGCTTATGTCTTTAATGTGTTCACATAATGGGTTCAGACTGTTTATTTAGTGTGATCTTGAAAATGCTTAAAAGTTTGAATGTTTAATTCTTATATTATATTTACACCTAAACTGCCAATCTATGTTTATAATTAATTACGAAATATTATTGAGCATTTATCATTCTGTACACTTGTAATTTAAAACCTTTTAATGATCTGGTCAAGTTACAGAAATGGAAGCTGGCAAATTTTTGGAGGAGTTTATACAAATGTATAAAGGAAACCAGAAATGGTTTCAAAATTATTCATTTAAAGCAGTGGGTGAACAATTTTTCATCCAAAAAGTTGATGTTTTTATTCATGTATTTATAAAATATGGTTTGCTACAAACTGTTCAGCTAGCTCCTGAAACATAATATAACCTCCTCCAGCCTTCCATTTTTCAAAGTATTAAAACAGACATCTACTCAGTCTTTCTCATACAAATAGTTTTTATTGCTGTCCTTTCAAGATGTCTTGTAATTTGCATTCCTGAACACATTCAAGAATTAAAATGAGGGTTTGAGGTAAAATGAGGTAAAATACAGTAAAGCAATGGGAAAAAATAGTCTGCCTAGCTCAGTCCTAGCTCATCACATTTGATTGACTGTTAAGAAACTCAGAAACATCTGCCCTGCTCATTGGATTTTTCTAAACAAAGTCATGAGTATTTTCAAGCAGATCATTGCCAAAGCCCTTAGTCAATAAGGGTTACTTGTAGTTAGCACTTAAATGCTAAACAAACATTAGAAAAAAAGTGTATATTTTGAAGGCTCTGCAGTGGTATAATTCTACCATACTGTGGCTTTATGGAACAAATCCATTGTTTAACTGTTCTTCATAATAAAACATGCAGCATAGATAACATAATATTGCATATATACTATAATACATACAATAAATTGTACATTTTTACTACTACTGCGAAAAATTTATTTTCAGATCTATTCTTGGAATCAGCTCAGTTGTTCTGGTATCTAAAACATTCTCATGAAACATCCCATGTATTAAATTCTTCCTGAAGTTAAAGCTGCTGAGAAGTATACTAAAACTTAACAATTCATGTGAAATTTTATCAACAATAAATGACAGATGTAGTTGCCAAAAGAAAGTGATATTATTGGTTCTGAAGCTATATAATTAGCAGTTTAGTAGGAATACATTTTTAAAAATGCTTAAAACATTGGCAGTGGGCACAAGGGAAAAATAAAATTGTAATGAGAGGTTTCATTCCACTTTCCTTTTTGGAAAAACTATGCTGAAGATGACAAGAAATTTCCCAGGGAAAAATGTTTTATTTAAAATTATGTCCACAATTTATTTAGTTTAATTGAAATCCAAGAGAAAAATCTAGGCTAGATTCCCCAGAATCTATTTTCTATAAGCTCTGGCTTCTTCCTCAGGGTGATGCTTGGGAAAGAGAATACCTCCTGTTATTATAAGTAGTCCTAAGGAAAGATAATTTCCTCTAGTTCTGATCAGAGACTGCCCATTATCTCGTATTCTCTATTCAGACATAATTGTTGCTACCAACATTTTACAGTCTTGGCATAAACTTAATGTCAGTTGTTAAAGTGCCATTAGTTGAACCAGTAAACCAAGAAACTGTGGTGGTTTTCTATTTTCTTACCACTACAGATAGTAAGAATTAAAGTATTAGCCATACCAGTATGTACAACATCCAACAGAGGGACAGAGATATCTGGTAACAGATCTGGTGTAGATTATGTGATCTGTCTGTTTTAAGCACACGTCTGTTTTTCTTCCTCCACATTTGATAAAAACATTTCCAATGTTAAATTAGCCTTCTTATTGGCTTTTCCCTTTTTTTCCCCATGTCCTGCCTCATATTCCACCCACCCCTCCCCCCTTTTTTTTTTTGAGAACAAAAAAGTAATTTCTTTTCTAACTATTTCAATCTCAGCCTTTCTGGATAGCAAGCCCACATGTACATTTGTTGTTCTCTGTTTACAGATATAGTGTGTTATGATAGATTTTCAAACCCAGCTTGAATTCTAATTCTGCCATTTCTCATGTTATAAGTACATTTTCTGATCTCTGAAACATAGCTTTCATTGCTGAGTAATCCATTCTTCAAATTTTAGCAGACCCTGTGCTTACTCCTCAAATATTTTCTAAAGCAGCAGTTGATCTATTTGTTCTGGAGAACTTCCCAGAATCATAGAAAACAGGATTGGAAGAGACCTCCAGATAACACCCCATTGACGCAGTATCAGGATCAGCTATGTTTATGCAATTCATGTTATATGATTGTCTATCTCCTTCTGTAAAAAAAGCTTCAGTGCAGAGTTTTGTTTTTCTCATTTCCTGGATACAAATTTCAATTATAATCAAGAATCACATATTAAAAGTGTTGCTCCGTCCCGTCCCTTCCTCCCTGCCCCCCCCCCACCCCCCCAAGTAAGAAAAGTGACACCTCAGCTGCACAGAATTCAGAAAATAGATCCAGGAGTACCAAAGCCACCTGCCATGAAATTACACAGCTTGCCAGAAATAGATATTGATTCTTATCATAAACTCACCACAGCAAAAGCCAGTCAAATGGCAAAGATGGATCGGCAATTGCAAGTTCTACAACAGTACTAAGGAAAGCTGACACTCCCTCAATCCCCACCCCCCAAAGTATAAGATGAGTAATTTTTTGTTTGGATAACTTTCACAGGGAAGGCAGGATAGTAAAATTATTTAAATGAAGATTAATGTGTATGTTGGTGGCTATTCCTTTCACTTCAATAGCACTGGTAAAATTTGGAGAGCAAATATTCACTAGATTGGTAATATCTAAGGCTGCATTTAACCAAAGTCTTTCTTTCCTGGCTTTCATATACTTCAGCTCCAGGATATCTCCTGTTTTTGAGATAACATCTGTTTCCAGTTATCTTAGAATTAGTGTTTAACTTCACTGATTTTGTTCACATAATGATTGTATTGCCATTATTACTTTCCTTATCTTTTATCCTGCCTTGTGTTCTTACCCCATTTCAGTGTTAAACGTTTCTTGTTATTCAGATGAATCTGCTCCCCTCTGAGCTTCTGTCAGAGTGGTGGGCATGAGCAGTTATAAAATTTCACTTGCATAGTTTCTTTAGAGGCTGTGTCCAGCTACTGCCTTCTTATGAGAGATAATTAATTTTATTAAGGCTTTCTTATGTGTCTCTTTGCTTTCTATATTTCTATAGGATTGAAGATCACATATTTTTGTTCAATCATTCTGGTTTGATGCTGTAACTCTGCTCTACAGAAGTCATCTACCTACTTGTCTGTCCCTTTCATGTAGTACATAAGTAAGTGACAGTATTGCAAATTAAGCAATGTATGGTAAAGGTATTTGGCATTTATACGAAACTCTCCAAGTGCTTCTCCACTCTTTCAGCACAGAGGCCTATATTTCAACATTTTTGGAAATGAACAGTATTCTGAGACCTGCCTCTTCATTTAAAAATCCTTTTGTTTGAATAGTGAACTGGATGCAGAAGTTTGATGCCACAAGGGAGTCTCCCCATTTCTGTGACATAGTGACAGACAGTCACTGCCAGTAATTGTTTAAATCATAGAATCATAGAATCGTTAAGGTTGGAAAAGACCCTTAAGATCACCGAGTCCAACTGTTAACCTATCACTGCCAAGTCCACCACTAAACCACGTCCCGAAGCACCACATCCACACGTCTTTTAAATACCTCCAGGGATGGAGACTCAACCACTTCCCTGGGCAGCCTGTTCCAATGCCTGACTACCCTTTTGGTGAAGAAGGTTTTCCTAATATCCAACCTAAACTTCCCCTGGCACAGCTTGAGGCCATTTCCTCTTGTCCTATTGCTTGTTACTAGGGAGAAGAGACCGACCCTCACCTCACTACAACCTCCTTTCAGTAGTTGTAGAGAGCAATAAGGTCTCCCCTCAGCCTCCTCTTCTCCAGACTAAACAACCCCAGCTCCCTCAGCTACTCCTCAGAAGACTTGTTCTCTAGACCCTTCACCAACTTCGTGGCCCTTCTTTGGACACGCTCCAGCACCTCGATGTCCTTCTTGGAGTGAGGGGCCCAAAACTGAACACAGTACTTGAGGTGCGGCCTCACCAGTGCCGAATACAGGGGCACTATCACCTCCCTGGTCCTGCTGGCCACACTATACTTGATACAGGCCAGGATGCCATTGGCCCTCTTGGCCACCTGAGCACACTGCTGGCTCATGTTCAGGCGGCTGTCAATCAACACCTCCAGGTCCTTTTCTGCCAGGCAGCTCTCCAGCCACTCCTCCCCAAGCCTGTAGTGTTGCATGGGGTTGTTGTGACCCAAGTGCAGGACCCAGCACTTAGCTTTGTTAAATCTCATACGGTTGGCCCCGGCCCAACAATCCAGCCTGTCCAGGTCCCTCTGTAGGGCCTTCCTACGCTCCAGCAGATCGACATTTCCACCCAACTTGGTGTCATCTGCAGACTTACTGAGGGTGCACTCCATCCCCTCATCCAGATCATTGATAAAGATATGGAACAGGACCGGCCCCAGTACTGAGTCCTGGGGAACACCACTTGTGACCGGCTGCCAATTGGATTCATTCACCACTCTCTGGGCTCGGCCATGCAGCCAGTTTTAACCCAGCACAGAGTGCACTTATCCAAGCCATGAGCAGCCAACTTCTCCAGGAGAATGCTGTGGGAGACAGTGTCAAAGGCCTTACTAAAGTCCAAGCAGACAACATCCACAGCCTTCCCCTCATCCACCAGGCAGGTCACCTTGTCATAGAAGGAGACCAGGTTAGTGAAGCATAACCTCCCTTTCATAAATCCATGCTGGTTGAGCCTGATGCCCCGGTTGTCCTGCACATGCCACGTAATGGCACTCAAGATGATCTGCTCCATGACCTTTCCCAGCACCGAAGTTGGGCCGACAGGCCTGTAGTTCCCCGGATCCTCCTTCCGACCCTTCCTGTAGAGGGGCGTCACATTTGCTAACTTCCAGTCATCTGGGACCTCCTCGGTTGACCAGGACTGCTGATAAATGATGGAGAGTGGCTTGGCAAGCTCCTCTGCCAGCTCCCTCAGTATCCTCGGGTGGATCCCATCTGGCCCCGTGGACTTGTGAGCATTCAGGTGGAGGAGCAGGTCGGTGACTGCCACGTCTTCGACAACTGGGGCTTAATTCTGCATCCTATCTCCATCTCCCAGCTCAGGGGCCTGAAAACCCTGAGGATGACCAGTCTGACTATTAAAGACTGAGGCAAAGAAGGCATTAAGTACCTCAGCCTTCTCCTCATCCTTCATGGCAATGTTTCCCTCCGCATATAACAAAGGAGGGAGATTCTCCTTTTGTCACTGCTATATTTGTAAAAACATTTTTTGTTATCTTTAACCGTGGTGGCCAGTTTAAGTTCTAGCTGGGCCTTCGCCTTTCTAATCTTGTCCCTGCAATTGTAGCCGGCACCCTGTTTTTCCAGGCAAAAAAAACACAAAACTGCTTCACTTGATACAACAGTATTAAGGACCCTTTTTAAACTTCTCTCCTCAGTTTTTCTTGATGTCTACAGTGATATCAACAGCATTGACTGTTTTTATTACTTACTGACTACTGCCCTTTGAAATAAAGGCAATGTTAACACATTATCTTCAACAGATTTTTCTAAACATTCTTCACTCTTGAAGAAAGTTTTGATTTCTTTCGAAGTTTTAATGAATGCCATAACTAAGAAATGTGTGGGGATTTGGTTATTTTTTATTTTTTACTTCTGTACTTGTCTTAAAAATGGTATTTATGTTAGAATTTTTCTCTGCTTGGAACCATCATTACAGCAAATCTTTCTTCCTGTAGTTATCAATCATCACCATCTTAACACGTTATACTAATAAGTGCTCAGAAGTTCATTAGCAATTTATTGGTTCTGGATTTGCCCCAATAGGTTAATCCTCATACAATTAGATCACTATAGTACAGAGTCATACTAAGATTGCACATAAAATATGTTGACATTCTAACCCTGAAACTGTCCACTCTTCATACATGTTTCTGGAACACTGCTGCCCCAAACAATGCCCTGAGCCGTATCTTGTGTACAACATATTGTGTGGTTACCTTTTCCCTAACATATCCACTGGAATTAGAGTAATTGTCACTACCTCTTTGATATGTGTGGTGGTTCAACTGTGTTTAAGTATGCATTTCAAACATACATCTTTGTCCAGAAGTTATGTTAATATTCATAAATATCTCAGAGGCTTAGAAAAACATTATCAGATAGTTTCCAAATCCTCATACCCTCAGGGATTTCTCCTTATCTTAAGAGACAGGTATGTGCTTCTTCACATTGTTGAGGCCCTTGAAAGGTAACAGTATTATTTTATATTGTCATTTCATTCTGTTATTTTAAACTAGAATTGCCTATTTGTGAAAAGCTAAGTGTAGCTGAAACAAATGGTAGATTTGCATTTTTAATACTACTGCTCCTCTTCTTTCCTTTCCTTTCCTTTCCTTTCCTTTCCTTTCCTTTCCTTTCCTTTCCTTTCCTTTCCTTTCCTTTCCTTTCCTTTCCTTTCCTTTCCTTTCCTTTCCTTTCCTTTCCTTTCCTTTCCTTTCCTTTCCTTTCCTTTCCTTTCCTTTCCTTTCCTTTCCTTTCCTTTCCTTTCCTTTCCTTTCCTTTCCTTTCCTTTCCTTTCCTTTCCTTTCCTTTCCTTTCCTTTCCTTTCCTTTCCTTTCCTTTCCTTTCCTTTCCTTTCCTTTCCTTTCCTTTCCTTTCCTTTCCTTTCCTTTCCTTTCCTTTCCTTTCCTTTCCTTTCCTTTCCTTTCCTTTCCTTTCCTTTCCTTTCCTTTCCTTTCCTTTCCTTTCCTTTCCTTTCCTTTCCTTTCCTTTCCTTTCCTTTCCTTTCCTTTCCTTTCCTTTCCTTTCCTTTCCTTTCCTTTCCTTTCCTTTCCTTTCCTTTCCTTTCCTTTCCTTTCCTTTCCTTTCCTTTCCTTTCCTTTCCTTTCCTTTCCTTTCCTTTCCTTTCCTTTCCTTTCCTTTCCTTTCCTTTCCTTTCCTTTCCTTTCCTTTCCTTTCCTTTCCTTTCCTTTCCTTTCCTTTCCTTTCCTTTCCTTTCCTTTCCTTTCCTTTCCTTTCCTTTCCTTTCCTTTCCTTTCCTTTCCTTTCCTTTCCTTTCCTTTCCTTTCCTTTCCTTTCCTTTCCTTTCCTTTCCTTTCCTTTCCTTTCCTTTCCTTTCCTTTCCTTTCCTTTCCTTTCCTTTCCTTTCCTTTCCTTTCCTTTCCTTTCCTTTCCTTTCCTTTCCTTTCCTTTCCTTTCCTTTCCTTTCCTTTCCTTTCCTTTCCTTTCCTTTCCTTTCCTTTCCTTTCCTTTCCTTTCCTTTCCTTTCCTTTCCTTTCCTTTCCTTTCCTTTCCTTTCCTTTCCTTTCCTTTCCTTTCCTTTCCTTTCCTTTCCTTTCCTTTCCTTTCCTTTCCTTTCCTTTCCTTTCCTTTCCTTTCCTTTCCTTTCCTTTCCTTTCCTTTCCTTTCCTTTCCTTTCCTTTCCTTTCCTTTCCTTTCCTTTCCTTTCCTTTCCTTTCCTTTCCTTTCCTTTCCTTTCCTTTCCTTTCCTTTCCTTTCCTTTCCTTTCCTTTCCTTTCCTTTCCTTTCCTTTCCTTTCCTTTCCTTTCCTTTCCTTTCCTTTCCTTTCCTTTCCTTTCCTTTCCTTTCCTTTCCTTTCCTTTCCTTTCCTTTCCTTTCCTTTCCTTTCCTTTCCTTTCCTTTCCTTTCCTTTCCTTTCCTTTCCTTTCCTTTCCTTTCCTTTCCTTTCCTTTCCTTTCCTTTCCTTTCCTTTCCTTTCCTTTCCTTTCCTTTCCTTTCCTTTCCTTTCCTTTCCTTTCCTTTCCTTTCCTTTCCTTTCCTTTCCTTTCCTTTCCTTTCCTTTCCTTTCCTTTCCTTTCCTTTCCTTTCCTTTCCTTTCCTTTCCTTTCCTTTCCTTTCCTTTCCTTTCCTTTCCCTTTCCTTTCCTTTCCTTTCCTTTCCTTTCCTTTCCTTTCCTTTCCTTTCCTTTCCTTTCCTTTCCTTTCCTTTCCTTTCCTTTCCTTTCCTTTCCTTTCCTTTCCTTTCCTTTCCTTTCCTTTCCTTTCCTTTCCTTTCCTTTCCTTTCCTTTCCTTTCCTTTCCTTTCCTTTCCTTTCCTTTCCTTTCCTTTCCTTTCCTTTCCTTTCCTTTCCTTTCCTTTCCTTTCCTTTCCTTTCCTTTCCCTTTCCTTTCCTTTCCTTTCCTTTCCTTTCCTTTCCTTTCCTTTCCTTTCCTTTCCTTTCCTTTCCTTTCCTTTCCTTTCCTTTCCTTTCCTTTCCTTTCCTTTCCTTTCCTTTCCTTTCCTTTCCTTTCCTTTCCTTTCCTTTCCTTTCCTTTCCTTTCCTTTCCTTTCCTTTCCTTTCCTTTCCTTCCCTTTCCTTCCCTTTCCTTTCCTTTCCTTTCCTTTCCTTCCCTTTCCTTCCCTTTCCTTCCCTTTCCTTCCCTTTCCTTCCTTTCCTTTCCTTCCCTTTCCTTTCCTTTCCTTTCCTTTCCTTTCCCTTTCCTTTCCTTTCCTTTCCTTTCCTTTCCTTTCCTTTCCTTTCCTTTCCTTTCCTTCCCTTTCCTTTCCTTTCCTTTCCTTTCCTTTCCTTTCCTTTCCTTTCCTTTCCTTTCCTTTCCTTTCCTTTCCTTTCCTTTCCTTTCCTTTCCTTTCCTTTCCTTTCCTTTCCTTTCCTTTCCTTTCCTTTCCTTTCCTTTCCTTTCCTTTCCTTTCCTTTCCTTTCCTTTCCTTTCCTTTCCTTTCCTTTCCTTTCCTTTCCTTTCCTTTCCTTTCCTTTCCTTTCCTTTCCTTTCCTTTCCTTTCCTTTCCTTTCCTTTCCTTTCCTTTCCTTTCCTTTCCTTTCCTTTCCTTTCCTTTCCTTTCCTTTCCTTTCCTTTCCTTTCCTTTCCTTTCCTTTCCTTTCCTTTCCTTTCCTTTCCTTCCCTTCCCTTCCCTTCCCTTCCCTTCCCTTCCCTTCCCTTCCCTTCCCTTCCCTTCCCTTCCCTTCCCTTCCCTTCCCTTCCCTTCCCTTCCCTTCCCTTCCCTTCCCTTCCCTTCCCTTCCCTTCCCTTCCCTTCCCTTTATTTACTTTGCTTTTTGCTTTGTCACTCTGCTTTGCTCTATGTTGTTTTCTTCTGCTTTGCTTTCCTTGCTCTGCTCTGCTTTGCTTTCTCCTATTACAATTCCAGAGTTTTCTGGGCTGCAGATAAAGAATGGACAACTGTTAAATACACCTCAATTTGGATACTACTTTTTGGTTTTTTTTTTTTTCCTATGCTACAAAGATTATTAATTCAATTTTTAAATTTTATTACTGATTTATTTTTGATTTCAAGAACAGTCTTTCTCTGGATAACACAATCTGCTTCTGAGCATGAAGTTTTGAAGCCAAGACAGTGTAATATTCAGTGCAGTCTCCCCATCCACAAAATAAACCTGAAAGCAAATTTCTCCTACTTCATAGAAAATGATATTAAAATACCCTTATTAATTACCTATTTCTGATCTTCTTAATTTCTTTGGCTACCACTCATTCTTCAAATAAGCAGCTGCTAAGTGAGATTTAAAAAAAAAAAAAAGTTGCAAATGGAGCTGAAAATTATACTCTTTCATGATGCTTCCCTTCTTCCTCATCTGACACTAAGTTCCTGTTGGGTATGCGTGTACACAAAGAGGTGGATTAGCATGTAAACATAGTTCAAAAGACTCTTTCATGTCTTAACCATCATGACTTCCATGTTGGAGCTTGCATTCAAAAGAAACAAGGCTCCAATTACTGCCAAAATGTTGAAGCTTCACTTTTTTTCAAAGGAGGAAGTTAGTGTAGGTATGGTTATATACAGATGGAAAAAATGTGGGGACAATACCTGCTTGATGATCAGGAAAAGCTTTTTTTATTTGGAAACAGGTGTTTTCAGAATTGGATTGTCACTAGCATCATAATTTTCTGGTGCTGTGATTGAGATGCTGCCAAAGATTCAGTTTTGAAAGTGTCTCCATGGGGAACGGAACTAACTATTTAAAAAGAAATGATTCTACTTACAGCTGAAGTTTTATTAAACCCTTAAGCAGAATAAAACAAATTTTGCTTTTTTCTCCTTAGTTTTACAGTTTCTTTCCTCATTACAACTTCAAAATAAAAAGCTGTGACCATGTCAAAGACTTCTCTGAGCAAGAAAAATTGTTTAGCTTAAAGATTTGACTGAAATCAGCAAATGTAGTGATAAATTTTCTTGGTTTTGTCGTGTTATCAATGCTGAAGATTTTTGTATTTTATTAACATAAATATATATGTTTTGTGTATACAGTTTTGAGAACATGAGATTTGTGACTTGATGGTTCTGGAGTTTGTAGTCAATATGAACACTGAATGTTCAAATAAATATAATAAAACCAAAAACTATTATAAAATATTTTTTATTTCTTTTTTTAAAAAAATAATCCCCATTGTATGGGGACAGCTAATCTTTCAAACTGTAAAGAGTAAAACTGATTGATGTGATCCAGAAGGAAACTGACTTCCGTTAGTGAATCTTTGATTCACAGAATGACAGAATCATTTAATTTAGAAGGAACAGTTTGAGATCATATCTGACTCCCTGGCTCAAGCAGGGTCACCTAGAACAGGTTGCCCAGGGCCATGCTGAGTCAGCTTTTGAATATCTTTGAGGATGGAGATTCCACAACCTCTTTGGTCTACCTGTGCCAGTGTTCAACCATCCTCACAGTAAAATCTGTTTTCTTATGTTCAGATGGAACTTCAAATGTTTTAATTTGTGTCCATTGCCTCTGGTACTGACAGTACACAGAAAAGCCTGACTCCTTCATTGTCATTCCCACCCATCAGGTGTTTATAAATTGTAGTAAGATCCTCCCTGAGTCTTCTTTTCTCCAGACTGAAGAGTCCCATCTCTCTAAGCCTTTCTTTGTATGAAAGATGCTCCAATTCCTTAGTCATTTTCATGACCCTGCACTGGGTTCACTCCAGTAAGTCTACATCTTTCTTGTACTGAGGAGCCCTAAACTGGACACAGTACACCAGTTGATTCCATGCATCTAACTTGAAGAATATCACAAATTTGCTACTTGAAACAGAAATGTTAAAATATATATTTTAGGTAAATACAATATTTCATTATGAAATTAGTATTTGTTACACCAGATTGTAATTTTTAATTTAATTTTAAATATTAAATTGAAAATTGTAACTTTCCATAATAACAAAATGCTAAGATCAGCAGTGTTAAAAGTAAAACGTTTCTTTGAAAATTCCTCATCAGTTCCAAGTTTTGCAGATCAGTGAGGCACTTTATCTCCAAAAGTTGTTCTCTGAGATTACATCAAAGATGTTGTAGCTTTTAACCTACAATGACGGTTTAGGCATGTCATAAAGGAAAAGACTATTAGATTTTATAAACAATTGCAACATTTGAAGGCACTTTTCTGTTTGGGTTGGGATTATGTTACTTAGCTTTATTAGCTGAAGATTATGTTACTTTTAAGGATCTAATTTACTTCCCATAATTGAAAGAAAAAAAAGTACGGAGTCAATGAAATAGATACTTGTAAACCGTTATAGTCAGTTTATCTGCTAGCAATTAAACAGGGGTAATAGTTAGCATCCGTTTAAAAAGCAAACAGTTTACCTACTATTTATTCAGAGAAGAAAAAAAAGAAGACAAAAATATTGCATTTGATGAAATTGCATGAGAACAAAGAGGTAAAAGTGAGTGATTCAATGGACTACCAGTCAAATTTATATACCCCTTGGTACTGCAGAAGTGGACTCTCTTTCCAACACTCACAGATATCTCCTGATATATATATATGATGAAGTAAATTCCCAGCAAGATGTACATTAAGTCTGTGATACAGTCATCATACTCTCTGGGAAATATTGCAAAAATCATGGGAATAGCACCTTTTTTGTTTTCTTTGACTAATGTTTTTAACCATCTTTTCTCAGAGAGACTGTACATATGCTTTTATTTTATAAATTAAACCAAATTGTACTAACTAGATTATAAAGGGCAAAATACCACTATTATTTCATTGCTAACAGTAATAGCAGTAATAATTCCCCCTCCCAAATTTTAATAATTCAGATAATTTTTGAAGGAGATTAAGATCAACAAATTTCAAAGAAAAAATTATAGATTTGCAGTTAAAGAATTGCCTCAATTCAAGTCTCATACTCTCCAAATGAGGTCTGAGATTTCAGCACCATTCATGAAGTATGTCTGGGGGCTCTAACACCTTTGATTTTGTTAGGATCCCTAGGGAGGACTCCCCACTGCACAGGCACAGTATACTGCCTGCTGTACCTAGGCCTAGTAAATGTATGGTCCATAGTTAGAATAGCAGGAAAGGAGATACACAAAGATTGTACAAAATTATAAAGTTCTCCAAATTAAGAGCTGCCCTTTTATATGAACAGTATTCTTTCCTTTTGATTTTCTTGAGGCATTGGAATAGAAAATCACACAGAAATAAGCTATAGCATAAAGAAAAGCATTTATGTTTTACACGGGGGAGGAGGGGGTGGAAAGAGAGAAAAAACTCTTTCCAAAGCAAAAACTATTTGATTTAATTCCTCTCTTATTCATTCTTCTCTTATTTGTCTCCATCCTCCAACAATTCTTTCCCTATGAATACAGTTCCATTTCCTCATGTCACAAGTTTGAATTGTCCTCTATAGTTCAATCTCAATCTAAGTCCAAAATTGAAACTCTACTCTGGTTTCCACCCTTTTTATACTTCAAATAAAAAGAAGGGGTTTTTTGTTGTCTAAATAAAACAGCTAAACTAGAAATTCATTGGAGATAAATAGTATGATTACATAAGCGTATAGCAAAATAAAGGAAATAAAAGAAAAATCTTATATGAAATTTAAATAAAATCCATTAACTCAATGTAGTGTATATATTTTTGGAATCAAAATGCTCTTATTATTCAATGTCTAATTGATAGAATTTTGGCATTTTCAATACTCACTTAACTGCATGGAATCCTTGTAAAACACCTGCCTACAGATACTCAGTTGCTTAAAATACTTAAATTTCCTACAAAGCATTATGACTGCATCTGCTCCCACAGTACTCCTGTTAAAAGTTTTGACAGTTTGGAAATCACTTGTCAAATTATCCCACGGCAATTTGAGTTATGGAGGAACTATGAAAGTCTTTCTCTGAAGCATAACTTCATAAAAGAGTGGTGTTACAGCTGATAATCTGCTACCCGGGAAGATTTGTTCTTATTTACTTTCTTCCAAAAGAAATGCCAAAGTTCGAACTTGAACTTGTACGAAGTTTTTCTCCCAGGAAGATTTGGATTCTGCTTCAATGACTAAAATAACTTCTTGTATATCTCTAGTGGAGTTTTTTTCCCCTCCTTGGTGTAAAATTTGTTGTGCTGTGAACAGTCAGGCTCGTTAGTGGGAGGCGTGTGTCAGTTTTAATAGTGAGTAAATATGTTACAAAGATGAAAAGAATTTAAGGGCAAGACACAGGTGCTGAATGTCTTTGAGTGCCATGATGCGTGTCCTTAAGAAATAGTTAAATCCAGAATGATCCTATGTGGTTGTATTTCAGCACAAACTACCTACAGATTAACATTCTGTATTGGGTTTATGTGTCAAGGTTTTGGTAGTGGGGGGGCTGCAGGGATGGTTTCTGTGAGAAGACCCCAGAAGTTGCCTCCATGTCAGACAGAGCCAGTTCCAGCAGGATCCAAGATGGACTCACCGCTGGTTGAAGCTGAGCCCATCAGCAACGTTGGTAGTGCCTCTGTGCTAACATATTTAAGAAGCAGCAAAAAACGCTTCACAACAGCACCTGGGAGAGAGGAGTGAAAGTATGTGTAAGAAACAACTATGGAGACACCAAGGTCAGTGAAAAAGGAAACGGAGGAGATGCTCCAGGTACTGGAACAGAGATTCCCCTGCAACTCACTGTGAAGACCATGGTAGAGCAGATATCTGCCCTGTAGCTTATGGAGGATCCCACGCTGGAGCAGGTGGAAGTGCCCTGAAGGAAGCTGTGACCCCGTGGGAAGCCCATGCAGGAGCAGGTTTTCTGGCAGGACCTGTGACCCTGTGGGGGACCCACACTGGAGAAGGTCAAGAGGGACTGTATCCCATGGGAGGGACCCCACACTGGAGCAGGGGAAGAGCATGAGGAGGAAGGAGCAGCAGAGACAAAGTGTTATGAACTGATTGCAACCTCCATTGTACATGCCCCTATGCTGCTTGGAGGGGAGGAAGTAAGAGAAGATAGGAATGAAGTTGACCCTGGGAAGAAGGGAGGGCTGGAGGAAAGGTTAGGTTTGTTGTTATTTCTTATTATGCTACTCTTTTTAATTGGTAATAAATTAAATTAATTTCCCCAAGTTCAGTCTGTTTTGCCTGTGATGGTAATAGGCAAGTGATCTCCCTGTCCTCATGTTGACCCATGAACTTTTCCATCATATTTTCTCCTCTCTCCTGTTGAGAAGGGGGAGTGATAGAGCAGCTTGGTGGGCATCTAGTGGTCAAGATCAACCCACAACATATTCTTACATCAGGAAGTGTGTGGCAAAGATTTGTTTCCACCAGGGAAACTCCAAAGAGCTATTCAAGTCAGAAAGGTAAAAAATGCAGTAGCTAGCTGAAGATCATGCAATCCAAATAGTTGTTTACAAGATTGTTTCCTATCTTGTGAAAGGCACAACTGAGGGTCTAGAAAAAGGGATCATGAATAAATTTATCTTTCAAAAAGGAGTTAACAATTATGCAAAACATAGATTTAATTTTAAATGTCAAACATATGTAGAACTACATTTGAGATCTGAAGCATTGAAGGTAAAATCTTTCCAAATAACAGCGGCAAGGCTGTGTTAAAATGTTCTTGGTTTTGGAATTTATCCATGATATGTCATTTCCAGAGTGAGAGTAAAAAAAAATAAACGAAGGAAAAAAAGCAAGAGTTAATGGTGAAGAAACCATCTCCATTATTATTATGCTCATTACAACTTCTGAACTGTGGGGTTCTTGTATCCATAAAATGTATTAGGATAAGTATTAGAATAAACTTAAATGTGTGACTTAAATTTGTGTTTGCATGTGGAATCAGCTTTGCAGCTCCAGTAAGACTGAGATGTTTCATACTTTCATATCTTTAAACCAAACTATATTAAGTCTAATTAATACCTTTGACAGAATTAATACATCACTTTGGTTAATTTGCAATGAATTTACCCACTGAGTAATTTTTATAGCAATACCCTGAATTCATTCCTTGATGAAAAACAGTGGAAACGAGTATGTATAAAATCTATGGTTAATTTAAAGAAAGAATGGCAAATAGGAGTGCAGGTTTCTTCTAGCAGTTCAAGGAGAGTTTCATTAGTTTCATTCATAGATACCTTCAGTCTACCTGGCTGAAAGCTGATGCTGATGACACCTGAGAATGAGCACATCACAAATAAATGTGAGGAAAGAATCAAATCTAGGACTGGATGCAAAGTATCCTGGTAGACACAAGGGCTTGATCCTTTCACATACAAGCAATCCCTCTAACAATAGTTCTGATGTGCCCCAGACTTTGTTATGAAGACTACGACTTTTTCTGAATAATAAAAATGAAGAAAAAAAATCAGTAAGATTTTCATCTCACATTTGGTTTAATGTTGATAAAAGTAATACACAGGGAACCACTTTTGAACAGACCAACTTTCATTGTGTTGGAATTTGTGGTGATGCATTGCCTTTTTGACACAGAAGCTGAGCAAGTTGCTATTAAAGCCTTTTACCACATTATGTTCCTATGTATTCCAGGGAATTGATATTCTGGGAAACTGCTGGTGATTGTACTTTATGATACTTTGTCTACTGGAATAGCTAATAAATTAAGCTTGTTTCATAATGTCCACAAGCAAAAAAGCCTGTGGAGTTCCATTAGTATAAAACTAGAATAACACAATAGTGAATTATGTCTAAGGTTTCCCTTCCTTTTTTCTTTTAACAGCTTGATAGATTGGCTTTGATTCTAACATATCTTCATGTGATTTATGTTTTGGAGAAAAAGATTACTGAGGTAATAAAGCCCACAACTGTCGGTTTCTCAATGAATTTATTCTTTTCATTTGAAACAGCTTATTTATGATTATATAAATTGTATTTATTCATGAAGTGTGAAAAAAGAGATTTTTTTCTACATTTGCTAACTCAAGTATAGAGCTGTCTTACCCCCAAAAAGAAGAATATCTGATGATTTGATTCTCATTCACTTTTAGAAACGTATATGAAAAAATGAAAATATGAACTAAGAGAAGAACCAAACAAATTGAAAAGAAGACAAAGAAGAAACTGTGGAGAAATCTTAGTAATCAGATAAAAGTAGCAAAACCCTGACTATCTTGCAGCTTCTTTCTGAGAAAACTCAAGCCTATCATCCAGGAAAATCACAGTCATACAGCATTTAACTAAATATTAAATATAGTCTTTTTTGTTGTTTTTCTTTTGAAATTTTACTTAAAATAAGAAATAGTAGGGAAAACTGTCTCCCTCTTACTAGTAATCTAAAGTAATAATTTCTTCTTTCTAACCCTGTTTTATTATTACTGTTATGTCAATAATAACGTATAATACTATTTAATCCATTAACTTTCTAATTTGAAAAAAGTGTAATTCTTAAACTTTGTTGCATTGCTTGTTGTGATAAATTTTAACTACTGCCAAATCCATCTAGCTATTGCTTCATTGCAAGCTACTTCTTTGTAGTCATTTTGACTCTTTGACTTATGAAAAGATCCCAGACTTCATTTATATCTTCAAAGTTTGCTTGTTAATAAAAGTGAACACTGAAATAAGTCTGTGCATTTTTTTTGTTGTTTTTGTTTTTGTTTTTTGGTTTTTTTTTAATCAATAATATTTTTCTTTACGAAGCTGAAATATGATAAAACAATTTTGTGTAGTGAACATCATTAGGGATTTGCAATAACATCATCTGAAAATGCAACCTAATTCTGTGGTAGAATACAAATTTAAAACCAGAGGTGGGCCAGAATAAAAATACTTGCCACCAACCAGTAATTCTATAATATTCAGAGGAACTGCTACAGTTATCTTGCAGTATACACAGAGAAGACAGTGAGGAGAAGAAGCACCATCTATGCCAAGAAACCCCTTAGGAAGGAAACAGATGAATGAGATGGGAAATTGTGCCAGCCTTTAGCTTTTGAAGTCTGTTGTCTTGAAAAACTGTCTCCATTTAGACTGAACTTAAAAGATAATGTTGACATATTCCTAATCTTGAACAAATTACATTATTTGTATAATTATTCATTGTTTTAAAGTGTTGACCTGGTGATTTTCTATATACCATAAGCTGTTGTCTTACATCCTCTGTTTATGTGAGACACCTTGTAAGGACTGATTTGCATTGGAGGTAGTATCAGGCCACTGTGAAGTGTGTCATTTTCTGCTTTCAGAAGCAAGTTGAACAATATTTATCTCTGCTGTAGTACGAATCTTCAGATCTGTCCAGTATGCCACTGTCTGCTGGATGATTCAATCACCTTGCTTTTGCCATGAATCTTCACACCCGAGGGAGCACTAGGAAAACAGGTTCTGCACACAAGCCAAGCATTAGAACCATGTGTATATCCTGCTGCTAGGCACAAATTCAAACAGGGAACACAGCTTGAATAAATAAAAATTTAATATTTATTTTAAAAAAAAATCCATGTACATTTTTCACTCTGGAGTTCAGAAAAATGGAGCGAGAATCACAGATGTTGCTTAGCTGTTAACTATATCACTAGAAGGCATTTAGGTATCATGGTGGCATAAAAATGAGAAGAGTAATGTTTTTAAACTGGAAAAGGATAGATTTAGATTAGATATAAGGATGAAATTCTTCACTACGAGGGTGGTGAGGCACTGGAACAGGTTGCCCACAGAAGCTGTAGATGCCCCATCCCTGGAAGTGTTCAAGGCTAGGCTGGATGGGGCTTTGAGCAACCTGGTCTAGCAGAAGGTGTCCCTGCCCATGTCAGGGGGGTTGGAACAAAATTATCTTTAAAGTCCCTTCCAACCTAAATCATTCTATGGTTCTATGATTCTATGATTATTTTATATTCAAATTTATGTCCTGTCCTCTGTTTCTAAACCTCCCCAAGCCAACAAGAATCACAAACCTTTATTTTATCCTAACTTGACCCTATTGCTTTAGGGTGGCATAGTGGTTTCCGATTCACCTTGGAAAAACATCCTTATGCCATGGAAATCAATCCTCATGAATGTTTTGAAATATATGTTCAAATATGGCCCCTGCCCCTGACATAGAGCATGGACATCTAAGCTCTGCTGTATGTAAAATCATACCTAGCCAATATACTATTTTCCTGGCTGGAGCTTTCATTCTGTAAGTATTGTGACATGTCCCATGCAAATTATATAACATCGTGTACCTATTTCTATTAGAAATCATCTTGTCACTTTGTAATGAAATTATATCTTTCAAAATCCAAGCTGTTACACTGTTGCTGTAATTTGTGTAGTCATCCATGTGTTCTTCCCTTTTATAAGATCACTGATACAGTTTTACATTACAGGAACCTTCCATGTGTCCTTCAGTTTTTTAAAAAATTTTACTAAGTGTAGAGTGAATACACATCTGCTGTCTTTTCATAGTTTGATTCTGTAGTATCTTGTAGTGTATTTTTTTTGTTTGTCCACAATAAATATACCTGGTTGACATGTGAATCATATTTTGGAAGCAACTTTTGAGAGGTTAAGAGAAAACGTATCTGAGCAACTTGTGATCCAAATCTGCTTAGAATTAACTAATAAAAACATTTCATGTGATGACAGCTGTGATCAGTAGTTTCTTCATAATCTGAGGAACATTTTGTTCTTTTTATATCAGAACTCATGATGTTTAAGAAGCAGAGCTAATATTTGTGTCTATTATATTGATAAACATCTGGAAATACAGCACATCTGCTTGAATTGCAACTGGCTTGTTGGAATCATAGAAGCTGAGTAATGGAGAGTCACAGACCACTCTACTGATTTAGGACATTGTTATATTCATCTATTCTTTGTGTAATTGCATTCTCATGTAGAAATTTTCATATAGCTGATGTACTTCATAATTAATCTGTGAGTCTAACAGCCTCAGTATCCTGTGTGTTTGTGTGTGATGCCTGTGGTATCCATTAGTTGGTAGTTCAAACATTTACGTCAGCTGATTTTCTTTCTTTTATGTGGCTGCCTTCTTTTTATACATATTTACCATAAACTGAATCAATAGAATTGAAAGTGATATTTTCTTCTTAGGCTCTTGACACAAGCTTTCTTAATATCTCATGGTATTCTGCCTAAACTGACATTGGCATTAGCATGTCATTAGCTATTATCAATATCTCCAAATGTTTCATTGATTTTTTTTTTTTTAAATGCATCATGAGTTTCAAGTCTTCACTTATTTCAAAAGGCAGATAGGAAAACATATATTTGCCCCATGATGTGCTGAAGTGTACAGTTCAGATGATTCCTCATCTAATCTGACTTGCCAATATCTGTTTTTCAAATTGAGAACAGTAAAATATGTCTTACAAGCTTGTCAGCCCTGAAAAACTGATGGCGAAGACAGATAAAACTGTCTTAATACAGTCCTGCTAAAATCTGTGGGATCCAGTCAAATCCCAAACCCCACTGTCCCTCTTTTCAGCTGCAGGCAGTTAACCCACAGCAATGAACACTTCCTTTCCTAGCTACAGAAATTCACCCCTGAATCCATCTGCCACTGTAGAAAGACACCTCAGAGCTATATGGGGGACTCATATCAGAGGTAGCTGATATATTGATAGTGATATGCAACATTTCCTCTGAAACTCTCTTATCCTCCTAGTTATGTCATTGCAGAGTGCAATGATCTGGGGAGTCTTGATGTGCAATATGTCTGATACATTTACTAAGTTAGGTTTAGATGCCAGGTAATCACCGTGTAGGGTGAAGAACCATCACATGTTCTTCTTTCACAAAGTAGGAACAAGATGACTGTTACAGTTGGGTTTTGTTTGTTTGTTTATTTTCGTCTACCTCTGAGTTTTTCTTGTGATATGGAAGTGTTATTCAGATTTTGGTCTCTGACTTCTCTTTTGGTATGTTTCTGAGACAGGAATAATTCTTACCAGTGTCACAGCTGCCTCCTGTAAGACTGTGACAGGGAGCACACAGTACAGTGTTGTTAATAGGAAACCATAACCCCCCTCATCTCTGTAAGAAACCTGCACCTGGAGCCTTTGAAAATGCCAGCTAGTGACAAAGTCATTTTTACTCATGATGTTCTCAGTTTCTCCAAGCGTCCTCCGGTGACATATTGTGAAATGTATTGTGTCCTACAAGCAGTGGAATATGGACTGTAGGCCATTCAGAATTAAACATCCATTACATGGATGCCCACTCTTGCAAGTGATGGACTTGTTCACTGAGGGTGTCTCTTGTAGTTGTTTGTTCCTATGTGTAAGATTCATCCTCTAAATTTAAAAGTAATTTCTTGTAGCAATGAGATGTGCATTCTGATTTTCCTCTTATGTTGGAATACAGTATACAGATACTGTATAAGATAAGATTGTACTCACTTATGTTCATCCAAAGATCTGTGGGCTTTTTTCCTGGATAAATTAGTCATGTTATACACAAAGGGAAAGCAATAAATTGTTCTGCATTTGTGATATGTTATTCCAGAAGCCGATTTTTTTTTTTTTTGAGATGCATCTGCAACTGAACTTTCACTTGTCATGTTAAAGTGATTTTGTCTAAGGGTACATACAACTTTTTTCTTGTTGGTCATGATGGATATGAAACCACACATTGTACTTTTGCAAAACTTTAGCAATCTATCCCCTAGTTCTTTCTCAGTGGCACTGAATATCACACTACCTTTGAGCAAGTCAGTTTCAGCATTTCAAAAGTTCTTTCTTATTTTGTATCTTTTTGCTGCTCTGCTATTATATACTTTTTGATATACTTTTTCTCCTAATAAGAAGACCAAAACAGTAGTTCAGGTACAAAAGTCTCTTGTAAGACTATTTTGAAAGCTTGTCTAAGAAATCATCCAAAGTGGAAAAAAATTTGAATTGATTTCCCTAATAAGGTGCTAGAATATTCAAAGTTTCTTCTTAACACTATTTTCAGCAGGGAGGACTGTGTTCACTCACCATCTCTTTTAATCAGATCCTTTTGTAGATTTAAATGTTATTTCTCTTGTCCAAAAGATAAGGGGAGGTAATTATTGTTTGATAACCACTCCACATTTTGTAAAAAAACCCAAAAACTTTTGGTCTTGTATTCATGTATTTACTGTGCCTCTAATAAAACATTTGCTCCCTAATAAACAGTGACCACTCTCAACATAATGTTGCGGTATTTTTTGCTGCACTTTGTGTAAGCAAAGTGATCTCACTCGATCTCAGACTGAAGTCTCAAGAAAAGCTTTCTTTATTAGATAGACAATATTTATTAGACAACTTTAATATGTACTAGTCTCATACAATCATTCTGTTTGAATCCTATCAGGTGTCTGTCTCATTCTACTTACAAAATTCTAAATAATTGATATAACAAGGAAAAATATAAATGTGAATGTAAGTTTTTCTTGTTATTCTTGAAATTATTTCATAACTAATTAATCAATCAATTAGCAAAAAGTTTTATAATTATTTTCTTATGTTATAATTAGAAAATTTATGTGAAGAACAATTTTATTTCACATTATTTCTGTAAAACATTTGTCTTTAAAAAACTCTCATTTTACAGTGATTGAGAAAGAAAATTTTAAAGGAAAGAAGGAGGTTGTGAACTTTTGCCATAATGTATGTTGATTAAGAGTCTTTAATATAAAAGCAAATATGAGCCTAAGATAGAGTTTTGATAGGGAAATATAAATACATTTATATATTTACCTCTCAGAATTGTTTCTCTTTCTGTATATATCTTAGCATATAGAATTATGCAAAGAAATGAGATAAAGACAGTTTAAAATACATCCTTGGAAAAAGGGCATATTCTCAGTTGCATTACTTTGGGAATACTGAACTTTGGAATACACTAGTTATACATATGTATATATTTAGTTTTCATTATAACAAAGGATATATATTTAAATTTGAATCTTTATTAACCTAGAAATAACAAACTCAGAATAAGAACACAGGTTAATAGAGAAAAGAACAAGCATTAAGTAGGAAGGTAGGCAGGTACATAGGTACGTAGATATTGAGAGAGCATATCATCCATTTATCCCAAGAAATGATGAAATAAGTCCCAATAGACATCTCAACTATTTTTACAAAGTGCCCCTGTGCTGGAGAATCCACAACCTTAAAGGCAAATCAAGTATAATATTAATAGTAGTAGTGTTTATACTAGTCAAGGACTTTTCAGCATCCCGTGCTCTGCCAGGTGCACAAGAAGCTGAGAGGGAGAATAGCCAGGACAGCTCACCCAAAGTGGCCAAAGGGCTTTTCCATATGGTATGACATCATGCTCAGTATATAAACTGGGGGGAGTTGGCCAGGGGGCAGTGATCGCTGCTCAGGGATGGGCTGGGCTGGGCATTGATCAGTGGGTGGTGAGCAGCTGCATCACTTGTTTTTCTTGTTTTTTTTTTCCTCTTTGTCTCTCTTATTGTTTTCATTATTATTATTATTAGTTTTATTGTTGTTGTTAGAATTATTCTTATTATTACAATATTTTATTTCAATTATTAAACTGTTCTTATCTCAAACCATGAGTTTTCTTACTTTTACTCTCCAGATTCTCTCCCCCATCCCACTGTGGGGGGAGGGTGAATGAGCGGCTGTGTAGTGCTTGGTTGCCAACTGGGGATAAACCACTACATGGGCAGAAGTATTTTTGGCTGAAATTAAAACAAAATTTCTACTATTAGATCAGTGAAGTCTTCTAACACAGGTTTCTTAAACATAGCAATCCATGAGAACTCTTCTTCTATTCCCCATGTTTTTTTATCTCTCTCCTGTTGTTTTTTTTTTTTTCCTTTTTTTTTTTTCTGTGTATTTTTTCAAAGAAAAAAAGTAACTAAGGATTTGGGTGTTTATGAGAAAATGTTTTTGATAACAAATTCTAAATAGTACTTTAACAATTTCTTTGTAATATGTTCACTATATCTATAGTGTACCATAAAAATAAATAAATAAACCCCCAAAGTTTCCTCTTCTTATTTATCACTGCCCTTATTTATTTAGCTTTGTTTTTATTTAATTTTTAATTTTAATTTTATTTACATTTTCATTGGCTTTAATATTTTTGTACATATTTTGCACAGGGCTTCACATACATCTAGATAAAAAATGAACTTTCTGGAAGAAGCTGTGATTTGCATTTATCGTAGGTAGTGATGGGTTAAGATCTCTGTCTCTCCTCAGTATCCTGACTACCTCAAGAAACAAAGCAAGGAAATTTAAAGACACTTGGAAGTATTTACCTCCTCCTCATTTTCAGCTGTTTAATAGAATAATAAAATGTCTCTGTTGGTGAATTGTTCTTTCAGTTCTCTCCTTCTGTTAATCCAAATCTTCAACATCATTCTACATCTCAACATGCCAAGGCTAAAAGGTAGAACAAAACCGTGGATAAGACCCACAAAACAAGATAGTAATTTATGACTCTCAAATGGTGCAACTTGAATTTCTTTAGCAGACACCATTTTCTCTAACCTCAGATCATGATTCAGAAAGCCTGATGTCTCTCATCCTTGCACTGCTAAATGAGTTTGCACAGATCAAAGTCCTTGAAAACAGTAGCATTTCACCATTAAATCTGAGGTGAATTGATGACTGAATTGGAGCTCTCATAGATCCAGGAATGAAATTTACTCTTAGTTACTAGCTAATACTTTTAGTTACTATCTAACATTATTTTGTCTTTCAAATTGTATTCATAAAGGCATTGACACACTATTAATAATGGGTGCTAACAGTTTATGAAGCAGTAAAGACAGAACTATGAAACAGCATTTAAAGTCTGTATTGGAAAAGAACTGAGTACATGTGTTTGTAAAATATAACACTGACAAAATCTTTACATTTCATTAGGAAATGAGGAGGAGGCAAGACAAGACCTACTAAGAATAAACAGAAGTGGGTTTGGCTCACTTGTATGCAACGTAAAAGACTTGGATGTTGCAGTTTCAAGCCTGTTGATGGTATTTTTTTAATAGGCCTTGCAATGTCTGCCAAAAAAATAAATGTTAAAGTCTTCTAGAAGAACAAAATTACCTGAGTAATCAAGGTTGGTGAGATTCAAATCACTTTTAGACAAATTAATGGCCAATTAAATTAATTTAAAAAATTAAAGTATTGGCATCTATGTCTATCAATTAGATCTTATGTAAAAGAAGTCTTGGAACACAAATTTCAGTGGATCATATGTCAAGAGTAGAAACTGGAGTGGCCAAGATAGCTGTCCAAACTTGAATTTACTCAGACTGCTGCAAGGTCTTTAACATAGTACATCATACAATTATATACACATTAAATGGAACACCTAAATATATATTAAATGGATTAAGAACACAGTAATTTGGAACTCTTAAGAAGACCAGAGCCAACAGAAATGATTGTCAAATGGATATTGTTCTTGATAGGTTTGACAGAGATACTATACAACATTTTCACCAGTGGGCTGCAGTGTATATGAAAATGTAACTTGCAAAATTTGTAAATTGTTTCACAGTAAATACAGATGATGTCAGAGGAATCCTGATTGCTTTGCAGTCTTGATCCAGCAGGCAAAATATTTAATATGTACATCTGTACAACAGGAAGAGAGGACACATTTTCAGAATGGGAAGCACAAGAAAGGAAAAAGTAACTACTGTAGGTGAGATATAGGTTTGGAGCTGCAGTGTGGCAAGGGAGAACTCTGTCGTACTTCCCTCTCTGTAGATTTGAATGCTGCCAATGAGCAATGAAGTATGAGCAACAAAGCTTTGTCCTATCTTCCAAGCAGTCATTAACTGAGTACTCAGTTAAATTACCTCACTGTTGCAGTTGGTTATGCTACCAAACATTCAGCTGAAGTGTGCAATGACCTAGTACAGGCCAGCCAGGAGCAATGGCAGGATGACATACTTACGCGTGTGAGGACCTGGTTTGCAGACTTTCAGAACAGGAGCATTCTCAGGAGTGTTAACTGTGTCTGTCATTCCAATAATATGTTGATTCTAAAGGAAAAAGATAGTAAATTCTTTGTCAACATTTGTTAACTGATGTATGGCTTAACATTGGATCCAGGACATCAAACTCCTAGGTTTTGAGGTGGAGATCTTGAGGAATTCTTATTCAGATTCCATTGCAGTCAAGAATGCAATGAAGAATTAAAAATTCAAATTCCTCATTAGAAGACCTGAATAAAATTGTTCTGCTTCCCTCAAAACTAGAAAGAAATACAGAAACTGCATCTACAATTGCTCAGGATGGAGGTCTTAGAATCATAGAATCATAGAATGTCCTGAGTTGGAAGGGACCCACAAGGACCATCGAGTCCAACTCCTGTCCCCGCATAGGACAACCCCAAAATTCACACCATATGTCTGAGAGCGTTGTCCAAATGTTTCTTGAATATTGTCAGGCTTGGTGCTGTGACTACCTCCCAGGGGAGCCTCTTCCAGTGCTCCACCAACCTCTGGCTAAAGAACCTTTTCCTAATATCCAACCTAAGCCTCCCCTGGCATATCTTCCTGCTTTTCCCTCGGGTTCTATCATTGGTCTCCAGGGAGAAGAGATCAGCACCTGCCCCTCCTCTTCCCTTTGTGAGGAAGCTGTAGTCTGCAACAAGGTCTCCCATCAGTCTCCTCTTCCCCAGGCTGAACAGCCCAAGTGACTTCAGCCGCTCCTCGTATGGCTTCCCCTCTAAACCCTTCACCATCTTTGTGGCTCTCCTTTAGACACTCTCTAGTAGCTTCGTATCCTTTTTATATTGTGGGGCCCAAAACTGCACACAGTACTCAAGATGAGGCTGCACCAGTGCAGAGCAGAGCGGGACAATCACCTCCCTCGACTGGCTGGCAACAGAGTGCTGGATGCACTCCAGGACATGGTTGGCCCTCTTGGCTGCCAGGGCACACTGTTGGCTCATGTTCAACTTACCGTCGACCAGAACCCCCAGATCCCTCTCTGCAGGACTGCTCTCCAGCCTCTTGTTCCCCAGTCTGTATGTACATCCAGGGTTTCCATGTCCCAGGTGCAAAATCCAGCACTTGCCCTTGTTAAACTTCATATGGTTGGTGATTGCCCAGCTCTCTAATTTGTCCAGATCTCTCTGCAGGGCCTCTATGTTCTCGAGAGTGTCAACAGCTCCTCCCAGAAGACTTGTATCTTCCTAATGACTGAAGGAGCATAAAATGTTTCAGACAGATACCTACTTTTTTAATTTCTTAAAAGCTCAATAAGGGAAAAATGAAGCTACAAGGAGGAAGCATTTCAGAAGGAAGAGAGTACTGCAAAGCTGTTTCTGCAGCAGCTGTAGCATGATGTAGTATTAAGACATTTCTCAGCACATGAGCCTTCATTCTACAGTAACAGATAGCTGCAGTTTATGGACATGTAATATATGGATTTTTGTAGGCTAGATTTACAGAGCATCATTTATGTTAAGCCAAAGACCCAGGAACTGGTATTATCTAACAAAAAAAAAATATTGCACATATAATAAGATACATTTTACTCTGTTATAAAAATAGATTTCAGGCAGCACTAGTTGACATCATTAAACTCCATTCATGTACTTGTCATTGCAGTTTCCATAGAAACTAGTATTGCAGAAGAAAATGGAGAAACAGGATTGAGAAACATGGGGGAAAAAAAGAAAAATAAAATATAATTAGAAAAATACCTCATTAAAATCAGCAAGTTGTAGTTTACCAACGTTAAAGCCTCAACCCAGTGAGCAATCTGTGTATAGAAATCCTGTCAAAGTTAATGGCAGTTGTGACAGACACAGCTGCATCAACTTCTTTGTTGTGAGTGGCATTAGATTATTTAGGGTACTCAATTCAAATGTTGTATTAGTACAGTGTCTTACGGGAGGGTTTTGTTTGTTTGTTTTCCTTGGGAAGGAAGGGGAGAGGTTACATCCAAGGGCACAGAAAATACCATTGAGTTTTATACAGTCAGTGTCTCTCAAGTTTCTACTTTCTTTATGAATGAATTGACTTCACATAAAAATATCATTCTGATTTGTCTTCTCATTTAATCTTATGTATACTTTATCCCTATAATACACTTCATTTACAACACTTCCTTGTTGCTTCACTTCATTTATTTGGCATAATAGAAATAAAAGTTCTATTTAGTACATGTTGCAATGATGAAATAGCTCCCAGCTTTACAATAAAACCAGAGGTATTTATTATGTAATGGTAGCTCTTTGCACCACTGGAACATGCACTAAAAATGTCATTGGTTTATTTATTAGAATCTGATATTATCAGCCCTGTATTACTTACAACCTCAAAATACTTCCAGAGTGCATTACCAGAGCCTCAACCAGTTATGATCTGAAACATGTATTAGAATAATACAGAATTGTGGGGAGGGAAGAATCTATTTTCTAATGGCTTTACTGCATATGTTTAAATTCTGCACATCTTACATCTACAGTACACCAGAGACTTTAATTTGTCTTTGATCTGTAATAAAAATGTCTTGATTCTAAAATTGTGAAAAGAAACACAAAATACTTTAAAAAAATTAAATGGTACACTTGCCATTTCTGAGTAAAAAAGAATCTGACATACAAGAATTTTACTGTAAACTTTAATTCTTGCATTTTCTGTGCGAATGGAACATGGAGTTTGGTTTTCAGATGGAAAAAACTGTGTTTGTCCCAGGTGATTTATTCAAATATGTGCAGTGTCTTAACTACAAAAACCCCCAATTGGAAGTCATGAAGGCATTAGACCATGGTGTTCCTCACCTTATCCATAACTTATAATTGTAACCAAGTAATATGGACCAAACTAAATTATTTCTATAATGAATGGAATTACTTTGTGGGAACTGATTTGGGGTCAATTTTTTTTTCCCCAGATATTTTCAAAGATGGCAGATGTTGATGTATAGTGTAATATGGAATAAGAAAGGATTATATTGTAGTTGTACTATGCAGGGGTCATTGCAGAAAAAAGGAAACACATAAGATTTCACGTGTAAATTATCTCTGCAAGTATAATGGTCAGATAGACAGATGTTATAACAGAAAGTCTCTTGAGTGCAACAATATTTTTAGTGAGGCCCATATCACACAGTCTGCGTATAAATAACTTACAATTTATTCTAATAACTATAGAAAGAATATTTAGGAGCTGTTGTTTTTTGGTTTTTGGTTTTTTTTCCCACAGGGCTCCAATGCATGATGACTTTCAGTCAATCTTTACTTTCCTCCTGATTAACAAAGTTCACAGACAGCATATTTCCTGCCATTTTTTAAAGTGTTTGTAATATTTTTCATTGGAACTGTCTTTAAAAATTACAGCCTAAGAAAAATTATGTAATTAGGCACAATCAGTTTTTTGATTTTACAATAGTGGCATATAAAATTACTATGTCATATTTCAACCCATTAAAGTTGATGAAATAACAGATATGTCAAAAGAAAAGAAAGCAAATATTTAACATGAAAAATATCACCTAGATAAATATTCTGTGTATGTATATTTTTATTATCCTGTAAACTATCTTTTAATATGTTATCACTATAGTCTGTATAATTAGGTTCTAGTCCACATTCCAAGGTCCAAAATACAGGAAAGATTCTGTTTATGAAAATATCTCCTTTTAGGTAGGAAAGAACTGCTGACCTGTCACTACAGTAGTATTTTGTGTAGATTCATCATACAATGATCTATAAATTCGAAATTTATGTCCAAGGAATACTACTGAGTAAACCATTATGGAATCATTTCAGGTCAACTTTATTAAAAAAAAAACCCACTACATAAGACTATGTTTTCAATTATTTTCCCTCTTTTGTTATCTCTACCCCTTTAATTATACTTGGAATACATAGAGTACTTGAATGAAGAGTGCAAAATCAGGAACTTGTGCTGGAGACAGTTGGAAACTACAAGTTTTCTGAAAATGGTCTTAACCTTCCAGAAATGCTTAGAAACTGGGGTTTGGGAAAACTTTTCCAAAGGTGGGAGACAAAACACTGTTGCAGGGGTAAAACGCCCTTCAAAAATAGTGTTGGACAAATGGTGGAAAGATATGCAAGGAGCTTTTACTGTGAGTATTTGGTTGCAACACTACTGTTACTGAGCTAATGGCTGCTTTTGGTCTGACATCCCTAACCCAGATCTAATATCAGATACTGATGAATTTTAGTATTGCAACTCCATAGCACTCAGGTGTTTCTACTTCTTTAATTTATTTTTCTAGACTGCACTGAAAGTCACTAATTTCTTCTGGGATTCTTGGGAGCACTGCAAAGCAGTTTTACACCCTGGTTCTTCAGGATGGTACAAATATAAAAGTGAAAATAATTGGGTAACTTTGATAATTACTATTTTTGGAATACTGTTACTGTATTTTTCCTGTGTTTTTTTAATTCTGAAAGTTGAACTTTTGTTTCATTGCTACTTCAGTAGTGTATATCAAGAAGAATGGCTAGAGCTCATTTGTTTATTGGAAAACGAGCAATGAGTCCAGAGGAAAAAACACTGAAGACAGGTGAATTTAATAATCAAGAAATAATCTGTTGTGGTCATAAAGCCAGAAAGAGCTCTTGAGCTAGTGAGTAAGAAAAAACAAAAAGAAATAAACTGTGTGCTTGTTATTTGCTGATCCCTGAGGCTGACAACCTTTGTGAAGTTTTGGGTTTCTATTTGAACCAAAACAGTAACTGTACAGAACAGAAACTACCTGAATTTTAATTCTAAACTAGCAGCCAAGATTTTGCAAGCCACTTGGGGCAAAATGCAAGTAGTCAAAATGAAAGATGGTCGAGGTTCAGTTTCACTTAAGGTAGCCTAGTGACTTCCGTTTGTTTATTTTCCTGTAAACAAAGATTTATAGTGTGTTGTTTGGGTTTTTTTTTGAGAAATCTAATTTAGGACTTTGATGAAAGAATCATTGAAGTGTTGGAAGATCTCATTATTATGATATCCAATATGAAATATTCAATTTCTTGTTTGAAATTAATTTATGTTCAGAACTTCATAGAAAAGGACCATAGAACCACAGGATAATTCAGGTTGGAAGAGACCTCAGGAAGTCTCTAATCCAACCTCCTACTCAAAGCAGCGTCAACTCTGAGATCAGACCAGGTTTGCTCAGGTCTTTATCGAGTCAGGTCTTAAAAGCTTTCAGGGATGGAGACTACACAACCTCTCCAGGCAACCTGTTCCTAATCAACTAAAAAAACTTAGAAGGTCAAAACTGAAATAAGGGAACATTTCAAGGTGATTGAAGTAAAATTTTTGGTAACCTGATATGACTGGAAACCTTTGGAGATAATTGAGTTGCAAATATTTCTAGTCTGGGGGTTTTTGTTTGGTTTTTTTGGGGGGAGGGGTGTTTGTTTATTTTTGGATTTTTTAAAATTATTATTCTTTCTGGACAAAGAACACACAGATATATGAAATAGAAACTTTGGCTCCCTGCCATCCGCATGGACCACATTTTTTAAAGTTTGATCTTGTTCCAAAGAATGATCCACCTATTGGGTGTAATGGAGAAGCGTAGGAACTAGATTTGCTCAAAGCTTTGGTACTGCCAAATCCTGATTTTCTTGTTTGCTGGTATAATTTCAGCTCTTAATGTTTGTCATGGTTTAACCACAACCAGCAACTAAGCACCACACAGCCGCTCGCTTACTCCCCCCCACCAGTGGGATGGGGGAGAGAATTGGAATGGTAAAAGGGAGAAAACTCATGGGTTGAGATAAGAACAGTTTATAAATTGAAGTAAAATAAAATAGAATAGTAGTAGTAGTAGTAGTAGTAGTAGTAGTAGTAATAATAATAAGATACAAAACAAGTGATGCACAATGCAATTGCTCACCACCCGCCGACTGATGCCCAGCATGTACCCGAGCAGCAATTGCGGCCACCTGGCCAACTCCTCCATTTTATATACTGAGCATGATGTCACATGGTATGGAATAACCCTTTGGCCAGTCTGGGTCAGCCCCCCTCGCTGTGCCTCCTCCCATCTTCCTGTGCACCTGGCAGAGCATAGGAAGCTGAAAAGTCCTTGACTGGTGTAAGCACTACCTAGCAACAACTAAAACATCAGTGTGTTATCAACATTGTTCTCATTCTAAATCCAAAACACAGCACTATATCAGATACTAGGAAGAAAATTAACTCTATCCCAGCTGAAACAAGGACAATTTTATTTAAGTGTGTCTTTTAGTGGATGAATGTTCATAATGTTTAAAACAAACCTAATGAAAATGTGCAAGATAAAAGTGTGTCTTGAACATATTCAGTATACTTAGAGTTTCAGTCAAAGTAATCCAGGAGATATGGCTTCTTCTTGGAAGTCTCCCAAAACAAGTATTCACCGTGTAGTAGTTTGAAAATGCTAGTGAGTGAAAGAAATCTATATTTATAAAAGTATTGTGGCACTTACTTATTTTAACTGCATTGGTTTGCTAATTTCTCATTAAAAAAATACAACCAAAAGTCTTATAATCTGCTTTATGAGATTACATAGTCACATGATTCAGTTCCTTTAAAATCTTCATTTAAAGGCTACACCATTAACACACCGGTTATGTTGAATCTTATTATTCTATGAAGATACTATAATTTTTAACCTCTTTACCAAAGTTCACATTTGAAAGAAAGATGTATCGAGCAACACTAGAGAATGACCCACCACTACTTTTCTTTTCTGAATATACTACTTTTTACTCGATTCCAAGCTGAGATCCAATGAAGGGGGTATTAAAGCTGTAAGGTAGTCATCACATAGGTTAATAAATTTATGCACATTCATTCTTTCTGTTCCAGGAAGCAGTTAACACAGGTGCTACTGGTCAGTAACGAGCTATTTTGTAGACTTCTAAAAGGTATTATATTTGTGTAAGGTCTCAATCTCAGAGCTGGAGACACATGTATTATAGATTCATAGTTCTGTCTTCCATTTTCACATCAAGGGATGCAGTAATCATATATTTTCTAGCTTCTCCGAATTAATTAATGAATGTGAGAAAATAAATTTCTATGCTTTATGTGTAAGAAAGTTCCAGTGGACAAAAAAGATTAGATGCCCTGTAGAAATCTATGCCTTATATACAGATAATTATTTAGGTATTATCTGTCATAAATAATTGATTGAACAAACTAACACACATTTTTTCCATACAACATAGTGATAATATTGGTTCCAATTTCACAGGTAAAAACCATCTTCATTGTTGTAGTCCAATTTATTAATCAATGTAGATTTTTAGTAAATTATCCACCACTTGCTTTCAGAATGAACTTTTAAAAAACATTAAATTATGATGAGGTTTTAGGAAGGGTTTTCTTATCAGAGATTGGAACAATATTTTAAATTTAATACTATTAATAACATTTATAAGTGCAACTCTGTCACTGGTTGAGAAAGGGACATTTGGTCAAGTTTAATGGAGATAACCGTATAAAGCAGTGGAGAAATATAGCTTTGATGACACTTTCATTAATTGAAGGTTGCCATAACAACTGAAGGTCTGCACTGAAAGCAGTCAGTTACAAAAGAAACCAGTTGTCCTCCATCACCCTTATACTCATTTTTTAACACTTGCTCATGCATAGCATGCTTAAGAAGGGCAAATTTATACTGAGAAACTATGAAAGCGAAAAAGACATGACATAAATGAAAGTAATAGCAACTACTAAGAAACATCTGCATGTCTCTCAAGGGGCCCGTGTAGTACTAAGGTATAGAAAACTGTAATTTCAGTACCAAATTGACTTGCATAAAGATGCATCAAGATGTCTCTGCCTGCACAGTATATGTGGAGGCAAAAACAATACGAAGGACAAAACCTAGTTATTTATGCTGTGCCAGAGATCCGCTTGTGCAGAAGATTTCATCTTTTGGTTCCAGTTTTGTTTGTCCTGTAATTACTTGAATTAACAGTGTTTGTTTTGAAGCAATAAACGATATGCTGCATATATGTATTCAAATATTAATGTCATAAAAAGTTCTGTGAAAGATTACTAATTTTCAAGAAAGAACATATATCATAGGGGTTTTTTTTGGAAAAGTTTTGTGAGCATATGTCATGGTTTAACCCCAGCCGGCAACTAGGCCCCACACAGCCTCTTGCTCACTCCCCGCCCCGTGGGATGGGGTAGAGAATTGGACCAGTAAAAGTGAGAAAACTCATGGGTTGAGATAAAGACAGTTTAATAAGTAAAGCAAAAGCCATGCAAGAAAACAAAGCAAAACAAGGAATTCATTCACTACTTCCCATGGGCAGGCAGGTGTTCAGCCATCTCCAGGAAAGCAAGGCTCCATCATGCGTAATGGCTATTTGGGAAGACAAATGCCTTCACTCTGAATGTCTCCCACTTCCTTTGTCTTCCACCAGGTTGATATGCAAGACGTCATATGGTATGGAATATCCCTTTTGTCAGCTGGGGTCAGCTGTCCCAGCTGTGTCCCCTCCCAGCTTCTTATGCACCCCCAGCCTACTCGCTGGTGGTGTGGTGTGAGAAGCAGAAAAGGCCTTGACTTTGTGTAAGCACTGCTCAGCAATAACTAAAACATCTCTGTATTATCAACACTGTTTTCATCACAACTCCAAAACATAGCTTCATTCTAGCTACTATGAAGAAAATTAACTCTATCCCAGCCCAAACCAGCACAGCATAATATCTTGCTCAAAACAAAATAGCATCATTTAGTTACAGAAATTATTAAATAACTGAATTCAATGAGAGTAACTTGCAGAGCAGAATGATGTTTCTGATGATCAGTAGCTGAAATGTTAAGGAAGCTGTTGTGCAACAACCAAAATAAAGACTGAAAAAACAGATTGATGGCAATGGGTATGCTAAATGTATATGCTGTGAGAAGCAAATAAGAAAAATGTTTATCATTTGCAGAGTCTTATTTGCAAATTATACTTATTATCCAGTATAATTTACCTATAGAATAATGGTTATGTTATTCACAATCACGTCCAAGTTCAGCTGTTTAGGAACTTAAATACTATGAAGAACTAAAAAACAAATACCATAATATATATTAATAAATAGATAGATAAATTCATCCATGTGCATCCATATGCACATGCTCCTATGTGCACACACACATCTTATTAGAAAAGGACCTGTAGGACTTGTATAAACACACAGACCCATGATCCTCTACTGCTGCAAAGTTTAAACATATGATACAAGTGTTTTTGTTGAACAATAAAAGCTTTTTGAACTTTTGTTTTTCCCAATAACACATCCAGAATTTGTTTCTCCACATTTGTGAAGAAAGAAATATTTGTAAAGTAACATAGAGGGAAATAAAAATGATTCCCAGTACTTACATGTAAATGGAATCAGTTTTCAGACAACAACTTCAAAACCACAGTTTTTCCAAACCACAATTTTATGCATTTTTGCATATTTGGATTCCAACACTGAAATGGTAAGGGAAAGCTATGAATTCATGTGCAAACATTCCTAGGGAAGTGATCCAAATTCAAGGATAAAAGGTTTAGTTATTTGATCATTTATTCAATCTGCTAACTCGAAAACCCCAAAAAAGTAAAAATCTCACCTAGAAACAGAATAGAATGGCAGTTAATAAGAGTCTAACAGGAATATAGAACTCCAACTCCTATTTCATACATCAAAAAAATGAATAAAGCTGTCTAAATGTTCCTCAGCTGTTATTTTTTCAGTTTCTGTACCTCATATATCTCTCTTTCCCCTTATCACCTCATGCTTGAGCAACTGGCTTTTACTCTGTGCTATCTGTAGATGAGACATCAGTTATTCAGGGACCCAAGAGTATGAAAACTTTCCCACTCATAAAACTTGCCACTGCTGTTTCAAAATGTCAATGGGAATCTGCCCAGATCTGACACAATGTGCTATTCAGTCTTGAAAAATCAGGATTTGCTATTCTCTTGAGTATAATCTTCGAAATATCTGGAGTTTACAGCTGCTTTTACAAAACGCCGATGGGGCTTTGTTTGCTAACTTCCATCTACTTGACTGCCCGCATTCTCCAGTTCTTATAACTCTTTTTGTTTCCATTGTTTAACCTTTTAAGAAAATATATAATATTTTCCTACAATTTTACTTTCTCAGCTTTTATTACCTACATCTTTTTTTCACTCCACTCTCTGGCCTCCCTTCTCTGAAAAATTTTCAAACTCTTATGAGATTATATCATCATGTTTTCTCAGTCCCATTCAGAGGAAATTGTGACCCCCTTTGATGTTACATTCATTCTAAGGCTAACATTTTATACTTGAATTTCCTCCACTTAATTTATGCTTTATCACCATCACAGGTTCTTGACTCTCAAATATTTGGCAGAGTCTTCAAATTTGTAAAAGCTACCTCTAATCAAAAATCTCCAAGAAAACTAGCTATATGTTTTAAACAAAGCAGATTGTATTTTTAGAATTCACAGCTTGCTCATTGGAATAGAAAAGTCAAAGAACAACATGGTATGTGTAAATAATTTGCAGGATTTTCCAGTCATATTTTATAAATTATATACTTTTAATGGTTTAAGTTATTTAACATTTATGGGAATTTCAGGCAGCTTACTTAGAAAACAATTCAGTGTCTTTAATCAAGACAGAAGTGTACACAGACATTTGCTCATTAAATCAAATTTCTGTCACAAAGAAGTTATTGAATAAAGTGTCATGAAACTTTGCTTTTCTTCTATAAAAGTTAAAACATACTCACTAGTGGGGGGGGGACGGGGGAGAGTACAAAACAAAATAAAACAAAACAAAAGCAACACTTTAGAACTATCTCTGTTTTTACCTCAGATGAATAGACATTTGAAATATCATTGGCTAATTTCTACCAACAAAGAGAAGAAAAGTTGCTTTTTTTTGGTGGTATTCTGTAGTGTACTGAAGTTTTCTCATAAATTTATGGACATAAATGGACACATAGATCACAATAATGAAACTCCTGTTTCCAAATTTCTGTTCTTAACTTTGGAGATTCATTCTTGGGCTTTTTCATTGCTCAGATCAAAACTAGTGGCCAAAAATCTTCTCTGAAGCTATTTACTTTCCCAGGACACTTCCATAAGAGATGTTAGAAAGCAGTAATAAAGAACTGGGACACTAAAGGACAGCAGCCCAAGAGGTTCTGCAGTGTCTCTTCATCCTATTAAATGATCGTTATACAGGACTACAGCTAATGTGTCAGAGAGCAGTTTCAGGGCATACACATCCACAGTACCCTGCAACACTTTCACCTGTTTCCCCATCTAAAGTACCCTGGATTTGTCAGTGTCAATGAATACAAACATGTATCAGCATCACATGTATCAGCATCACATGTATCAGACATTCTGTGACTTTCATAGTTCTCCTTGACATTTCCTCTGTGGACCTACAGCTGTGAAAAGACCCCTTCCCTTAAAATTCACAAGTGACAACAGATGTCCATAAGATGATATTGAGGTTTAACATCTCTCTCAGTTTCCTTCAGTCCTCTTTCATTCTTTGATGGTATGCTTTCTTTTATTTATTTATCCACCTGAGGATACTGAGGATCCACCTGAGAATACTGAGGGAGCTGGCAGGGGAGCTCTCCAAGTCACTTTCCATCTTTTACCAGCAGTCCTGGTTAACCGGGGAGGTTCCAGATGACTGGAAGTTAGCTAATGTGACACCCATCTATGAGGGCTGGAAGGAGGATCCGGGGAACTAAAAGCCTGTCAGTCTGACCTTGGTGCTGGGGAAGGTCATGGAGCAGATCATCTTGACTGCCATCACGGAGCATGTGCAGGACAATCAGGGGATCAGGCCCAGCCAGCATGGGTTCATGAAAGGCAGGTCCTGCTTGACCAACCTGATCTCCTTCTATGACAAGGTGCCCTGCTTGGTGGATGAGGGAAAGGTTGTGGCTGTTGTCTACTTGGACTTTAGTAAGGCCTTTGACACTGTCTCCCACAGCATTCTGCTGGAGAAACTGGCTGCTCATGGCTTGGATAAGTGCACTCTGTGCTGGGTTAAAAACTGGCTGGATGGCCAAGCCCAGAAAGTGGTGGTGAATGGAGTCAAATCCAGTTGGTGGCCGGTCACAAGTGGTGTTCCCCAGGGCTCAGTATTGGGGCTGGTTCTGTTTAATATCTTTATCAATGATCTGGATGAGGGGATTGAGTGCACCCTCAGTAAGTTTGCAGATGACACCAAGTTGGGCAGGAATGTTGATCTGCCTAGCAGGTAGGAAGTTCTACAGAGGCATCTGTACAGGCTGGATCGATGGGCTGAGGCCAACTGTATGAGGTTCAACAAGGCTAAGTACCGAGTCCTGCACTTCGGTCACAACAACCCCATGCAACACTACAGGCTTGGGGAAGAGTTGCTGGAGAGCTGCTTGGCAGAAAAGGACCTGGGGGTGTTGGCTGACAGCCACCTGAACATGAGCCAGCAGTGTGCTCAGGTGGCTAAGAGCATCCTGGCTTGTATCAGGCATAGTGTGGCCAGCAGGACCAGGGAGGTGATAGTGCCCCTGTACTCGGCACTGGTGAGGCCACACCTTGAGTTCTGTGTTCAGTTTTGGGCCCCTCACTGCAAGAAGGACATCATGGTGCTGGAGCATGTCCAAAGAAGGGCAACAAAGTTGGTGAAGGGTCTAGAGCACAAGTCTTATGAGGAGTAGCTGAGGGAGCTGGGGTTGTTTAGTCTGGAGAAGAGGAGGCTGAGGGGAGACCTTATTGCTCTCTACAACTACCTGAAAGGAGATTATAGTGAGGTGGGGGTCGGTCTCTTCTCCCAGGTAGCAAGCAACAAGACGAGAGGAAATGGGCTCAAGTTGTGCCAGGGGAGATTTAGATTAGATATTAGGAAAAATTTCTTCATGGAGAGAGTGGTTAGGCATTGGAACGGACTGCCCAGGGAAGTGGTGTAATCACGGTCCCTGGAAGTATTGAAAAGACGTGTCAATGTGGTGCTTAGGGACATGGTTCAGAGGTGGACCTGGCAGTTAGCTTAACAGGTTGGACTTGATAATCTCAGAGGTCTTTTCCAACCTTAATGATTGTATGATTCTATGATTTATACTCACACATACACAAACACTATTTACTATATATACATATAGTAAAAAAAAATATTTAATACACATTTAATATATGTGTATATATTAACATGTATATTTGTACATATATAGAATGAAAGCACATTTAAGGTTTTATTTTAATGTGACAAGGCTGTACCTGAAATACTGTGTTCAGTTTTGGGCCCCTCACTCCAAGAAGGACACTGAGGTGCTGGAGCGTGTCCAAAGAAGGGCAACGAAGTTGGTGAAGGGTCTAGAGAACAAGTCTTATGAGGATCAGCTGAGGAAACTGGGGTTGTTTAGCCTGGAGAAAAGGAGCCTCGGGGGAGACCTTATTGCTGTCTACAACTACCTGAAAGGAGCCTGTAGCGAGGTGGGGGTCGGTCTCTTCTCCCAAGTAACAAGCGATATGACTAGAGGAAATGGCCTCAAGCTGCGCCAGGGGAAGTTTAGGTTGGATATTAGGAAAAACTTCTTCACCAAAAGGGTAGTCAGGCATTGGAACAGGCTGCCCAGGGAAGTGATTGAGTCCCCCCATCCCTGGAGTTATTTAAAAGACGTGTGGATATGGTGCTTGAGGACACGGTTTAGTGTTGGACTTGGCAGTGCCAGGTTACCGGTTGGACTTGACGATCTTAAAGATCTTTTCCAACCTAAACAATACTATGATTCTATGATTCTTGGTCAAACTTTACACAGACTATCTATGAGGTCAGGATGGGAAATGAAGAGAATTCTGTGAGCAATCTACACTCACGGTCAGACATCAAACTGCTCCTAAGAGCAATAATCATAGCTGCTGAGTCTTATGATGTATGCGACATCAAATGACATCACAAGAAAAATTTGCTGACACTATCGAAACTGAAGCTGGAATCAGTCAGCCTTCATAAATTATGAAAAAGAAGATAACTTTATGACCACGGGACAGAGAAAAAAATACTCTGCTTCCTGTATGCTTCAGGTTGGCCAACGAAGACTAACAATACAGCACAATGCAGCATTATACACTTCCCACCTAAGAGAATAAAACTTCTAGACCAAAAGCCATTTAGCAACAAATTTTAATCTGTTTTTGACACCTTCCAAAACTCAATGAAATGCAATTACTGTGATAACTGCCATGAATAATATTTTATCTTTATATATACATGCATACTGTACATGCCTATCTATATATTCACACTTGCATATTGAATAATAGGTATATACAGAAAAAATCCGACCAAACACAAGGAGACACATTATTTAAAAGATCACAAGTTTTATACATATGAGTTGGAAATTTTATTTTTTAAATCTAATTTATTGTAAAAGTTAAGATGTGGTAAAAAAGTGAGGTGCTGACTATGTTTTTGGCACCACTTTGGTCTGGTGGCCTCATACTCGAGACTGCACAAAGAGTTTATTTAATTATCACCATAAAGAGTGCCAAGATGGAAAGAGGTAGGCCTCACTGCTGGTATTACTTATATATGTGTCCTTGTAATAACCAACTCCTTTCACAAGAACAGAATCTGAGTGTTACAGTGATTATATAAGATGAACATATGGTTCATTCAGTACAGCTCTGCAGTTGTAGGAGTTCAGTGGCTTCTTATACAAAAGTAGATGTTTAATCTAGAAACTAATGACTTGGGGTTTTGGCTTAAGGAATATTTAAGTCAACATTTCTGTAGCTTCTGTATTATTAAAAAAATATGTTATATTTTTATATATATATATATATATATAATGATAATAGACTTTGTTGTCTCATTGGACTTAGGTAAAGTCAAATAAATTCAATGGCAAGATCCTTTTTGACAAATTCTGAATTAATGGACAAATAATTATGCTTAACTGCCCAGTTTTAGATACTTCATTGAAGTGTCTCCATTAGAAAGCAAATCTCCATAGATCCTATAGGAGAGGTACAGGCCAATGTAGAGGGAAAGTATAATCATTTAAATTGTCATGTAGGTTTTTTTCAGATAGGTATTTCTAACTGGAAACAACTTTCGATCGGTATTCTTAAACTATTCTACTACTGCTCTCTATATATTTTCCAAAGTGACTTTCATTTATCATAGTAGTCTATAATCATCTGTTCATGTATTCGCTAGCCAACTCTCTGTGACACATAAAGATAATATTCTTATATTATTGCTCTACTGATGTAACTTGTGGATGACTAGTGTATAGTTTCATGATCAATTGTTTTCTTAAGAGATTCACAGATCAGATAAAGGAGATCTGATAAAGCATTGGTACTACAATTCAGGCTTATAGCATAAGTTTTTAATAGAAATGTTACGACAACATATCCCAGAATATTAAAAATTTACTTACTATTATAAGATCTTCTGTATGAAGGGTACTGGCTTTATCCAATTTATCCAAAAGATTAAATTTTGTGTTATTCCTAAAATGTGAGGAATGCTGGTCTAGTGTCACCCTGAAGTGTGTAAATGCCTATTGATAAAAAGCCTGCAGGCCAGATAGCAGATGTTGCCTCAAAAATGGGGACCAGTTGGTTGTTTAATTGAAATCCTTGTCTTCTTCCTTTCTAAATTTCTTCATTGTCCTATGTCTTCAGTTTAGTCCAAGCCTAACTGGACAATTAGTAGATGACTCTTTTTTTGACTTGTTTTAAAATTATACTCAGGAAAAATGACTCCTTAAAATATACTGCCTGATTATTGAGCATATCTACTCCTCCTGAGACTTTAAGTTATATCTGCCTATTTTCCTGAACACATTTTTGCTATGTATTGCAGTCCTTATAAGTATGAATCTTATATGAAGCTTATAAGTATTAAAGTACTATGTATCAATTTAATAAAGAAAAGTTTAAACTGAATAACCGTTACTCCTCAAAATTTACTATTTTAAAAGTAAAACATTAAGTTAGTTTGAATATTGTTTTTTGTATCCCTAGAAATTTGAAGTAAAATCTATTTTCCAAACACTTTTTCTTGATTGCTCCTCATTAAATGTGGAGATGCTCTGTACTTTTTCTACAAATAAAAAATAATTCTGAAGAATGCTTAGAAAATTGCTACAAATAGAGATGTCAGATTTTGCCTCAGTTAGTAACGCAGACTATGTTTCTGTCTCCACATTTTTCAAAAAGCACATTTTTTCTCCATTCTAAATCTAGCTAGCTCATTATGCTTAGTTATCCATTAAACTGTACTGGAACTTCCTGGAGAACTATAGACATTACTTGCTTTCCCAAACATGAAGTACAGAAAATTCAGAAACAACAGATAAAATAAAATTCAATCTGACATTTTATAAGTAAATTTGTTCTAATTATGCCTGACAATATCATTTTATTACCAGTTGGGAAGACTAGGTGTAGTAAGCAGAGATCAGAAAAGACAGAGAAAATTGTGAGATCTCAATTTCTTTTAAAGAGTAATGGTAATGCTACATCCTGATTTCAAAGCAGCAGCATTAATTAAGAATTCACTGGGAGAAGGGAGGGGAATAATGTTCAGAATGTCAATGCTTGAAAGAAAAAACATATCCATTTAAAATAGTTTTGGTGGGCAGGACCTAACAGCTCTATTAAAAAAAAAAGAGCTATCCAAAATCAAACAACTCAAACTCTTGTCGATCTTATACAGAACTTATTCTTTACAAAGAACTAATAGCAATTACTTCTCAAAAAAGAAACCCAAAGAAACATAATGACACTCAGGGGGAAAAAAAAAAAAAAGGATTTTTTTCAAAAGCTGAGGTAAAATTCTAAGGCAAAAAGAGCTAATGCTAGACTATCCATCTTGTACTATAGAGTGAATAAATATATTTCTGGAAGGAACAGGAGATACTTCTGGAAACACACAATAGTCACAAGACCCTCATGGATATTATAATAGCTTCTCAATATGACAAAAACTTTGGTCTTTGAATTTCTCCCTCAGTTACATCAAAGTAGATCTGTAAAATCTATTTTGCAAAAATTTATTTGTAGAAAGAGATTTCAGACAGGGAAAAATAGATTTGTAAAAAGAATTTTTTCTTTAACCAAGATCATTGGCATAAGGGAAAGCCCCAGCCATGAGCATTGGGCAACTTCCTGCAGATGGGGGTAGGCTAAGACCAGGCTGGGATGCAGGCCCACAGGTGGGCTTGGCTCGGCAGGGCCTGTGGCTGATCAGGACTACAACTAGCCTCCTCAGGATGCAGACAATAACCACTCCCAAAACAAACATGAAAAATTACACTAAGGGCTCAAATAGACACTTATTTAAAGGGTATGAATGGCTAAAAGGGTAGCTGCAGCCTTAATCCGTTAAAACATAACGTTCCCCAAATTAAAGCTTTTCTAAGCAGCCTGAGAGTTCCACCTTTTACTTTAGATACACAAGTTTATCTTTCTTCAAAATGTTAATCATCTTTCTTTGCTATTCAAATCCATGTAACAGGAGAGCAAATACCAGTAGATTTGATAGAACCATAGAATCACAGAATTATAGAGTATTTTGGGTTGGAAGGGACTTTTAAAGATCACTGGACATCTTCTACTATATCAGGCTGCTGAAAGCCCCATCCAACCTGACCTTGAACACTTCCAATGATGCAACATCCACAACTTCTCTGGGAAATCTGTTCCTGTGTCTCACCACCCTCATAAATTTCTTCCCTACATCTAATCTAAATCTACCTCTTAGTTTAAAACCATTGCCCCTTGTCCCTGGCCCTGGTAAAAAGCCTCTCTCCTTCTTATAAGCCCCCTTTATATATTGAAAGGCTACAATAAGGTGTCCCTGGAGCCTTCTTTTCTCCAGGCTAAACAACCTCAACTCTCTCAGCCTTTCTTCAGAGGAGAGGTGTTCTAGCATGCTGACCATTTTTGTAGCCCTCCTTTGGACCCCATCTAACAGGTTCATGTCTTTCTTGTACTGGGGCCCCTCGAGTTGGATGCAGTATTACAGGTAGTGTCTCATGAGAGTGGAGTAGAGGGGAAGAACCACCTCCCTTGATCTGCTGGTCACGCTTCTTTTCATACAGCCCTGGATACAATTAGCTTTCTGGGCTGCAAGCACACGTTGCCAGCTCGTATCTAATTTTTCATGTACCAATATCTCCAAATCCTCTGCAAGGCTTCTTAAGTCTGTCAAGGTCCCTCTGGATGGCATCCCTTCCTTCAAGCATGTCAACTACACCACTCAGCTTGGTGTCATCCACAAATTTGCTGAGGGTGCACTCAATCCCACTGTCTATGTCATGAATAAAGATATTGAAGAGTACCAGTCCCGATACGGACTCTTGAGGGACACCACTTTTTACTGATCTCCATTTGGACATTGAACCATTGACTGCAACTCTTTGGATGTGTCCATACAACCAATTGTTTATTCATTGAATAGTCCATCTGTCAAATCCATATCTCGCCAATTTAATGACAAGGATGTTGTGTGGGAACATGTCAAAGGCCTTAGAGAAGTCAAGGTATATGACATCAATTGCATATCACAACATGGACTGTGATATGCAAGAGCTCCAGCTGGACTCCCCTCTGGCCTTAAAATCCATTAGTCTGTGAATTCAGTGGTGCTTGTCTGCTGATCACCAACTTCCCTCTGAGTAGGGGCAAGAATCCTATCCTGATAATGTAATACAGAAGTGCTGTCATTTGTGCACTTTACTTCCTTAAACATCACAGTTTTGAGCTTACCTCCATTCTAGATGAAGCACAAGGAGAAGCGGGGAAAAGACATTGCACATTTGGAAGTTCATATGTCATTTATTGCTAACAGCTGAAGAAGAGAGTAGGCATGGCTGCGATCTCAAATAACCATCTTAGCTGCCTCTGTATTTAATCATCGAACAGGAAACTAAATGTGAGGAAGGGTCATTATGCTATATCTTAGACTAGATCAGTCTTCTTTGTTTTTATTACCTCAGGCTTCAGAAAGGACTTTAGATATACAGTATAATATTGTATATTTCTTTGAAAAGAGAGTTTGGACACTAGACATTCTTTGTGAAGTCTGTACTTTCCTCTTATTACCTCCATGTTTTGACATGACAATAAGGTCATTTAAGATTAAATGCACAAAAGGAATGAGGTGTTACAATATCCTACAATAGGTCACTATAAGTCTCTGTGTAATTCATAGGAAGAACTGAATGCCTCAGTCTCGGATTCACAAGTGTTGGGCTAATTGGAGAGCTACCTAACCTAGCTAAGAAGTGCTGAGGGTATGACTGGATACCCTCTTTGCTATGTCTGAGTGTTTCAGTCAACTGTATTAACTTGACCTTCACTGACTAAATAAGAGTTTAGACAGCATACATATTGACCTCTGATTGTACACACATAAATGTAAATATTCTAACTTTGAACTGAATACTACCCAGTGAGTCTTCAGTCCCAACTTTGTCCAAGATTTAGGTATATTTAAATGTTTAGCTGCACTTGGAAGTCACAAGCTTGGACATCATCTGTTTTCGCTTCTCAAGTCCTTTTTTTTCAAACATCATGAAGATACAACCGCTTTTATTTTTTAATCAAAGCTCAGCTAGTAGTTATGATATGGTCAGTATGTTACAACATTTACCATGACATAATGATCTGAGTCTAGTTTTCTTCTCTGCCTTACAGTACTCAAGCCTCCTTCTTCCACTCTATACAAAGCCTCAGTGGACTCTTAATTATTGTGTAGGGAACATAATAAATCACTCCTGCTGAAACTTTTCTACTTTGTCTAATAGCAGCCATATTGCATTTGGAAGAAAATGGAACGATGTAGAACATAATGTGCATGGTTAGAGCTTTTACCTGGGCAAAGATATCCTAAGTTTCAGTCTTTTTCTCAAGGTCAAATTGGGCTAAGAACCATTGGTTCTTATGACGAAGTTCAAGATTTATTCATTATGACTTATGTCCTCACAGTTTCAGAAAAAAGTGGGGGGAGGCTTCAACAAGATATAATTTTTTCAACAACTTTGTGACATTGAAATTTTTGAAATGACTGCCTATTGAATCAAAAATGCTCTTAACTGACATTTTTTGTATTTGAACATATGCCAAGATTTTTCTAGTGAGAGAGAATTTTATCTCTCTGTGAAAGGACACAGAGTATTCAATTCAGCCAGGCACAGAGCCAAAGTATACTTAAATTATATTACATTATTAAACCCTAATTTCCTGAGGTTTGTGTGCTCTAAGTATTGTCAATGGCAAAACTTACATTGAAGTTCTGCCTTCACTTGAAACTCCCATATAAGCTGACCAATCTGTCCATTGTCTTTAAAAGTATTATCTCCTGAAGCTGTGTCAAGATCTATAAAACAATAAGGTTTTATGATATATGGCCACAAAGTCCCTCTGGATTCTTTTGCAAACACAGTTTTGTTAACAAAAAGCAAATGTGCCACAACAAATCCACCTGTCAAATGCTGGAACCATTCAGCATTGCTTAAAATAACTGTTTACTCCCTGAGCAATTTGGTGTGTGCATCCTGCTGTGCCCTCTTGAATTTTTACTGTAAATTGTCTTGTTTCTGACCATATGTAATGCACTCACTCCTTTCTGCTCAGTGTGCTGGCATGCTGCTGTGACTTCTCACAGGAAAAGCTTTGGGAGCTGCAGGACACATTTAAGCTCTTGAATGAATTTTTCAGTAATGACATATGGGTGTCAGCATTTTCTCCTGCCCTTTTTAATGAGCAGTCTCTTGTTTGGATTCACTGCTGATTTTGCTTTTAGCTGTGGACCCCCCGATAAGCTTGGGGTCAACATCCTGTTCTTGGTATTGTCTCTCTCCACAGACATGCTTTCTGTAGATTCACAGCAGTAATGATTTTGCCTTCATTCTTGTTCTTAGTGTAAAGTTCACTCTAAATGAATTATGACATTCAAATATGGAGTTTTCTCAGGATTGACAAGGGAACTTCCTAGAGTATTCATCATATATTTAATTCTAGCAGAACTCAGAAAAAAAAATAAAGTCGTGTCCTTCAGCCTATTAGGTTCACAATTAAAATTTCAGGTCTCTGGGGAAAGACAAACAGGAGAAAACCAGGTATATTTTACTGGTTTGATAAATCGAACAGAACAAATTTGCAGTTGTTTTAATATGGTGACATCCATTAAATCTGAATTGCCTGGAGGGAGACATTTGGGGTTTGCTTCTCCTGTTATTCCTTCTCTTGCCAAAGAAATTCTGGTTTACATTTGCTGTGGGATACTCCTCTCCATAACCCTGGTATACCAGGCTATAACCAGACCATGGCTGCTTAGTGGAAGAATCCTCCTCTGACTCATGAACAGTCCTAAACCTACACTAGTGGCACTTCAGTAGTGTAGCTTCACAGGCTCCCAGAACAGAGAAAATACAGTATCACTTATGTCATGAAGACTCTTCGTAATTATTAGAAGAGATCTGTAAATAAAAAAGATTATTTTATTCTATCAAACTAGAGTTAATGTATGTTTGACTGAATGGAAAAAGACCTCAAAGCATAAGACATTTCAGTGCTGGGTTATGCTTTTCGGTTTTTCTTTTCTGTTTCAGTCTGTCAGCTTAGTTAGCAAGCTGATATTTTCGAATGTTTTTATACAGCTAAAAAAAAATGGCCAGAAACTGCTCTCTGACACTGAGACAAAATGGCCCTGCCTAGTTGTCATGGTTTAACCCCAGTCAGCAACTAAGCACCACAGAGCTGCTCGCTCACCAGGGATGGGGGAGAGAATTGGGAAAAAAAAAAAGTAAAATCGGTGGGTTGAGATAAAGACAGTTTAATAGGACAGCAGAGGAAAAAAAAAAAAAGAATATACAAAACAAGTGATGCATGACGCAATTACTCGCCACCCACTGACCAATGCCCATCCCATCCCTGAGCAGTGATCACTGCTCCCTGGCCAACTCCCCCAGTTTATATACTGGTAATGACATCATGTGGTAAGGAATACCCCTTTGGACAGTCTTGGTCAGTCCCCCTGGCTGTGCCCCCTCCCAGCCTCTTGTGCACCTGGCAGAGCAGGGGAACCTGAAAAGTCCTTGACTAGTGTAAGCACTACTTAGCCAGAACCAAAACATGAGTGTGTTATCAACATTGTTCTCATCCTAAACCCAAAACACAGCACTATACCAGATACTAGGAAGAAAATTAACTCGATCCCAGCTGAAACCGGGACACTTGTTCACACCCATAATGCCTGGGGCTAGCTTGCTCTTGAGAGTGTTGTTTCAGAGACAGCTAAGTGGATAAATCCCAGAGACAACTAGAGTAAGCTGCCAAGTAAGCGCTGAAGTTGACTGCCAGTCCACTGCTCTTGCTGACGCTCCTTTTTTAACATTTCATACATTTCCTGGGCTGGCAGGTTTTAAGTATTACTGAGATCTTAATAAAAACCATTTAAAATGGATAAAATCATTGTCTTTTCTCTTATCCAGAAGGCTAGAGAGATCACAGGATAAAGAACAATGTCTACCATCTATCCCAATTTACAGTAAAATCACCTATTTTTTGTAGAACTCTTTCCAGTTAAGATTTTCCTCTCTGTTCATGGTAACTTGGTAGTAGGACATCAGATGATAAGCAAAACTTGTAGTCACTTCCTTCTCCCTTCCTTCATCAAATTTCTGCCACTTTACTTTCCATATTGTTTATTTTAAAGGTTAATCTTTATATAAGCATCTTCTTAGAATTATAGGACTTAACAAGCTGCAAAATTTCTTATTAAGCTCAGGCATGATATACCAGATGGTGAAATAAAGACATGGAATGCCTAGAATAAGTATCACAGCTCCTGCATGCACTGTGAGTTTTAGGAAGCCCTTTTCGGATATCTTGTTAAAGGTAGTTGTCATGCTATACAGACAGTATCATTTTTTAAAACAGGATGGAATATCTAATGGCATAATTTGGTTCTTCAGCTGTGCAATGACATTTAATCAGCAGTGCTTCCCATAATAATGTCATAGAACTACAGATCTTAAATGCAATTACTAGTCTAAAATGCACTACCAATCTAAAATATAGAGGGTAGTTTAATTAGTTGATGTTCTGTGACCACAGATATCTGCAGCTTCCTGATGCTAATATTACCTCTGTTTTCTAGTTCATCTCTGTATTCATCAGATTCATGCTTGGATTCTGAAATGATTATAAATGGTTATATAGGAAGTGAAATGTGTATAATGTAAACCAGATATTTTCTGTTGTCTTATTCTGAATGGCATCTGAATGATTTTCACATTGAAACATATCGGTATAAGAAGACAAGTAGAAGTTAGTGAATGGATGAGGCTGGAAATTCACATAATAATTTTATCTAAAAATATCTGCATTTACCTTTATATTCTAGGTTAAACATGATCAATTATAGTAGTTTGTGAGAAAATACATGGTCATGGAGCACCTCTGAATAACTATATGCATGGTTTTACCTGCAGCTGTGAGGTAAAATGTATTAGCTTAAACCTTTCATGGCAATTTCATTGCAACCTGAAGCTATGCTTAAATAATCATTTCAATACCACAAATTTGATTCCCGGAGACAAGGCATGGACCTCCATCCAAATGCATACATGAATGCCAGAAAATGAAATAGATGTAGAAATGAGGTTGTAAAATGTTGTGGGTTTTTTTGCTTCATTTGTGACAAGTTACCATTTACCAGTCATACAGCCATAATTTCTTTCTGTCTTTCACCTAGGTCAGATATAAAGTAGCAGAGGCATATAAGATTAGATAAAACCAGCAAAGATCACAGAATAAAACTGTCTCAGCACTTTACACTTTTGGGTATCTGCGGCAAGGGTTTAGTGTTAGCGGTGGGGAGGGGATGTGTTTAGGGGTGGTTTGTGTGAAAAAAGGCCAGGGGCTTCCCTGTGCCAGCTCCTCAGTGGACACACCTCACACAAGAGCTGAGCCCATCAGCACAGCTGGTGGCACCTCTGTGAAAATATATTTCAGAATGGGCAGAAAACACCACAGAGAGAGAGGAAGGGGGGAACAAAAAAGAGCGAGAGACAGCAGTGGGAACACCAAGGTCAGAAGAGGAAGAATCAGAATTATAGAGGAGGAGGAGACGCTCCAGGTGCCAGAGCAGACATTCACTGAAGCCTATGGAGGACCCCATGCCAGAACAGATTATTTCCTGCAGGACTGCAGCCAATGGGAGAGCCCATGCCAGAGCAGAGAAGTATGAAAGGGAAGGAGTTGCAAAGAGAAAATGTTATGTACTTATTATAACCACTTCATCCCTCCAGTGCTGCTGGGAGAAGGGTAGAACAGTCTGGAGTGAAGGAGTGAAGAGCGCTTGGGAGAAGGGGAAGGAAACATATTATTTTAGTGTTTGTCTTTGTTTCTCACTACCTGGATTTGCTTTAAATGTCAATAAATTAAATTAGTTGTCCCCAAGTGGAGTTTGTTTTGCCCGTGAGAGTAAATGGTAACCAATCTCTCTGTCTTTATCTCGACCCACAAGCTTTCTCATCCTATTTTCTCCTCCTGTTCTGGTAAGGAGGAGAGGTAAGTGAGCAGCTGTTTGGGAGTTTGACTGTTTGCTAAGGCTATCCCCCCCCCCCCCCTCCCCCAACTATTCACAGGTGTCGTGGTTTAACCCCAGCTAGCAACTAAGCACCATGCAGCTGCTCACTCCCTCCCTCCTTGGTGGGATGGGGGAGAGAATCAGAAGGATAAAAGGGAGAAAACTCGTGGGTTGAGATAAGAACAGTTTAACAATTGAAGTAAAATAAAATAGAACAGTTAAATAGGCAAAGCAAAAACCGTGTACACAAACAAAGCAAAACAAGGAATTCATTCACTACTTCCCATGGGCAGGCAGGTGTTCAGCCATCTCCAGGAAAGCAGGGCTCCATAACGCATAACTTGGGAAGACAAAACGCCATCACACCAGATGTCCCCCCCTTCCTTCTTCTTCCCCCAGCTTATATACTGAGCATGATGTCATATGGTGTGGAATAACCCTTTGGCCAGTCTGGGTCAGCCCCCTCCCCCCCCCCTTGTGCTCCCTCCCAGGTTCTTGTGCACCTGACAGAGCATGGGAAGCTGAAGAGTCCTTGGCCACTGTAAGCACTACTTAGCAACTATTTAGCAACAGCTTAGCACTACTTAGCAAGATCCAAAACATCAGTGTGTTATTGACACAGTACCATACCGGCTACCAAGAAGAAAATTAACTCTATCCCAGCGGAAACCAGGACAACAAGAAGGAAAAAATATTTTTCTCCATTGTCCTAATGTCTGAAAATGTGTTATGTTTCTTGCTATAAATTCTGTTTCAACATTTGTAATGTGTAGTTTATTTCTTGGTTTTATGATCTCAGATGTCTTTAAGAATTACCTTAAAAATGTGGATGCAGAGGTAGAATAGGTTCTGCCACCAATACTGAAGACAAGGAATAGGGTCATGGAAACAAACAAACAAATAAGCAAAGAAAACTCCAAATATTAAATAACATAATAATAATCCATTATCCACTGTGCTTTGAATTTGATTAAACTCCACTCAGCAATGTTAGAGGCTGATGAATCTGGAAGCCTGGCAGGGGTGAGGCTGCCACAGCTCCTTGTCCCCGGATCCATCCAGTAATGAGGCTGAGCATGTATTCCCAATAGACATACGGGAACACTTATGCTATAAACACATATTTCCATGGGCAACCACACAAATTAACAGACAGAAATGCTCACACAAACACAGATGGCACAAATGGCCTAATCTTGTCCCCCTCTCTGGCTGTTCAGGATGAAGGTCCATTAGTGGGAAATATATGAATATATAAAAGGTAGAACCCTCCGACAGCTGGCTTTAGACAAGCTATCCAATATCTGACCCTGGATCCATGTCCCATATCCAGGAAAACAGTTAAAAATGGAATTTTACAAGAAGACAGGACAGACTGTTCTGTTTAGGTGCAGGGCGTAGCCAGAGAAGCCAACTGTCTGGCTGCTTTTTACATGCAGCTGACCCCTTTTATCCCCTTATGCTTTTGTTTTCCCATATTTGTTCCTCCCCAAACCTCCATGATCCCTCCTTTTCCCCGCCTTTGGTTCCTCCTCTAAACATCCCATAATAAGTCTTGCACAGTCCCAAAATGCTCTTTTTCTGTATCCCACAATAGGCCTCATACCCCAATGCAGTGACCTCCTCAGACTGTAAAGTGGCCTGAAGAACTGCTCCTGGTGGCTCACTGTGGTGCGTCTCACCCAGCCCATGGGGCTGACATCCCTCTGGGATGCCCTGGGAGGGGCAGGGTTGAGGCTTGTTGCCCTAATTAGTTTATTAGCATTTCCCAGATGGCTATTGTGACTCTGTGTGCCTTTGTGTTTGTGGGGATGAACATTTAGAATCATAGAATCGTTAAGGTTGGAGAAGACCCTTGAGATCATTGAGTCCAACTGCTAACCTAACACTGCCAAGTCCACCACTAAACCATGTCCTTAAGCTCCTATAGTCACATAATGAATAAACAACATGCAACTAAGACATAACCAATTAAAAATGTAGTCATTACAAGTGCTTCTTGTATTAATAAGAAAGTGACAGATGGACAAAATGTTATGTGAGGATGTTATGTAATTTTGTGCAGACTTGCTCAAGAAGAAGACTGGAGAAAACTGGTCTTTTCATCAAACTCTTTCAAATGTTTTTGAGAAATTCCAATAATATGTGTGGTTTGTTTTTTTATTTTTTTATTATTATTCTAAATTGATAGAAAGAAGACAATCACTTTCTAATGCCAAGTATCATTTTACGGGGGTAGGCAGGAAAAGAAATCTGATTTGCTACACATGGTAAAATCCATGATTAAACACTCTAGGAGGGGGAAGAATACATTACTGTTTTTATTGCTGAATGAGAAAAATAATTCTTGGATGGATGCCTAATAGAAACAGTGATGGCTTTGGAGGAATTTCCTTTCAGATACATTAAACTAGGTGACTAAAGAATTGATTTTAGGATGCTGTTGCTTAACAGAATAATGCTAGCTCTGGCGGTAGGGATAGTTCTGAGGAAAGATTATTTTTTTTAATGTTTGCTTGAACCACTCATGCCAAAATTTAAGTTTGTCCACTTAAATTTTATTACAGCATTCAGACATCCTTACAGACCTCAGTACTCTGTAGTGCCTTATTCAAGGAAATAATTCTGAGTCATTTCACACTGCTACATAATTCAAGTATTTAAACTTATGTTTTGATTTGAAATGATCGGTTATCTGTGGTGAAATACTCTGAGTGGTAGAAAATGGAGCGATGTTTCTGTCTGGTTTTAATTGGAAGGTAAATGAAATTTCAATTATCCATAAAAAGCATTTTGTAACTAATGGTTATTTTGATTATTATTGCATTGAATAGGTGTTTGTAAACCTGAGGCTTTCAAGGCAATGTATCTTCTATGGAAATTTACCCAAGCTTAATATGCCTTATATAAATGTCACTGATATACAAAAGAAGACGAAGCTGTGGATAAATAATTCAACTCTTGTCACTCCAATTGGTTGATTACTCCATGTCTGGTTTCAAAAAAGAGTCAATAAGATATGATCAATTAGTTTGTTTATATGTTTGGAGGAAGTATGAATGGAAAAGTTTTATATAGCATGTGAAGTCTAGTTAAAGTCATTCCTTATGGGAGCAGACCAAGCAGTCCCTAAGGGAAGACGGAGAATTTTTCAACTTACAGCAGCAAGGAGTTGTTTACTAGATAGGTAAACACAGAAAATGCCTCCTAACTGAGCAGCTGTGGTGCCATCCACAGAAGGAAAGCAACCTTTATTCTAATTAAGAAGATGACATGAATGTCTCGTACCTAAGGAGAAAATAGAGCACATTTCCAAGTGAAAGATTAAAGTGGTCTGGACTGTCCAGATATCCTACAGAGGGAAGTTTGGCCATAATAGCTGAGATATTCTGTCAAAAAAGGAGATCATCAAAAGGCCTGAAATGCTGACTTCTCTCTTCTGAGGAAAGAAACAGGTAGTTAGCTGGATGAAGGAAAGAGAGCTAGAAATAACAGTTGCTTTTCCAGTTTACTTAACTAGACATATATAAAGTATGATTTTTTTATCCACCCAGTAGTGTACTGAACATTTATATATTTTAGATATCTGGAACACTACAAAAGTGCATCAGTTTCTCAGCACATCTTCCTTTTCATCAAAACATTAGTAGACTGGGTCCACAGCTTAGCTGTATGGCACAGGGGAAGGTCAAGGGTCAAGGGAAGAAAAAAATATTTTCTAGTGACTATTAGAGATATCAGAGATTCTCTGGTGTAAAATAAGAAACTGAGAATACAAATTTGAACCTTAAGGGGTACAGCAGAGGTATGTTATCAGACATGTGGAATTTATTCCTGGAAGATATTCATAATATAAGAGTGAAATTTGACTGAAATTATATGCGCTCTGTGTACAGTCACTGTGTTATTTCAGTTCTACTTCTCTTTAAAGCATAAGGTAAAGGTGTAGAAAATGCCTTATAAAAATAAACATAAATAACTTCAAGATTTTCGCATGTAGGATTTATTTATATGTATTTTTTTTTCTTAAGATATAGGAATATTATTATAGTACCCAATTACTCTAATTTTAGTCTCATTTACAGAAATGTGTAAGGAAGATGTTGTAAACGTCAGCATGGATTTAAAAGCAGATAACAAATACTTCATGTTTGGACTGGATTGCTATATCCTGATTTTTTTTCTATTTCTTTTCTACTCTGAAAAGTACTTTGAGCTGGTTTGTTTTTTTTTTTAAGACGTACTACCAGAATTTTGTTATAATTAAAATCAGTGGTATGGAAATAAGTCTCTTCTTTCTTTTCAACGCCATGTATTAGGAATATGAATACTACAATCCAAATACCTTAACCTCTATCCAAAATCCAATTAATCAGGAGTGCTTTTAATAAATGCAGTGCTCTGTTCATTCCAATGTTTTACTTTTACTAACTCTTACGCTTGAAAATCACATCTGACTGTATTCTGTTCTGTTTTCCCTATAACACTCTCAATGGCATAAGATGCCAAGATTCGTTTTCTAAATAGAAGATACTTTATTATTGGCACATGCTATTTCAGGCTACCATTATAGAACTCACCTAATTTACTACCAAACTGGCATTTGTGGTTAACTGGAGACTGTATAAGATTTTAATTAGAGGTCCTTTTTTCCTCTATGGCAAATTAATTTAGTTTGATTCTATTTTCAGGGATATTTTATTTTTGTACATACTAGATAGAGATTTTTGTTTGTATCTCTTACATTTGGTACACATTTTGAAGCAAGCTTCTTAAGCTGGTGTTGTGATATAAAATAGGGTTGTTTTTTTACAAAACACATGTTTTTTTTTTTTCTAACAAAAAGTTGTCAGAGAGAGAGAGAAATATTACATTTATGTAAAAACCATCAGATCTGTCCACCTGCTTGTTCCACATTTGTGCACAATTCAGTTTTACAAGCAAGGGTTGAAAGGTAATACTGATAAAAGGTTTGTTTTGGTTTTTTTTGTTGTTGATATATTTTTTTTTTAATTTTCCTTCACTAACTGACTGTATATTAACATCTAGACCAACATAAAAGGGCATATACAAAATATTAACTAATGTCTTTGAGTTATTGAGGGCAGTGAAACAGTCTCATTTCAGATTTGTTTGTGTTCTTTACTCTATCCACTGCAATGTCAGGTATCTGTAACTTTTTTGGGAGATGCATTTCATGGATTGTTAATTATGCAATGCAGTTTGAAGAACTGATACAGTGAGAATGGATGGAACTCCTTTTCTGCAAAAATCTAAACACCCTTGGGGTGTTCCATGGAATTAATTTCAAATGGAATCTTGTAAGTAAATGAGATAAGTTCCCTACTTCTCTAGGTTATCAGAAAACTATTAACAAACTTTAGTTTCGTTTACATAATAATGGAGCTCCATTTCCACAACATTATTTTTTCAAGTGTGGTTATATCATTGAATTATAAGCACATGTAGACTCTCTTCAGTTATCCCAATTCAGAACCTGTTACATTGTTACACTTTAAAAAAATACTTATGGGAATAAGCTTTTATATAGCTGTGATTGGATGAGGAATTAGAAATCCATTTTCCAAGCTTTGTTTTTAAAGTCAGTGAAGTTGATCTATAGCCAATAAGTCTTGGCATAGATCCACTGAACACTGCGGAGACATGCTGCAACAACAAGTCTAACACTGCAGACAGAAAAAAAATAAAATAAAATAAAATAAAATAAAATAAAATAAAATAAAATAAAATAAAATAAAATAAAATAAAATACAATGACCACAAAACACTTAGAAAACAGGCAGCTGTCTTTGTTAACTACATAATTGCCAACAAAGCCGGCTACCTGTTTTCCTAACCTGTCTTCTAAACTGGTAATTTTCACTAAATTAGCCACTTTCTTGTTGCCAGGATTCATTTTCTTTATCAGTTCCTGTAATTTCAATTTGATCCTTGTAAATAGATGAGAAGTTCCCTATTTTTCTATGCTATAGAATGGGAATACCACTAGGATTTGTAAAGTGACCTGAGTTACACTGGTATTGAAAGTATTAGTATTATCAGTAGTATCCTTAAGAACTATTCTGATGCCCATACTATTTTTTATTTGCATATTTGTTTAGCTCTGAAAGCTTTTCTAATTTTGTATGACATTGCGAGCTCTCCTTAGTCAACACTTTTAGCCAGTGCGCAGAAGTTGCGGAAAAGAGCAGAGCCAGCATCCACCTATGCCTGCTGAAAGCTTCTGTGTTGTTCAGTGATATTTGGCTGAACAGGTTTGGTCAGGAGCAACAACAGGGTTTGATGGGAAGGCAAGTCTTTACATCCAGGCAAACATACTGAAGTTAGTTTTTAATGTCATTTTTCCCAATACTTTGTTCAGAGCTTGATCACAAAGAATAAAGTTAAAACAGGTGTGATGTATCAAGAAATTATAATTTTGATTAAACTATCTAGTTGAAAAATACAACAATAGAATGAATGTCTTTAAATTATTACAGTTAGATCTGATTGTATTATTTGCTGTAAATAATTTTGGCCATAAATTCTAATATTTTTGGTGAGTGAATTATACATTAATGTTTTCCCATTCTCTGACTAGCTCTATAGTTAATCATACCTTACTCAGAGAATAATTACTTTGCTTATTTTCTTGCAAATTCTGTTGTCACCAGTACAAATTATTTGCAAATCATTTTGTCACCATCTGACAGTTGACATCGTAGAGACAGATGCATAGTACCTTTCTACTATTTTTCAAGTATTGGCTACAAAAAGGGAAATACACGACTTACAATAGCTAATGAATTTGACTATATCTAAAATCTTTAGAGGACCTGTTTATCTTGTAATATCTAAGCTCAAAGTCTTTTGCCTATATATGTATTTACTAACTACAGAGGCTAGGAAAAAAAACTCAACCAAGTTTTAAATTCATGGGTTTTATGTCTATGTTCCTTAATATGTCTTTCCTAAACTCATATAAAAACATTGAGATGATCAGGGAATGGAAGAAAATCTTTTTAATTATGGGGCTACTGGATCGTTAGTCCACTCCTGGGAGTACTAGAACTCTGCATAGTCATATCAGAAAGCCTATGGGAGTTTTTGGATGAGGCTGATTACAGATTAATACAGATTATCTGATTAATACAGATTTAGGTTAGATTGGCTTAATTCCTGTAGTTAAATAGTACATTCTTTGATAATTTAAAATAATTTGTTTTAAAATTAAACATGTAACATTTTCAGGCACCATTAGACACATATAAATTCTGAAATAAAAGATCTGATAATCCAACATTCACAGTGCCAGTTGCTGCCTGTTGTACACGTAATCAAGCTTTTCAGTAAAATGAACCCTGCCTGCACAGCAGGATGAAATTATTGCAACCAGGAGATAAAAACATCCAAGCAGGTGTTCATGTTTGTGACTCTTATTAATATTTTATGTAATATTTCCATTTAAATATTAAAGAAGATAAACTCTGGCACTTGTGAAATTTTGTATATGAATTCCCTCTTAGAACAGTGTATCTTTCTCTCCAACATGTTAATATAATGAATCAACAACAGTAGTCTGAGCTGCATACACTTTGCAGCTGCAGCAAAAGTATCAACTAGATTTATATTGTATGTTATATTAATATGGATTGTATAGGTAAATTAAACTAAGAATTCATAGCATAGTGAAGTGCTAGAAGAGATTTCCTGAATGAGAAAACTTTGCCTATAAAAATGTGGAATAAGCAGCTAAAGTATGTTCAGATTCTTTTTTCTTTGTACCAACACATCCCGTGTTTATCCTGTCAAGTATCATTGCTGGTGAACTCAGTAGAACAGCAACATCTGAAAGAAACATGACAGAGTTAATATATATTAGCCATATTCCCTAAAATCTATGGTTACAAAAATCTTACAGCTTTTCAAAGAAGTTTTTCTTATTTAAACATTAATTTATCATACTGCCTGTTCTTTATTAATGAAAGATAATAAAAGGACTTTAGAATTTGTGAACTTTTTAAAAAATCTCCTAAAATATTGATGCAAGAAAACCAGAAATGAGACATTTGAAACAGATGCCATCTATTGAATGCTTGCTTCTGATAAAGTGTGGAATTCACAAAGATTGGCCTTCTGTAACCTAAAGTATGAACTAGAAAAAAAAAAAAAGAAAATGTTTGAGGTATAAGAACTTCTAGTTTTGCAAGTATGGAGCTACACCACGCATTTTGAAACAAGTTGCAAGAGCATGTACTACGCGTTTTCTAAGCACATCTTCCGTAACTGTGACAGAAGAGAGAAAATCAACAGGACTTTAGTTGAAGGCCTTCTTGTTGATGAGAACAGTGTGCACCTTTTTTCTGCTTTTTTTTTTTTTTCCAGTTATTACCATGCTGACACTTGCAGCACCAGGTCCACTACCAACAAAGAAGTTACAGAATCATTGTTCTCCTTTGCAGAATCCACATTCTTTTGTTTTCATGACATCAATATAAAGGCAGAAAGAAATTGAAAAATATGTCTAAATCTGTTTTTTAAGCTGGAATCTAATCCCCCCTCTCAGGAGCTGCTGAGCTCCTTGGCTTCTGCAGATTCAGTTGGAGCTGAAAATGTTCAGCATCTTCCTGAAGGCATTCAAGACAGAAACTGAATAAGCTAAGTGTAGATGTCTGTAATGCAGGCATCTATGCTTGTCACCATAGGCTCCTTCTCTACTGCTGATGGAGAAAGACACAGACTTTAAAAGAGCAATTAATCTGATCTATCATGGATCTCTACTTTAGGGTGAAATGAATTATTCCCCAAGGTGCTTATTTCTTTCTGTTGACTACAAAAGGAGTGTTGAATGACTAGTTCAGGGAAATTTCATCAGTTTAATCCTGTATCTAGTATCTAAATGAAGAACAGAAAAGTGAAAAAGGTACAAAAGGGCAAGGCCAATACATTACAGTAAAATTCTGGCACTTTAATACTGTTGGATATTTGACACATTAGTTTCAGTAATGTACTTTGAATAGATTCCGCATGTTTTTAAACACCAGTATCTTATATCCAAACCTATACACATTTACAATCCTATGCATATCCAAATGAATAAAAAAACATTTGTGATATGTAATTGCACACAGTTTAGTCTATGTTATTCAGTAGAGTATAATGTAAAATCAGTGGAGTGTTTTTCAATGGAATATATTTATGCCTGACATGGGTTTGTCTCCAATGGCTGGACTTCAGTCAGTTCAGAGGAGCTTGAGACACTCAATCTGAACAACATTTGTTTGAGTCTATTACATTTGTTCAACCAATCAATGACTTGGATTTCTATTACAGCACATTAGGGAGATAGGAAATAAACAAGCTTGATGGACAAGTACCACTTTAAAGTATCGATGATTTCCATGTAAATTAAAATTATATAGCTGAAAGGGAAATAACTACTCTGGAGAAATATTTGGCAGTCTGCCTGCTTATTTCAGCTATTCAGACACCAAACAAGGGTGTCAAGGCTGTTTAAAATTACATCTGTAACTTTTCTTTGATGCTGAGTGTTTGGGAATTAGTAAATACTGCTTAAGGGTTGGTCTTGGGACTTTGGGATGATGTTTGGTAGTGCTGCAGCTAGGAAGGCGGAAAAGCTTGAACTTTCCAATTTAGTTCTGTAAAGTATGTAATAGCATTTATTTCACAGCAATTCTTTTAGCTGATTCATTGCACATTTACATGGCCCTCAGGAGTAGTTCTTTTGCTTATCCCACTAGTCAGACTAAGAATAACATAACCTTAACTATTTTGATGATGATAGAAGCAAGAGACTAAAAATGAAAATTCCAATTATTGTGACTTTTTAAATCAGCAAACAAAAAGTAACTCTTTCTTGTAAGTGCAAGAAAAGCAAGAAGAGCAAGTTAATATTAAGTTAATTAACTGTAAGAAGGGTACCATCTTGTGAACACGGAGACTAGTTCAGATAAGTAAAGAATTTGATTTTAAAAGTAAAACCATGTGAAGGGTAGTCACTAAGATGTCCAAATTTTACTGTTCTATTTACTTTTCCTTTTTTTTTCCTTTTTTTTTTAATGATTATCACAGGAAGTGTAGAACTTATGAGAACAAAACAAAACAAAAAAAGTACAAACAAAGGCAAACACAAAACTTTTATAGGGTTGGTCTTTTCCTCCAGGACTGATCAATTCAACAACTTTCAATGACTTGCTTCGTTGTAACAAACTCTCTTCAGGTCTTTCCCTGTTTCTAGGAAAGTCTTTTTCCATAATTTCTGAAGCTATACTTTCTCACAAGTCTCTCAAACTTTTCTGTACTTTGGGATCCTCAGTATATCATTGTCTCCCATTTTTATTTTCCCACCTAATATTCACTATAAATTTTTTCACCAGATGAATGTACTCATTTGCCTTTAGGCCAGGAACGATCTCCCCTCCCTCTGCTCCATGCAGAGTGCAGGGGCCAGGACAAGGCAAACAGCACAGCACACCTTCAATCCTGATGCTCAGTTGTGCTCTTTTAACAAAACAGAATACATAGTTCATGAAAAACTGCGGATGAAGTAGTAGATACCACTTAATAGTAATCCCCAAAGTAGAGGAAAGATGGATATATCTGAACTGGTGACTGACAAAAGCTAGCACCCACATTCTCAGGTCAAGGTGAAAAACTGACACTAGGTGGATATGCAATGATCTGTTTCAGTATGTGGACGCATCTTGAACTTTATATTTAGAGATTAGTATAAGACTGAAAGAATAAAGTCTAAACTGTTTTCCAAAAATTGATTTTAGCATTAACTGTTGTCATTCTATTTACCAACGGCAGTCATATATAAGACAAGGTCTTTTTTCCAACTTACTGAATTTGTGGCATCAGAAGTATTCTGTAATAAATCAGTTCAGAAAAACAATTATTCCTGATATACTAAAAGTGGTTCCTTGCATCTGTTTGGAAGTAATTTAGTTTCATTAATTGTTCCTTTATTTATGTGGTTTCAGAGAGGGAGATTCTCAGAGGGAGACTAGAACCCCCAGCTACTTTTTCTACAGCATTTATTATTTTATATATCATATATGCCATTCTTGCATTTCTTTACTAAGAAAAATACCACTCTTTTCCATGTTCCTTATGTGAGAATGCCCTTATATCCCAATCTTTTTGTTTTCCATCTCTGATTCTGTACTATTTATTTCCATGTTTAGTTTTTCCAATTATTTCTTTTTTTTTTTTTTCCTTTTTTCTTTTTTTACTAAATTGAATTGTACAAACCAATAAGAAAGGTTTTCTGGCACCAAAACCCCCTAGCTCTGTTAATCACAAGAGTATCATTAGACTGACATGTGCAATTACATAATTTTATCCTGAATGCTTTTTAATGTTTATTTTAACTCTTCCTCTGCTAAATCCTTAATCAACCATTTCTAGAAGCAGAAGGCTAAACCTACAGAACACTAGCAAGACCTTCAGGAACTATTGTGGAATCTATAACAAATTAGAAACTGATTTTTTTAAATATCCAAATGATCGATAAAGAAGCAAAGTGAGACACACTAGATAGTGACATAAAAACTACAATAAAAATAAATGGAATGATAGTTGGCAAGGCACAGTTTTATTGTCATGTTTTTAATGTGTGCTGCTTCAAGCAACAATATTTATTGTAATGAGTGTCATGCCATTCACAGCTGACCAAGTGATGAAAAGGTGTAGTCAAAAAGCATAATAGTAGAAAAATGCAGTTTGAGTAAAAATGGTCAGCTGTTTTGTAAAAATGTTTCACTGGAAATATCTCCATCAGGTATGAGAAAAAGATTAACAATATTACAAAAAAACTTTATTAATATTTAGATTGATCAATATTTGTTTACAGATGCTTCAAAACAGCAGTTAACATAACTATGGCCCATGAGTCTATTCCCACTGATGTAAAAGGTAAAACTTCTATTGAATTCAAAGAGTAGTAATCGTCCCTGAATTCCAAGTATTTCTTTTTACATTTGATCAGTTCAGCGACAGAACATGTGAAATAATAGTTGAGATGGAAAACTAACAGAAATATTTTGGTTTGAGGAGCCCTTTTAGATATTACTTCCTTGTTAAAACTTTTGACAGAAAAATGAATAACAAAGGTGCAAAATCCACAGCTTTTTGATTTCCCCTTCACTTTCTCTCATTCACAGTCCATGTGTATTTTCTTTTATAGCTGTTGAACTTTCTGGTTTACCTTTGAACTTAACTTTTTTTTTTTTTTTTCGCTTTTTCTCCCTGTTGTATTTAAAAAAAGAAATGAAACATGGTTAGAAGCAGAATGTCCCAGTTTCCTCATTCCTGCTTAGTCTTCTGGAATCTCTTTCCATGTAACTTTTGCTAAGATCGTTCTTTACATATTTAAAGCATTTTGGTACAGTACATTTTGGCCACAAATTTTCCATTGAAACTGATGTACATTTACTCTTGCATACACAGCCTCATTTTCTGAAAAGTTAGTGATCATTCAAGGGTAATTATTGTTACACTTAGTCTGCTTGGTCTTACAATTTTCTGAAAAAAAACTCAAACACCCAACAAACTACCCCTATTTTTCCAATTTTTTGTGTAAATGATTATAGGACAGCAATCATGCCTTCACCCTGTATTTGAGAAAGTCTTATTCTCAGGATTAACAAAAGATTCTTTTTTGGTTTTTATCATTATTATTGTCACAATTATGCCTCTGATCTCTTTGGCATTTTGCAGGACATTTGTCATGTTCCAGTTAGAAGCACTTCTGAATGAGCTAGAGGAGAAAGAGCCAGAGGAGAAACATCAAAATTTTTTATTCAAAAATATATTCCTTATTTCTTTGTCATTTTGCTCAAATTCAGGAAAAAAAATCTTGATTGTGAATCCCAACTGAAGGCAAGCACTTGCAAGGAGCTCAGAAACAAGTGTTAACTCTTTCTGAGCTGAGGGGAAGACTTTCCTAGATCCCATTCTAAGCAACCTAATTTTACTCATACATTGCATATATATTCAGTGTACTCTTGGAATACATTGAAAGGCTGGGTTTCTGCCAGGAGCTTTATGATGACTATTCGAATGCCTAAGCCCTTTAGTGGTCTAACATACCATATTCACTTTTAGTGTCAAGTGTTCAAAAGAAGTATAACTGCAGCCTCTTCCCTTCCATGCTACATCTCACATTGTTATTACAAAACATCCAATACTTCTCTTTAATTCTCTCACCTTAATTAACACAATTAACATTTTAAAACAGAAAAAGTGGATAAAGGCAGGAAAAGCAAAGTGTAAAATATTCAACTATTGTCACAATATATTTTTGAGAGCAGTGATTGTTCTGGTAGGTTGAAATATTTATTAGGTATATGGTAAATGACCTAAATACAAAACTTTTTTCATACATTAAATAAGCCTGTCCTTTTTCTCAGACAGTTTATACAGTACTCATATATCTATATCCATCTGTACAGAGAGAGTGTGCCATTTTCTTTTATACTGTGCTTTAAATGTGGTAATCCTTTCCTCAACAAAAAGGTTAAAAAAAAAAAAATGGTCTGACTTTATCTGCAGCCTGAAGTTCTGCTGACAGGAAATTTTGTTTATGGGCAGATGAAAGAAAAGCATTTTCTGAAGAAGTGTCTAAATCTATGCATCAGCATGAGCACATTAAGAAGTCTAATCTGAAATAGAATTAAAGTTAAAAGACAAGTTTCAGGTTGTGTCTGTTTCTTTTTGAAATATGATTCTGTCACTGAAGCAGTATCTCACATAATTTAATTTTCTGAACATTGACATGACTACAAAACTCAGATCAGATGTGTTCAAACTTCTACATAAAATCTGTTCTGTGCCAAACTTCAAGTGAATGCAAATTGTTTGCAACGTTGTACGTTTTGTACATTATTACAAACAGTGTTTTAAACATTAATCCTTATGCTGCTGTCTGCTGCACTGGGTTTTATCACTGTCCCAAGAGCGCAACTGGAATTAGGAAGTATGTGTAGCATGGGAAATTCTCAGAGAAACTCTCCATTTTGGATAAAAATGAAATAATTTTTATATCATAGAGGCAAAAGAGGGCAGAGAACACCACCACTTTGAGCAGCCAATAGGTGCTGTTAATTTCTATTTTTTACCAATAGCTGATGGTTTTTCTGTTCTTTCACACCCATTTTTATTTTTCCACATTATTTTCCTGTTCTTAGAGTTAGAATAGCCAATGGCAGTTACCAATTCTTACTTTCTGAGGATGTTTTCACCTTTTCCCAGACTATTTTTCACCTTTTCGGATAATAAGTTACCATTACAGTTCTTTGGTTTTGCACTTATCAATAGTATCTCAGGATGTCTCCAGTTCCTAGGTACCCAGCTGTACTTCAAAGATGCCAGTTGCTCTTCTCAAGGATACTTCTGGTTCGCAGGCCTAGTTCCCAGACTCACAGTTCTCAGGCTGGCAGGCATTTTCTCTATGAGTATTTTTCAGCGACATTTTCAGTAATTCTCTACTTCTAACCAGGTTGCCTTTATGACTGCTCACATCACAGCTGCAAACAACTAAGGGCAAGGACTTTCTACAATAAAAAAAAGGCACCACATAAGATTGAACTGTGTTCTTTTGCACATTGCTTTCAAAGTGTATGGAGTTCTTCACTAATATGAGATTTTTATAAGGGTCTGTCCTGGTTTCAGCTGGGATAGTTAATTTTCGTCTTGGTAGCCGGCATGGGGCTGTGTTTTGGTTTAGGATGAGAACAATGTCGATGATACACTGATGCTTTGGTTCTTGCTAAGTAGTGCTAAGCTGTTGCTAAATAGGTGCTAAGTGGCGCTCGCACTGGTCAAAGACCTTTCAGCTTCCCCTGCTCTGCCGAGTGCACAAGAACCTGGGAGGGGGCACAGCCGGGGGGGTGCTGACCCAGACTGGCCAAAGGGCTATTCCATACCATGTGACGTCATGCTCAGTATATAAGCTGGGGGAAGATGGGGGGGGGAGGGCATTGGGCACGATGGCGTTTGTCTTCCCAAGTAACCGTTACGCGTGATGGAGCCCTGCTTTCCTGGAGATGGCTGAACACCTGCCTGCCCATGGGAAGTAGTGAATGAATTCCTTGTTTTGCTTTGTTTGCGTGCACGGTTTTTGCTTTGCCTATTTAACTGTTCTAATTTATTTTACTTCAATTATTAAACTGTTCTTATCTCAACCCACGAGTTTTCTCCCTTTTACCCTTCTGATTTTCTCCCCCATCCCACCAAGGGGGGAGTGAGCGAGCGGCTGCATGGTGCTTAGTTGCTGGCTGGGGTTAAACCACGACAGGGTCATTCCATAAAAATAAAATAAACCATGTAACAGGTGTATCAGATATCTACATATGAGCTATTTCAGTTTCTCCTGTAAGAGGAACTGTTTCCCAGCTCCCAAGTCCATAGCTTAGCTTGGCTTTTTCTCATCTCCATACTGTGTACCATAGACAGTACCAGCCCTTATGCTATTGTGTCCTGTATTCAGTGAGAAGAAAAACTGATCAGTTTTCCAGGAAGTAGTGGCTCAAATCACATTCCTGTTTGGTATTGGGACCTTAGAAAATGCCAGGGGAGAATATGGGTTTTTTTCACTTGAAGTAACACCATGAAGCACCTGACAATGCACCTGAAATATGCTTTGCAGTGACAGATTGTTAGGTATTGCAAAAGAAGATGAAAAGTAAAAATTAGACTGTAAAAATGTGGAGAAGTGTATCTTGAAATGTGATCATAATCCAGGTAGTGATTTCTGCGTGCTGGAATAATACACATATGAAATAATAATGAGGGCTATATATATAAAAGCTATTAAAAATCCACTTACATTTCTTTTGATAAAGACAGAGAAAGAAGCTTTGAGATTTCTTTTATTTTATTGTCATAAATAACTTTAAGTATATGCCAGACTTTAACAAAAAAGGTATTAAATTTCTCCTGCGGGCAGCATTGTTCAATAATCATCTGCTAAGGAGTATCTTTTACGATCTTAGTCTCGGTCAAAGTTAAGATATTTGGCTAGATAAACTACTGGTCTCATCCATTATTGCAATTCCTATGTTCCTATGGGTTTTTATTTCCTCAGTAACAATTACTTTGAATAGGATAATACTATTTAATGCCTACTTCCCTTGTTATTTGGAGTGAATAATACTCAATGTAATAGGCAAGTCTTACAAAGAGCTTTTACTTCTGAGTAGTGAAATGATGCACTGACATTTTCAGTAGTGAATAGATTTCACAACTGACACATTAATAGTCTTTAAATGGAGAAAGGTCTGGTTGTACATCTTCAAAAAGCTTCTGAACATGAGATAAGTATTTCCAGTATAAAGACTTATTTCTTTTTAAGATTATATATTGTTAAAATTTATGAATTAGGCCTAGGTTTTGTTATGGTTTGGTTTTTTTTTTTTTATTTCAAAGATCTGTGTCAAAGTTGATATTTATGCATATAAATAGGTTGATACTTTAAAAGTACTGGGCATCTGAGGCTGCATTTAAAAGTTCCAAATCTTAGCTGTCTCACAAGGCATACGTTTTTCTGGGTTTTGTAAGCATATTAGTGCATAACATGCAAGATCTTATGGATAACATTTTGGTCATGGTCCTGTCTATTTTGAAAAGGTACTAATAAGTGCTGCTTCACTAAATGATAATGTCACAGTATTTCTGAACTGTGGAACACAGTATCCTATGTTATGAGGATATTAGGCCTAGAGATTCAAAAGCCCACATTTAAATACGTTTTCTCCTGCAGAACTCCCATGGGCTCTTGGACTAATCATTTAGGGGACTAGGCATAGATAATATAAAGAAGGCAAAAAATTATTATTTTCTCCCTGATTTGCCCTTGTATCAGCAATGGATAAAATGGGTAGTGTTACTCTGCATATAAAACTTCAACCTCATCTATGTTAGAAAAAGACAGAGCTTCTACGGAGCCAACAAAGAACGGGAGAAACAATGAGCTAAGACACTGTAGATGGCTTCTTGCTCTTAATTGTCTAAACAAATTTACTTCTTGATCTCTGCATACAAGTTTCATGCCTGGGTTTCAAATGCTCCTTTCAGATACTATATGCCTCAATTCTCCACCAGTAATATAGATGTGTTCTGAGGTAATGTGTGTTGTAAGAATAAATTAATTTAAAAATTCTGAAACATTCAATTGCCACAGGGAGCTCTATCAGTACCTTTACTAGAGATTACAATTTGTATTTCAGATAGGTCATCAAATTAAATTCAAGCATTAGCTTTCATCTGTCTGTGATATGAGACACATTTAAATTCAGAAATGTGGAACATACAGCGAATACTAATCCCTTAAACTACTCACTATCACTAAATTAAATTAAGTCTTTTCAGAAGCAAAGTAATTAAATCAAAACCCTTATGTCATGTCATTGTAGCATAACTTGCTTCTTAACAGAATATCTTTGATAAGACGTTTGGGAATTTATTAAAAAAAAAAAAAAGAAAAATCAGTAAATATAGATCACGGATATTGTATGTAAAGTATGACTGGTTACCTTTATAAAAGCAACTGTAGTGGAATGAATAAATCTGCAGTCCAGCTGTAATACAACCAGTAATTCATGCCAATATCCAGAAGAATATGTGGGGAAATACGCATTATAAAATACATAGACTGAACCTCAGCAAACAGGAACGCATCTTTAATTTTACTTACAGACTCCTTTATAAAAAGGACGAAAATCAATATACTTCTAAATGTATGACAATTAACCAGTAAAAGTAGATATGTTAAATGTGCTTGTACAGATTTAAAATTATTCAAGGCAGTAATTTTGTAAAAATAAAACAAAACATGGAGTTGTCATCCCAAGTGTTTATTCACTTATAATTTGTATGAATTATTTAACGGAAGGAATTAGGGACAATCTGTAATGCCAGACAGATCTGGCTGAATCTCCCCGGGGGGCTGCTCACCCCTCTCCCCATGCCTGCAGGCAGGGAGGAGGTATTTGGTTAAAAAGAAACCCTTCCTCAGGGGAAGGAGAAGGAGCAGGGGCTACTGCAGGCAGCTGGGGCTTTGCTGAGGAGACCAGCGGCAGGGGTGGACTTGGCAGTGTTAGGTTTATGGTTGGACTCAATGACCTTAAAGGTTTTTTCCAACCTAAATGATTCTATGATTCTATGATTACTTGAGTCGTCATTTATGTCAGAAAGGACTACTATTTGAGGTAATGAAGATAAAAACAATTTTTTTTAAATTTTTGATCTATATTGTTTCAAAGAAGAAGTGTTATTCTGTTAAAAATATTTAAATGCATGCAAATGAAAAGATTCTAAAATTAAATTACACTACTAGAGGGGCCTTTAATAATACTGTCAGTGTGAAAAGCAGTTTGGTTATAACACTCTTTATGTTCCAAACTGTCCTTCATGCATGACCAGCTCTGTTCAATAGACTTAGTATTTTGATTTTAATAAAAAATTAGGCATACAGATCTTTCTGTTGCTTTTGATCTAAAAATAAATATACTCTTAATACTGCTATTAGAGCAAAAAGATTCAATTACAGATTTTTTTCTATGATGTTAAACAAAAGAAGAAAAAGGCCTTTAAAATCTCTGGAAACCACCATCTAAATTATTCCTCATATTTTCTACCTTCTTCCCCACTCAGAGAAAATAAGCTATTTTCCACTGAAAAATTATACAAACATTGCTTAGATACTTTCTTATTAATAAAACAATCAAACGGCAGCTTTGACGTAGTAGATACCATTTCCCATGCCCTTTTTTTGTAGATTAATGAATATATTGCGTGAATGTCTGAGTTTTATCTGAATGTCTGTTTCTCTTCTGAATCCTCTCAGAAAAAACAGTGCAAACATAATGCTAAGTGGAAACTTATTTTGTTCTAGAGATCAGGTTTTACTAATTCAAAAATCAAAACCAAAGTTAAACAATCCAACTCATCTCTTCTTCCTAAGATTGACTGTTTCCAAATTTATCAGAAATACTTTAAGGAAAAATGTTTCTGGCTAACTGAAACATCTCATTTTGATTTTAGATATCATATTCATATCTCTAACTATATCATCAATCATTACTTTAAGATTTCTATATTCCTAATTTTTAAATGTTCCAATATTTCAGACTCTTCAGTGTTTTGTTTTTTTTTTTTTTTTTTTTTTTTTTCCCAATTTATAGAATGTATATTTCAAAAGAAACAGTTAGGTTTTAAACCAAAAATCATATTTTTAAGTTGACTCTCAAAGGGTTTGCAATTAAATACTCAGTTTCACTGAAACAACCATGGATTTGGAAAACATGCAAACAAACAAAACTCCACCCCTAAACAGAATGGAATATAATAAAGTGGTAAGACTATGTAAACAATACTTTGGCTAGCTAACATTTTCCTATAGAAGCGTGTTATATTAAATAACATTCAGTTAACTAGACACAAGATGTGCTTGTTCTTGTGCTTGTTACTGAATCATTTTAACCTCTCTGCCCCTTTTCTGTATCTTTGACCCAACTATTGTAGAGGAATAATAAAATGTGTTAATATTCTAAAGACAAAAAGGATTTACTAAACAGATTCTGAGAGCAGTAGATATGACAAGAAAATACCTTTTGTAAGAAAATGTTTACCTGTTGTACAAAAGAAAAATATTTAATGGACAAGATAATCAGAACATGGGATAGGAATGCTTTTTTAGTATTATTTTAGAGGAGGAAAAAGGTCAAAAAATACATTAATCAGTGCAATGCTATGATAGCTTTGTATATGCCGTGCAGGTGGCACTGAGGAGGGGAAGGAAAGGGAAAGGAAGGGAAGGGAAAAGAGGAACTTTAAGTATACTTAAACTTTAAATTTACTTAATTTTAATTACAAGGCATTACTTTTATTTTAAATGTAGATATTTTCTTAGTCACAGTCCTGATCAATGGCAATGCTAAAGTGTCAATAAGTGAGAATTTGTCTCTTGATGGCATTGTAGCTCTGAAATACACTCCTAAGTAGAGATAGATGACATTTTCAACAGCAGTTATTAAAAAAACCCAAACTATCTTTTTCCAGGCTGGATCTGAATATACAGACCATTCAAATTCCAAAATGGGATGAACCATTTCTCAAGCAAATATTTCTATATGTTTCTAATATAATAATATACTGATATCCTTAAGAGAATTGTATAGTAGGTAGGCTCAGGCACAGAGCTTTGCATATTGTATACCTTGCTTGTCTTTCTATTAATATGACAATAAAAAAGGTGTATATAATGCCTGAGATAAATATAACATTCTTACTCAACAGAAGGAAAAATACCAATAAACTTTTTTTTTCCTGGAGCTTAAGATACATTTTCTAGCAATGTTGAAGTACATCAGAAGACAAAGAACAAAACAATTGTTCTCTAAACATTAAGCAATATATCTGTGACAATTTTTGTAAATAGAATTAATGTGTTCTTGACCTTTCCTAGCTGATATTCCTTGAATCAAGTTTTAAGAAGCAATTTTAATACATATTTGGTCCAAATAAAAAAAGAAAAAGTGTGAGACAAACTAAAGAAAAGAGTGAAAAATGGTACTGACAAAAATTATAGCACTGAAAAAATTAAGGTTCAGATACAGCAAATTACTAAGTGCAACTTCAGCTGGAGTAGATGTGACTTACAACATGGCCCTCATTAATGTTAAAATAGCAAATAGCTCATTGACCTTTCCTCTGTCCTGGAGCAACACCACTGAACAGCTGCTTGTGCTCTAGTCCTAGTGTACGGTGTATGCTAATAAAGAAAAGTGGATTTACTTCATGAGGATATCCTGAAAAGGAACCCTACCTGTTGTTGTAGTATTGTTATGAATTTCATGCACATTGTTATTTTCAGGCACCATAAAATTATCAAAAAATGAAAAAGAAAGACAAGAACAATTCTGGTTATTATCTCCTTAGGTCAGAAGTAGTCTTTTTGTCACATTCTTCTATTGATCCTACTATTATAGACCATAGTTTGTTGTCCTTGTCCTGTTTGCCCCACAAGATAGGTAATAAACATAATCATAATACTAAAATCCTACTCATGTTCTGTTATTAACAACAGCAATATTTTTTGACTTTTTAAAAATCTTTTAAGACAAAAAAGGATATTATGATCATCTGTATAATACAGACTTTTAATTTCCCAGTCAATAACTTCTACACCAAGACCAATGGCATGAAATGTCAAAGCCTGTTATATAGACGGCAGGCTAGAAGACTGAGGATTCCCTCTAGCTTAAAATGTCACTTTATGAACCTGTGGTTGAACTCATGCAGATCTTTGAGAAAGGGAAAACAAAACTACAAAAAAGAAGAGTTAATGATGAGAAAGTTTACCATCAGCTTCTCCTTGAAGAGCACAGAATGGGGGAAAAGGATTAGGTCTCTAATCCTTTGACTAGTTGCAAGGAAGTATTCAAGGTATTTTTGTATACATACGAAGAAATCATACTTTTAAATGTTGACTGATAATGAAATACTCCATGTTTGAGCAACATAATTATAATGCCTTCTGTTGTTGTCATCTTATCACAGAAAACCTCAGGTATCTGAAAATGAATTCCACTGATTAAAAAGAATAAAATTCTGATAAGAAGGCTCCAGTTCTTCCCATAACTAAATTCAATAAAACAACTGATTTTCAATTTTATGTTCCATGTGAATGGAATGTGAAATACCAGGGGAAAATGAGAATATCAAGGGTTTTAATAAGAATTGTCGTGAGTTTTATATAAGAAAAATAGAAGACAATTCCTCTAGTCTTAAAAATATTATTTTCATTCCTATAATCATTGCACTTGTCATTTCCTGTACCTAATTAAACTATTAGATACAGCAATAGCAACAATCCCTGAATGATGCATGTGAGGGATTCCTCATACTGTACCATCAGTACAGTAGGTGAGTTTTGGTATACAGAAAATTATACTTTTTAATGTTGCCTTCATAGCAGAACCATTTTTAATCTTATGTAGCTAAGTTTACTAACTTTTTCTTCCATGATTAATATGCATTTGTTCTTAAATCCATACCTTGACTGTGTCTCAGTCAGTCACCCAGTTCTTTTTATTGTAGGTCAAACATAAATATACTTAATGGTGGCTGAGGAATGAAATTGAAATGAAATAATCACAGCTTTCAGTCCTAAATCAAACAATCTAAGCCTCTGTCATGCCTAAACAAATCTAGAGGCTCAACATTAAGATGAATTGGGACTCATCCACAAATTCACCTATGATGTTCAAACTCGGCTAAATCTGAGGAGTTTTATGATTTTTTTAAGTCACACCTTTAAATCACAGTGAAGTCTTTGGCTTGTACCAGTGAGGATCCTCCTGGGGCTTGGAGATAAAACCACAAGGACAGCTGTTAACAGTAATAAGTATCAAACCTTCAGTAAACAAACATTTAGATCATAAGGCATTCTTAGCTTCCTAAAAGAGTATGAGCATGAACAAATCAACACACACAGTCAATAAACAAATTTCCAAAAAGAAAAAACAAAAAAGACCATTTCAAATATTGGGACAAATTTATATATATGTTGAAAATTTAGGTAAATATATATTTATAAGATTTTGTTGTCTTTGTGATCTATAACTATGCTCTCCATAATCAGTTAAGATCCTGACCTTTTTTCTCAAATTTTAAGAAAGCGGTCTCATTGATCAGACCTCTGAATGTAAACACAGCAGTGACGTTTTCTATTCTTTCCATTCATTTAATTGTCAGGTTTAGTAATTATAGATTTTTAAATTCGAATCTAGTCAGTTGCTACGGACAGTATATTTGACTTTTATTCACTAGTTTTCTAATCAAGACCTTTGCAAATGCCAATCCCTTTTCTTTGATTTAATAAAACAATTTTGTCACAAGGATTATCCTAAGCATTAATTAGACTACCAAGAGAAAAGAAAAAATTTTAAGGTGTATGTTTAAAAATTAACTATAAGGGCAAAACATAGTCTCTCTGAAAGCTGTCTACTTTTAAAGAACAGTTAAGATTTTGTCCTGTGAACAAAATCCATACCACTTGAGGTATGTATATATGCTGTGTAACATATTGAGAGCGTATAGAATGAAATTTTTAAGATAGTCTTTATTACTTGTTACTGTAAAAATCTCCATTTTCTGTCAAGCTTGTATATCTGATTAATGTTGCCTCCATGAGGTTATAGGCAGCCTGAACTGAAGTCACAAACTGTTTTAACCTCTGACTAACCCCAGTCAATAGGCTACAGTGAACAATGAAAGGCAAAGGATAAAAATGTTCCTTGTCCCTGCAACTGTTTTTTTCTAATGTTGGTTTTCTGCCTCCTGAAATACAAAACCTTTAAGCTATATTTTTAAAAATGTACTTTTTGGGAAATACTCAGCCCATTGCACACAGACATTAATCATGTCACCTAACTTTGCCTGTACAGCAGCATAGTAATAATTCAGTGATAATTCCATACTCAAGTAATGTTATAGCTAGAGTATCTTTGGAAACCAAATGGTCTAATCAGACAAAGTTGTTCTTGTAAGAAAGAGAACTGTTTATTTTAAAAGGATTTAAAGTTACCCTTGCAGATACAGAGAACTCTTTTGTCTTCTTTAAAGTTTCATACAAATGCTGAAAATAAATAGACATTTATATCTTTTTCTCAGTCAGGAAAATTATGGGAATACGGGATTTCACTTTTTTTTTTAGAAAAAGGAAAATAAACCCAATAAGATAATACAGATTTTAGCATTAGATTTGGAAGAGCTCCAAGGCTGAAATGGAAATTCAGACAGATTAAATATCTGGAACTTAAGTAAGGGATCCCTGGTGTAATTCAGAGACACATATTTATGAAACCGCATGCACCAGAGTTCCTCAGTTATGCAAGCAAATAAAATGAGCTTAGGGGATTTACAGCTTTCTAATGTCCTTATCAAAACTCCTTAATCAAAAGCCCTTAAGTAATTTATCTTTATCTTCTGTGCTGGGCACCCTAGATACACACTTGAAAAGTGGATTAATGAAAAGGCACTGATTGGTTTTGATTTCTGACATATATTTCTTTAAAGTTCCCTTCTAAAAAAATACTCTTCACTGTCTATTAGTAGTTATTTGTCACCTACCGTGTACTCTGTTTTAGAACAAAACAAACAAAAAGCATCCTTATCCTAGGATGCATCAAACCCAAAGCCGCAGTGCTATAAATAAATGCTTTGATTCGTAATTCACAAATGCATTGATTCATGAGCTTATTTAAGCACAAGCTCAAGCTAAGTGAAAAAAAAAATCCCAGTCCCTCATGCCTCTCAAATCTATTGGACTGTCTGCATGTAAGTTTGTGGCCTAGTGAGGAAATTGACATTAGGAATTTGAGGCAAAGATAACTAACATAGTTCAACTTTTTAATTTTAAATAATTTTAAAAAAATCTCCCTTATTGTGATATTTAAGGGAGAGTGTTCAGCTGTAACTTAAGTGGGAGTGGGTTTGTCAAGTGTTTAGTAACAGGTTTTCCTCTGTTTTCCTGTCCTGATAATTTTAGAAATAGCTACCAGTATGAGAATCTATATAGGTTTTTTCCCAGCATTGCTCTTAACTGCTATTTTGCAATGCTTGATGACTACATGCTTGAAAGGTTTCATGTGTGCTTTGTCCAAAGCCTAATACCCTGCAACAAGAAGCCCCTGACTGACTTGAGTCATAATGAAAGTGTTTTTGTTAGTAGGTGAAGATGGAAGATTATAAAGCTGTTAATTGTTTTTTATCGTTTAAGTGCAGAGTTAGCGTGAGTGACCAAAGCATCGTAAAGCCTTTGACAGTGAGGCCATAGCATTTCTCTTTCTTTCTTCTTCCCTCTTTTTCCTCTTTCCTTTTTTCTTTTCCCTTTTCCCTCCCTCCCTCCTTCCTTCCTTCCCTTCCTCCCTTTGTCCTCCCTCCCTCCCTTCCCTCTCTCTTTTATAGATCACAATTCACAGTGATTTTCACAGTGATTTTCACAGTGATTTTCACAGTGATTTTCACAGATCACAATTCACAGTGCAGAGTTGAGTACTTAGGGTTGCTGTATATGGAACAAATGCTTATAAGCAAGTGGACTCCTGAAACAGCTAGCAACAAATGTCAAGGAGTGGTGCTTGCCAAAATTTCTATTTCTTTTCTACCCCTTCAAACTCAGAGGAGCTGTTGCAAAGTTCACCAGACGTTGAAGTGTTTTGCAATTTACACCTGAATATTTTTCAGAGTAAATTTTAATCTGATAGGGAATCACTTTCTTCAGAATTTAAATGGATGAGATATGGGAAGGTAAAATTTCAGTCTTTTTCTTTCTTCATTTCAAAGGAAATTCTAAAGTAAGAACTCGGCTGGATTTAATAAAATATATGTAACCAGACATGAAAGTTGTAGTGAATTTACCAAAGTTCAGCATCATACTCTCTCATGGCTGAACAGAACATGAATTGTAATCATCAGCAGTTTGAGTCATCTGAAGGGAGAAAAATCTAAAAGTCTAAGAGTCTGTTGTTTAGGTAAGTTGAAAAAATAGCCTGACTGTATTTTGAGTCAAAATAAAGTCAGTGAGAAGAATGGATAGCAACCAAAGACAGGTTTTCTATTGAGTTGCTCTAGAAATACACATTGAAAAATTATATTAAAGACAATATTTTAAGGGTGTGCATAAATGCCTTAAAAATCAGGAAATTAATTTCCAGTGTGCATATATTCACTAGACGCATCTTTTAATTATGCAATTAGCTATTATTGCTTTCCAGAAGAACCCAGCTCAGTTATTCTTTGGGGAAGATATTTGTACACTTTGGTCTGAAATACAAGCCTTGAAAAATTCACTGAGGTAAGACTCAGAGATAATAATTTCTGATATCTAGGAAGTCTCTCCTGAATCGATACATTCATTGCAGTTTTCCAAAGAATTACTTCTTTGGCGAATTTGTGTACCTTTTCAGAAGAACAACAAAGGTGATATTATAGAAAGGAAGCTGCACAGAAGTTAAGTCAGGAACAGCCCAAAACTAGAGTTTTACATAGAAACAATGACCATGTTTTTTTCCACATGCGCAAGATTATGTAAATTCTTTTTCCTCTATTCTAGAAAATAACAAACCATTTTTACTGCCATTTGCCAAAAAGTATTAAAACAGATATTGAGAATAGATTAATTTTTCTCAAATGCTTAACTATTTTCAAAATTATGATCTGTAGAAATCTGAGTGTTATAATAAAATGTTGATTATTAGATTAAGCTTGAAATTAAGCTGAGCCCACTGACGTGACTTTTACTGGAACTGGTTCATAAAAATCACAGAAAAACTATTAAGACAATAATTACTCCAGGAGAAATTAAGAGTTAATATTCTTTTACCTTTGGAATCAATGTGATTGACTTTCATAAACTACTTGTTTACCTCATGGTGCCTTTAATATGAATGGAGGAAGAGGGTATCCAAGTTATAATAAATAACATTCAGGGAAAGAATCACAAAAATCAGTCTCACAGAAACTATTTCTTTTGTCTATATCATTTTCTCACCTGTTTTCTAAGTTGGTTAACACCTTTGGAAAGTATTCTTATTGCCTACTGCAATTTACAATTTTTACAATTAATGTAAAAATTTCATTTGCATATGTTGTAATTTTCTATTGGATAGATAATTTATAGTATACATAGATAACTTTTAGGATAGATAATTACATTATTATTTTATTATTATACTTTACCTTTATATGTGATTACTAATGAAAACAAACTTGCTATCAAAATGACCTAACTTTGGAAAAATATCATTTTTTAATTCACCTTTCTAATTGACAAATAATGATTAAGTACGTCTGATTTAGAGGGAAAAAAACCTTCTGTGTATCATACCTACAATTCAATTCACATATCTCTGACAAAATTTTAAGGCTTCATTCTTTCATATCTTTCAAAGCCTATGAGAATTGTTTAACCTTATTCTACTCTTCAGCTTCAAACAAGCATCCAAAAAGCAGGAGACAGTGTTTGGGAATTTTTGTCTAACATAAAATGACTACATTTACTGTAGGTCAGGGTGCCCTACTGCTCAGCCTTGGTGTTCTGAGATAATAACTCTGAGCAAATAACAGGCAACCCCCAACTGCAGGTGGGTTCCTACAGAGGTTATTGGCCAAACACTGTTTCTGTCTTGTGCTACTAATGTAGAGCCTGCCTTCATGGTAGACAGTACACACGGAGGCTTGTACTCTGCTTACAGCTTTTTTACCCCAGAGTTATGAAGCATATTCTCTGTTCATCACTGCCAGCAACAATTAATTTGCATATCTTGGTTTATTTAGCAGGAGAGACACACCCTTGAATTAGACTGTTGTTATCAAGAAGAAAGATATTTTGTTGTTAGTTCTGTCTTATTCCTGCAACACAATTTTGGCAGTCACTAGAGGCAGTTTTACTGGGATGAAAACTTTTTTTCTTTGAAAATATTCTGGCTGTGCAAATGTCACATTTACACTTGGAGGAAATTAATGAATATTCATGATTTTGTCTGTCACCTTGAAAAGCTGAGTCCAACAGTTAACAAGAGTGTATGTCCCATAAAATTATTATCACTGCTTGAAAATATATTATGATCAAAAGGTCCTACCAAGATTTCCAAACAGCTTTGTTTATATTCAGAAATTCCATATTATGTGTCCCAAATTCATCTGCATGGAAAAAACCCTACAAATAGATCCTTTTCTGTTCGCTTACATCACAATACATCTATGCCACATGCAATTGTGTCATTTGATGGTGGTTCCCTAGTGAAAAACTCCAGACACTTGGGAGAAACCCCTGTCAGAATGATTGTCTACCCTCATCATCAATGGAAGGACAGGGAAAATATAGCAACTAAAATCAGGATTTCAAACACTAAAAAAAGAGTAATTTATAGTTTGAAATATTATTTAGTAGTAGCATATGGATACCTTAACTTTTTTGTTCACCAGTGTTGACTTACCTGAAAGACCAAATTAAATCTTTTCCTTTTTGCCTTTCTTACTTTTAACACTGACTTCTTTATGCCGAGTAGTGATTTTCATTCTTCTGAGTGAAGTGTGTGGGCATAAATCCAATTTTCTCTTTTGGGCGACTATCTTTAGACTCCATGACATGTACAGCTTTTCAATTAATGGAGTTCCAGTTTGTTTCAGCTTGGGATAATTGAGAAATGTGGAAATGATGAAAAAAATAACAAGAGTTGCTGACTATATTCTTGTCCATACAATGCATGGGCACTGTGTAACAAGAAGTGTCAACAGATATGCGTGACTTCTCAATCTTTTGATTAGTGTGTTGTATTAGAATTGCTTTTGGGCAGTAACAGTTCCTCTTAATACCCATTTACACCCTCACCAAAGCAAGTAAAAGACTAATTGAGAATTACTCTTTTGTATAATTTCTAATCATATGCACATCCATACCATAATTAGTGTTAATTTAAAATTTATAAAGTATTGATCTAGAAAAGGAAATTAAAAAGTATAACTTCTCCCTAAATATTGCTTTAGGTCTAACAGCTCAAACTGAATGTGCTATTGCAATACTGTCATGCAGCAACTGAACTTAGCCAATGCCTACTATGCCTCCATATGCTGTAGTTAAATGACTAGGAGTGCCACTTCTCTCATGTATGACTGGAAGAATGTGCTGGGTTGCCTGCCAGAATGAATAATGTTTTTTAAAAATAGGGAAAAGTATTTGCTGTTCTGAAATAGTGAATACTAGAATTTGCTGGAGTGAAAACACAACTGTACCCCACCTTCCTTCCCCCTTAAAATAGATGTAGCTTGCTTATGATAAAGTATTTCAGGAATCTCATGAAACTGTAACAGATCTTACAATCCTTATAGCCCTTATAAAACTCTGTCCCTACACTGAACAACACATGGCAGTTATTACACTGTAATAACACCCTCCTGGTTTTAGTCTTCTGACTGAATGAACATGACCCATATGGACACTTAGGCATTTACTGTTTTGTATTGTCCAGCAGCAAAGTCTGTTTTTATGAATAAGGTTTTCACAACTTAAAATCTGGGATTTGCTTTCCTCCTCTCCAACATCCTCACAGCCAATCTTCTCAAAACAATTTTGTGTAGACTTGACACACAGAATTTCTCTCCTCATCTTCTTTCTGTAAGTTTAACAAAGTGTTACTATGTGTAAAGATCAAATACATTACTACTTTTTCATCGGTGATTGATTTTTTCTTCAACAGTTTGCTCCAACAGGTCTGTAAAATATGCCATTTCTTTATTAGTTATATATGAGACTATAATCGCGTTCTTGTAATTGAATTATTATGTTACAACCTAGCAGAAAGTTTTGCAAGATACTATCCTGTTTGCTTTGTCATTTAACAATTTCACATCAGCAGATCTTTTTTTCCTTTGTTTGCTTTTGCTTTTGTGACAAACATGGTAGCCTATAGTTATTTCTTAATTTGGTTTTAGTTTTATTGGCTTTATTATGTCATTGTCAGAGTTCATACATTCATGTATATAACAGTGGACACCAAGCTGAGCATGAGCCAGCAATGTGCCCTTGCACCAAAGAAGGCCAACAGCACCCTTGGAGGCATTAAGTGGAACATTGCCAGCAGGTCAAGGGAGGTGATCCTTCTCTGCTCAGCACTGGTGAAACGCATCTGGAGTGCTAGGTCAGGTCTGGGCTTCCCAGAGAGACAGGGACATACTTGAGTGAGTCCAGAGAAGAACCACAAAGGTGGTTAAGGGAGTGGAATACCTGCATATGAGAATAGGCTGAGAGCTGGAACTGTTCAGCCTGGAGAAGAGAAGGCTTGGGGGGGATCTTATCAATGTATATAAATACACCGCGGGAGGGAGTAAAGGAGATATAGAGTAAGACCCTTCTCAGAGGTAGCCAATGACAAGATGCAATGGGCACAAACAGAAATACAGGAAATTCCACTTGAACATAAGAAAAATCTTTTTTTACTGTGAGAGTGATAAAACTCTGAAACAGGTTGCCCAGAGAGTGTGTGAAGTTTCCATCCTTGGAGATACTCAAAACGCAACTGGCCACAGTCCTGAACAACCTGCTCTAGCTAACCCTGTGTTGAGAAAGGGGTTGGACTACATAGTCTTCAGAGGTCCTTTCCAATTTCAGCAATTCTCTGATTCTGTGAAGCGTTTCCAGGACTTTTTTAGTTCTATAGTTTTAATGCTGGAAGAACTTCACCCTTTGAGTCAATTAGCATGATGCTTTGTCATAAAAGTAGAGGCCCCATATGATTTCTTTACCAACTTATTATTTTTTTCAATGTACTTATGTTCTGTCTGAGTTGACTCTGTAGCTATCATGTATTTATCATGTACATGGATTGTTCTGTGGATGCCTATAATATTTAAAAATGCTTTATTGTTATTTTTTTAAATGCTTCACTAGCTGACATTATCTCAAAGACAGATTTCTATGTATCTGAGGATGTACAGTTCATTTGACTCCTTAGCTATTCTGACTTACCAATTTTGCCCTTTTTGTCATTGCAATAAAAAGGGGTTTAAAAGACAGAGAGCTCCAAGCATCCCTAAGAGGTGCTGTCTCTTTATGTCCTTAATAAAAAACCACTTCTCTTTGCATATATGACCAGTTAACCCGTGAAGTGTGTTTTCTTTGGTTATGATCCTCTTTTAAGGAACAGTAGCTCAGAATCTGAGTCTGCAAAGGATTCTTGTGAGATCTGATGGAGTGATAGACCATAGCAACTTGAAGACTCTGAGACACACTCCTAGGACCTCACCACAATGTCAGAATGAGCTCTTTTTAATTCTGGATGTCTATATGTCCACCTTCCCACTTTGAGTGTTCAGTTTAATAAGCGTACTAAAAAAAATTCTCAATGTGGGAGTATCCCTGGTTACATGCAATACATTTCTAGAGTTGTCTTTTCTGCTGTGTGCAATGAAATAGTTCTTTCTAAACTCCCTGCTTTTGTATCTACTCCTAAAGCTTTCGTGGAGATGTAGAACTACAAGTTTCCTACTTGTCCAGTTCCCAGTAAGATTTCTGAGTAAAAATAAAGTTTGTGGTGGCTTGCAACTCTTTGTGTTCTCATTTATTTGTAGTGCTATGATTATTTAATGAATGTAACGTTACATATTTTTGAATTCACACTCTTGTGTCACAACTAAAACAACCTCCCCTTCCTCAGGAATTTATTGGCCACTTCTAACTTCTAAGACATTAGTCTTATTTTCTTGTTGTTATGTCTGGGGTGAATTGGGAAGCTGAAGTGAGATCAAGAATACATAGGGATATATAAGACATCAGACAAGAATTGTTACCAGAAATTGAAGACTCTGAGACAATGTATATACTCTATGACAGATTCTACTTACCTGCAAGAAATGAAATGAGCAATTGGTAAAAAATAAAAGGGTAGCTAAAACAAAAGAAAGTGTTGGTCCTTGGAATAACAACTTGTTATACATAACGAATTCCAGCAAGGGAAAAGTGCAACAGGGGCATCCCTGATGTAGATACAAAGGAGTTGACCAAGTAACCTCTGATGGAAGGATTTTCTCTGGCCACTTTCCAGGATGAGCCTGGCAGGACTGAATAGTTTTTATTTTACCTAATGTAATGCCACTTCACAAGGGCGACACATAATCTACTTCTTAAGGTCTGATTCATTTTCCTTTTCATTGCAGTGACCTTTGCATATGCATTGGCAGCTCTGAAAGGAGTATGCAACATATTAATATACTGATTGTCTTGCTATTCATGACTTTGTAAGGTAAAAGTCAAAGCTGAATTAAAGTCCTGTTGCTGGAAATCTTAAACCCACATTGAAGCCTCAAAGATAATAAAATCTACCATTTAAGAAGAGGACAGTGAAGCATATTAATATAGTCTGATTGTGGAAAAGAAAAATGTCATTAAAATGATTAAAGACACACATAGTCTACAAATAAATCATAGTAATTTAAAAAAAAAGAAAACTCAGGATCTAGATTCTAGACTTTTGAAAGCTGGAAAATTAATGAAAAAATATATCTTTTGGGTTTGCTTCTTTTACTTCCATACTTTTCCATCCTTTTTGGTACTTCAATATAAATCATGGTTTTAGCACACATTTTTTATTATGGCTGTATATAGTAACTATTTCTTTCTTAGCTATTTTAAAGCATATGCTGTTACTGTGAGATGACTAAATGATTTAGTACACATCCCATAGATAAATATAGTGAAATTTAATAGTATTTTTAGCCATAACCGGAATCACTGCTTTTGGCAATTTAAGTAAATTTTGGCAAGTAAAATAAATTTTTTAAAAAGTAAATTAAATGAAGTTTTTGTATTTCTGTTGAGGTGAATATATCAGTATCATATGCAATATAGTTTTTTGAAAACACATATTCAGTTTAATACATTGTTTGCTTGGTTTTTTTTTTCCCCCCAAATGCTGATTTTTTTTTAAAAAAAAAAAAACACTTTGCTGAATGTGACACTTTCTGGAAGAACCCACTGCAATTTTAGTATACAGACATGAACTCAAAAAGCAAATTAATTTCATATTTTCTATGAAAAGTCAAAATTATCTGTGAAAAATTCTATCTGCATTTAAGTGAAAAAACAATTAGCAGAAAACATTGCTTTCTTCAATATTTTCCACCAAGTTAGTAAAACTGAGTGATCTAAATAGCACTCTCAGATGCATATTTTCATTAGGATTTTGATAAAAATTTGTATTTTGTCTTATACAGGGATGGTAGCTGGATTATTCTGGTGACTAATTGCCCTAGTTTCAGCTGGGATAGAGTTAATTTCCTTCCTAGTAGCTGGTATAGTGCTGTGTTTTGGATTTAGGATGAGAATAATGTGGATAAGACACTGATGTTTTAGTTGTTGCTAAGTAGTGTTTATAATAGTAAAGGACTTTTCAGCTTCCCATGCTTTGCCAGGTGCACAAGAAGCTGGGAGGGAGCATAGCCAGGACAGCTGACCCAAACTGGCCAAAAGGCTATTCCATACCGTATGATGTCATGCTCAGTATATAAACTGGGGAGAATTGGCTGTTGGGCAGCAATTGGTGCTTGGGGATGGGCTGGGCATTGGCCAACAGGTGGTGAGCAGCTGCATTGTGCACCACTTGTTTTGTATATTCTTTTATTGTTGTTCTTGTTGTTATTATTATTATCTCTTCCTCTGCTGTCCTATTAAACTGTCTTTATCTCAACCCACAGGTTTTATTTTTTTTTTCTGATTCTCTCCCCCATCCTCCTAGGGTGTGGGAAGAAGGTGAGCAAGCGACTGTGTGGTGCTTAGCTGCTGACTGGGGTTAAACCACAACACTAATGAAAGTTCTGACTCATGTAATGTTGTATTACTTAGCCATGCTACCTTTTCTTATTTCCTTATCCTGTGTTTACTTTCTTGTTCCAATCTTGTGTCTCCCAGTCATTCTTATTTCATTGCTTCAGACAGGTCAGTAGAGTTACTCCAGTTACTTTTGTTTCCTGTTGATCTTAATAGTTGTTGAAAGACTCTGAAGAATGACTGATTTTTAGACACACAGATTTGTACACTGTAAATAATGTATGTTCTAACTTGTTTGTGAGTTCTGTCCTAACACATATCTTTGCTAAACATAATCATATCTGAATGTCATATTTTTTTTTATGACAGAGCACAAAGAAACCTGAAAGCATTTGTAAAAATTCCAGACATGGACAAGTACTGATTTAACTGCAACTGAATCATGACTGGAAACAAGCAGCAGGAATACAGGAAACAATTGAAGGATGTTGATGATTTTTGTGACTTTCAGCTGATCACAGCTGTTTTGAAATTACAGGAGACATCCAGAACGTTTAATGAGTTTCTATATTAAGGTTAACACTTTGACTTAATATTGGAATGAAAAGGGAAATGACTGCAAATAATGGTGAATGTGTCATAAGTCATTGTTCTCCCTAACAAGCAAGAAGCATACGATCACTCTATGAATATTTCAAGAGGTCTTCAGATGCCATATGTGTTGCAGTAATTCAGGCACATGGACAATACCAAGACAAGAGATGCATCTATACCTAGTTATTTCAGCAGAAACTAAAACAAGCCAATACATTTATATATGTCTTTCAAACAGAGTTAGTGGACATTGCACGCTTAATTCAAGATAGTACTTCTCTCATCTGAAAAGAAATACCTGTATTTTCCTTGACAGACTGCTATTGAGACAGAGTGTGAAAAGATTATGTTTAGATAGGAGTATATTCGTATAATATGGACAGAATGTTTCCAGAAATCTATTGCCAAGAATTATTGATCTCGACTGAAACTGAGTTTGTATGTGCTGAGACTGATGAACGCACGGATGATTTCTGACTCTTCAGAGAGTTTATATGGATACAGCGAAGAAACATCTTTTTTTTTTAGGCTGCTGTGGGATAGCACATGCAGGATTTATTTATCTCTGTTATTGCTACATGATAGTGACATCTGTTCATGTAAGAATGAAAGCACGAGTTGTATTCAGTAGAAGTTAATCTTATGAGTTGTTTTATAGTTGGTTGGTGTGATTGACACCCATGTAATAAACAGGTTTTTCACACTCAGAAGGCATTAGGATCCTACTTGAAAAAATCCACTGAAGAGGTTAAACAGAACTCAGGTCTTAGTGAAGGTAAGTCCTTAGTGTTAAACAAAGTAAATCTGAATGGTTTGGAACCTGCTGATCATGACATTAAGGCAGGAACAATAAACATTTCTGCAATCAGATGGAAGTTGTCATAGACACTAAATAATCCTAAATTAAAACTAAACTCTGAGAACGGCCAAAAGGAAATATTTTCCTCAGTGTGGACCCAATCTGATAACAAATCAATAACAGTTACTATTCACAGTTGCAAAAATAAAATTTCTGTTGTAATGAAAATGTTATCTTTTGTTCTTTCCTCTTTTAATAATGACTGGTAAATCCTTAAATTACAGTACTTCCCCACACTTCTGTCTGGAAACCACTCTCATTATCTTATCCTTAGAGCTTCCAGATTCTTCAAAACATTCCATTAAATAAATGAGAAAAAGCATGCAATTATTCTTTCTTTCTTCTGGGAAATGGATAGATGTGGTCCTCAAATTTATAAAACTTACCAAAGCTTTTTAAAAATGTCAGAATACTGTGCAACAGTACAAACTTTTGTTCTGTGCTAGACATACTTGATACACATCTATGCCCAAACCTAGCTAATGATAAGCACTATGAATTATGAAATGATACAGAAATACATAATGATAGGAAGTTCAGTGGAATCATTTTATGCAATTTTGTGTTCTGTAACATTTTTTCAGACTTTATTTACCTAAATGAATTGATAAATGTCACCTGTCTCTGAATCAAACAAAAGGATATAGTGTGCTGAAAAGAGATATTCAGTACATAGGATTTGTCTGATCCTGATACAGCTTTGTATGCAAACACCTGCTTAAGTTTAAATTTACAAGATTTCTCACAAATATATTTTAGCATCTTTTGTGAAAAGAACCAGAGCCATGCACTGAAATATATTTTCAATAAAATTCTCCACATTTTTTTTCATATTTCAGCATATTTTCAAGGCATTTATCAATAAATTTAATGATTCAGCATATTCTGACATGAGAAAAAAATGCTTTAAGTGGTTATTTTATTCCTGATTGAAGTAATGGTATGTATTTAATGAATAAGCAATACATCAGATGAATTTATGACCTTGGAGAGGTGAAAGATAACAACATAAAGATTAACTATAAAGATATAAAAAGGTACAACCCTTGGCTTTCCTGAGCAAAGTAACAGTGTTAAAACAATTGAATTTCAAATAAAATAAAATGCTGAATGTAAACTGTCATTTTAAAGTCTAATGGTGGGAAAATGTATCAAGAAATGGTGTGAAAATGTATCCAGAGTAGCACATAAGGGTGTTCTGCTTAACTCTGGTGAGGACTTCAGCTGAGAAAAATTTTTTATAATGGAAACAAAGCAGAAAAAGGGAGCAAGAAACGTGTATTCCTGTTTTTAAGTTTAGACTCAGATACAACAAGTTTGATATGGTTTAGCAATACCCAGGAGCTGCAGCCCATAATCACAGGTATGGCTTTTCTATTTAGCAGTTAGTCACTAAAATATACTTTTAGAATAATTCTGTAACTTGGAGTTTGCAATAATTGTACAGTGGACAGTTTCTCCTGTAATTCTGTTCTGTTAATTTGTCTTTTTAGCTTCTTGAAATACTGCTAAATATTAAAAAAATGAGCCAGGTATTGCACCTCAAGGTTTACTGTGAAGTTCATATTCAAATTATCAGAAGATACTTCAAAATGCTAAGTAACGACGCCATGTAGAGAATCAGGCAGCAATCCTGATGTTTCTGACCAGTCCCTACAAGAATGAAAGCAAATTCATGCATCCATGCATGTCAACAGAGTAGCACAACTAATGATATATTCGTCCAACCTGTGTCTTCTGTGATCTCTTTATTTATAACTAATATGCATTTTAATAAAAATTCTTCAAGTTATACTAAGTTCAGATGGACTTAATTGCTGTAGTACTAATTAAAAGCTCTGGAGCAGCTACATAGTAGAAATATTGTGTATGTGCAGGGAAGATTTGAAGTACTTTTAACATGACAGATTGATTGCTTCTGCATTAGATGCCTAAACTTTGTTGTTTTAAATGGAAACTTGCTTTTGCTTTCTTTCTTTTGATGGTCAGCATTTGATCACAAAACAAAACAAAACAAAACAAAACAAAACAAAACAAAACAAAACAAACAAACACTTTAGCTCTCCAATTAACTTTTGATTCTGGAAATTACTTGGGTACCTGGTGTAGAAAGGTTAAGCAATTAATAACATGAGATATTAGTGCATGTGCAGTGTAACACAAAATGGTTTCAACACTGCTGGTGTCAATGCTGAAAAAAAGGAAGCTACACCATAACAAATCCAGGTTAGCCTTGCCAAATCTATAATAAAAAACCCAAACCAACAATAAACTGATAAAAGAAGTTGAAAGGAAGCCTACCTCAAGTGTATTTACATAAACACACTCTGTTCCAGCTTAGCCAAGCAAGTCTCCTGATATGTCTTGTTTTCCTAAGTACAGGGATGAACTGTTTGTACACTTGAATGATGCTGTCCTGAAAGACCTGCCAGCTTTCCTGAGTTCCTTTACTGGCATCTTGTCTGATCCTGACCCACAAGCTCTCAGCCAGCCTCTCATACACCCCACACAACACCTCACTATATTTGAGCTGCTTCTTCACATAGAGGGAATATCCCCTACTTGTCTTCCTTGCCCATCTTTCCTGAAAAGCCCTGAAGTGGTCAGGCAGTTCAATTTGATGATTGTTGCCTTTTCTCTCTGTTTCCCAGGTTATGTGCATTTATGTACATATACTTGAGTGGGGACTCTTTTCGACCTCTTCCATAGTTTTATTGTTTCTACAGTTCATTCACAACTTGGATGGGTGAAGAAATGAAGTACCTTACGGAGTACACCACCACCTCCAATGATAATATTCTGAAGAATTATTTTTCCAGGTCTCAGGTTACAAATATATTAATTATTTCAGATAGAATAAAAGAATCATCCTCCATGAAATTGTGCCAAATCAAAAATTTGTTGTAGAATTTAGTATTCATGTAACACTGCATATATAAATATTTAAATGTGCACAGAGGTCAGAAAGTGCTATCAATTTATTGTGCTGGACACTGAAATCCACGGGGCAATGCTTTGCTAAAAATACTCATCTAGGCAAATCAATGAAATAAGAAAAAACCAAATTCAGATCTTATTTTTCTCTGAGGTATACCTGTTCCATGCACTGTATTGTCATCTTTTTAAAATATGGACATAAAATAATAGGCTTTTTTTTTTCCTGATGTCAAGTGGATGGATATAGAAAATAGACTAACCCAAAATAATTCTTTAAAATTATCATTCAAAAAAATGTGTTTCTTTTTCTTTTACCCTTATAGGCAATGCAAAGAAAAAGTGGAAAGGTGGGAAAAGATGGTAAGTTGTATTACCTGAACGCAATTTTCTCCAGCTATGCTCCCTCAAGGACATTAGTAATTTATCTACTCATTTACCTTTAGTTAGAAAGTATTACGGAGTTTTTATTGCTTGATCATCCAGCAGGACCTAATAATAGCTGTAATAAGGAAGATTCTGAAATAAGTAAGATATTAAATTGTTTCACCATATGCTCATAATCATAATTTTCTTGCTGAGGGTCATAGTATGGCTACCCTTAAAAGAATGAGACGAGCAGCATAGACTTCTCTGTTAATTGGTGTTCTGTAAGTAGAGAGTAATTGGCACAAAATGTGTTGAAATTTGTATTATAGCTGGACAGGCATTATAATTACTGAGTTTCCTGGGTGATAAAATACTTTTTAAAGAAGAAACAACAACAAACAGATGGCAAAAGAAGAAAATAAACTAAGGGTAAAAAATAAGGTGGAGAAGAGAAATCAACAAGCATGTGAAGACAAAGAAATGAAGAAAATAAACATCCTAAAGAAGATCAAGACTAAACATAATATTTTTTATTCATAATCATTTAAAAAGTTTTCAGCTTGACCTACTTTTGCTATTATCTGATATTCCCTTTGAAAATCTAAAATATCAATTTGTGTAATTTCCAGATGTCATATTTTATAAATTCACTGGCTTTGTATTTTCTTAGGGAACTTGTTAGCTAAGAACAAAGCAGTTAGCACCCAAAGTAAATGAAAGCAATTCCAAATAAAAAGAACATGTTCAAGGAACAAAAATAAAATAAGCAAAATTTAAAGAAAGCAAACAATACATAAAATAGAATGTCCTGATCCTAAGACAGCAGAGAGGTGGTTATCCTAAACTGCTTCTACTTTTAACTAACTTTGAGTTCTTAAATTGCACTGAGTGTAAACATGGTACTGAAAATACTAGTTTATTGGGGTTCATTGCTTAACCAATCTTTAGTCATTAGCTCTGGTGCTTCTGGTCTCTTAGTACTCTCTAGAGATTTAAGAATGTCAAATTCAAAGAAATAGCAGACTGCGTATTTGGTGTTTACTGCTGTGACAAGCATTTTTTCAACAGGTGCACTTAGTTGACTGTTTAGCCTTTGAAAGGTTAAAACACTAAGGTCAGATATCACTGTTTTGTATTATGCCACTGTATTAGTAACACTATAGATTGGTAAGACAGGTTGATCCCTGTTGCAACTATTCATTATATTTCCTTGACTGACACACAATCAATATACAAAGTAGCTTCAGTTGTTCATATTTATAGCTGTGATCTCTGAGTATAGTGAACTCTGAGTATTGGAGTTGCTGAACTGAATTCTGGAATTTGCTATATATCAGGGAATCAGTGAGCAACTTGTAGTCCAGATTTTTGCCACTTATCATCTGGCAGATACAGGGTGGGAGCAGATCAAGGATCCTCCAGAGTAAAATGAAATTACAATCCAAAGCTTTGTGTTTCTTGGTATCCTGACCATTTCATTATTTGCCACTGTCTTTGTTTTATGGACAAAGTAGAAATGATGTCATACTGACCACGTTAAGTCACAGTGCTGAAAACATTCCAAATGTGTATGCTTGTACACCTGTTGGTAACAGCACAGGACTGTGTCTTGTTCAAACATGAAGAACAGTGTCAGACTGATACTCTGAAAAATGACTTCAACATGCAACAGGGCAGCCCAGAGAGACAGAAACATATTGTGATCTCTTCAGCTTTGCACAGTTCTCCATATGAGCTCAGTTTATTAGTTTCTTGTTTAGAAAAATTTAGAGTTGATAGCTTTGTCTTTCTGTATCTCTGTCTGTATGGTCTGCTATAGTTGTGTTTGAGAATGAGACTATTCTTAATGTCCAGATAATTAAGGAAAATGATAAGGAAAAAAAAGACTAAAAATTGTTCAGGTCTTAGCGAACTAGAAATTTGCATTTTTCTGTTATAAATGTTTTAGTAATACCTGACTTTGTAATGCTAGTAATATTGCTAAGCCACAAAAAATGTTCAGCCTTGATATACTATAATCATTTCTTACTTTACACATTAACCTTATTTCCTTAAATAGTTTGAAAAAATGTTGACAATTAAAAGTGAAATGCAAAGTGGAGTCATTTTGTGTGAAGCCTCATAAAGATGTGAAGCAGACTGAAAAGAAGAAAAATCAAAAATAAATGCTCATGCCTTCCTGCGCCAAATGACAGCTTTAGTGCACAGATTATGTTTGGCTTGTTTTTTTTCCCCTCTCAGAATAAAAAAGAACCTTGGAGATCATCACATGAAAACCTCAGCCCTGAATTGACAGTATCCTTTGTTAGAAAAGGAAGTGGCCTTATGTACTAAATCTCAGAAAAAGACACAACATACTGAAACCATTACATTAAGAGTGATCTGTTTAGTCCCTTTGACTAACAGAGAAAGGAACAAGCACCTGTATTGGGTCTGGCTGGCATGGGGTTAACTTTCTTCATAGCAGCCCGTATGATGCCGTGTTTTAGACATGACAAAAATAGCATTGATTGCACACCAATGTTTTGGCTATTGCTGAACAGTGCTTGCACAGCGCCAAGGTTTTTTCTGTTTCTCATTCCTCCCCCCGCCCAGCAAGTAGGCTGGGGGTGGGCAAGAAGCTGGGAGGGGACAAAGACGGGACAGTTGACCTGATCTGACCAAAGCAGTATTGCACCTTATACATCGCCTTGCTCAGCAATAAAAGCAAAGCAAAAAGAGAAATTCATTCACTGCTTCCTATCAGCAGGCAGGTGTCCTGGGAAGCTGGGCCTCAGCACACATAACTTGCTTGGGAAGGCTGATGCCATAACCACGAATGTCCTTCCCTTGATCCTCCTTTCCCTGAGAGTTTATTGCTGACAAGGACCTGTTGACTTCTGCTTCCAGTGTTTCCTTTGGGAAAAGAAATTACTGTCGTTGAGGGTTGGGTCCCTGTCTCAGCCACAGTCTCGTCAGAAGGAGAGGCCCTGCTACCCTGTTCCTCTGATGGTGCTTTCTCTCGCTTCACAAATGTGTTTTCCCAGAGGTGCCACCATCTTGGCTGCTGGGCTCAGACGTGTCCTGTGGTGGGTCCACTGGAGCTGTCTGGAACCGGCTGTGTGTCCGGCATGGGGCAGCCCCAGCCTCTCCTCACAGAGGCCACCCTGCAGCTCCCTGCTGCCAGTACCTGGGCACGGACACCCCATACAGCACCAGGCTTTTTAACACAGCTGTGATAAGTGAATACATTGTTTTACATAGCAAGGTAATCACAAGGCCTCCTTGTCAACCCCATTGCTCTGCAAGGCCTGGGCCTCCTTGTTGTCTCCATTACACTGCAAGGCACCAAAGTGGATGATGTTTCTTGCTATAGTTTTTGGGGAGGTTTGTGTCACTGCAAGAGACAGAACAGAATAATCAGAGAGGCTCCAAATACAAGGCAGTGATGCACGCGTGGTGGCTCAGGCACTGCCCAGTGGTCTTTCTGGGCTGACTGCTGAATAAAATGACTAGTTAAAATGAAATAGTCTTTTGTTCAGTGATTTTTATCTCTGGAAAACAAGAGTTTGGACATTCTTTTAAATAACTATTCTTCCTAAGAAAGGCTGGCTACCAAACTTCGGTTAATAATTTATGTACAAAATGCTAATAATCCCTATGAGTAGGAGGACATTTCTCTAGACTTTAAAAAGAAGTTAAAATAACCAATGAGAAATCTACCTTTGTGATAGAGATCTCCATTATCAATATATTCAAATATGCACTCTTTGAATCAGCTAGAGTTGATATCAAAAGATGGTATACAAAGAAATAATCACACACAAAAGTAAACAATGCTCGCTTACATTTATATACATACATACACATGCAGTCAAGGTGTCTTCTGGATGACATTTCCAAATGTCCAGAGACATACCTGTAGTCTCTTGAGTGGTTCTTACATTTTTATTACAGCTGAAGTCATCAGGCAAGCTGATACCATCTGGAATAGCAAATAAGAGTGTGTTCATCTAAATAAACATTAATGCTACCTACACATCTGAGAGCACAGCAGGGATCAAGCATACTGATAAAAGGACATGACCCATAACTTTTCTTCTCCTGCTAATGGAAATATCAATGCAGAAAACAAAACCATACTCTGTATAATCAGCAGCAGATTTTCTTAGCTGTTGGTGTGACAACTGTTCTAATTTTCTTTTTTACTGAAGGAAAACCTACATTCAAATATTTTAGGATCAGCTGCAAGATTTCTGTAGTATTTTCTTTTCATTTTCTTTTTTTTCCTCCCTTGGATGATGAAACATGCAATAATCATCATATCTTTTGTTTATATAGCAACTTTCATTCTAGTGGATATTGATCTAGTTATAGATTGTCAGTGAAAGGCTTGCGGTCAATCAGGCTGAATAGATACATTAATCCTCTGTGATGCAAGGGAACAGCAAAATTACAAGTGTAAGAAGAGTAAGATGAAAAGTTAATTTAAGAAACTAACAGTCATTTTTTCTCTTCATGTGCCATAAGCTTCTGTGACAGCCTTGAAAAATCAAAGAACTTTTTTTGTTTTTCTCTTGTGTTTTGCAGCCTTATCTCAAAATCCCCATAGTTCTCATATCAGGTCCTTATTGACCATACATTAGCAACATTGAAGGATGAGGGGCTGAGTCAGCCACATGCTTGTCACTTAAGTTTTTAACATTTATTGTCTGAAACTCTTTTTTATTTTTCTCCCGTGATTATATATTTTAACACACTCTTAACACTACAATATAAAGGCCATAAATCTCAGCCTATGGGTGCTAGAAATATACCAGGAGAGCAAAAAAAATCTATGAATCTGGAACATAATAGACCATGAGACAAATAATGAATACTTCCAATGGAAGCACAGGATTGAAGTCAGCATCATGTATGTTATCATCTGCCATAAAGAGTGACTCGTTCTCTCTTCCTTTCCAAGACAGATTAAAATAAAATAAAGAACTAAAAAAAAAAAAAACAAAAGAACAGATAAAGGCAAGATATCAATGAACAATTCCATTACAAAAACTTTTTTTTCTTTTTTTTTCTTCTTCTCTTCCCATTATGCAGAAAAATCAGCAATGGCAATTATAGAGGATAGCTGATCAGTGAGAGCTTCTTAGAAAGTGAGTTCTCCTATCCCTCTGGCCCAAATTAAAATGTTAATTGGTTATATGTAACAGACAGGACTAGCTTTTTTCTTCTATTACTTGGTTTAAATCTGGAGTAAGTATATTGACTTCAGCAAGATTATTCTGGATTTACAATGATTTGAATGAAACTACAATTTGTCCTTGCCTGTTTAAAGAATACTTGAGATTTCTTCTAAATATGTCCTGAAGTTTACTTCTGTAATTTCTTCTTGTTCTATTTAATTTTTTTCACTGTCATTAAAGCTTCTAAAATTCCTTTAAATGTTCTGTGATATTTTTGTCTCTTGTGCAGTTCACGGTCACACAAGGACTTAAATGTCCTGGTTTGGCCACATTGTTTTCACTGCTCTTTTAACTTTATGCATTTATTTATGCTTACATGGCTTTTTTCTTCTTCTTTTTTTTTTTTTTTTCTAATGTGACCTACCAAGAATAGATTCTCCCTTTTCGACTCTTGATTTTTCATGAATTATTGAATTTTGGCCATTTTTATTCAACTTGTTTCACATTTCCTCCAAGTCAGCTTTTCTTACAGTGCAATATCTTTGTGTTTGCTGACCTCTCTGCAGAACCCCATCAGCATTTCAAACTTAATGATATTATAATAATGGTATCCTATGTGCTTTCCAACTTTAACCTTGTTTATCTTACAACAGTACCCTCATTTTCAATTACTTGGCCTTTTTGACCTCATTTGCTGCTTGTTCAACTTACTGTGTAAGAAATAAATGTTTTCAAAACCCTTTTTGTAGCTTTCTTATTTCTATTTCACTAGCTGTGATTTTCTTTCAGTAAAGAAAATAACAAAGAAGTACTGTAAAACTATTTTAGACAATTATCTTTTGCATATAAAACTTTATATATCATCTCCTTATACTGTTTAGACCTGTCTATAGCAATACAAAATGTGTTTTCAACAAGAAATCATCTTTAAATTTCAGTTATTTAAACTCAGTCTTTATTATTTTGTCATATCAGTGAAAAACACTAAACAATTAGAAGAGTCTCTCCTAGTGGTATTTCTGGCTCCACATATGCTGTCGTATGCCAGTCTGGTAATGAAAATTAATTTGACAGCCTACTTGAGAGTTGTCCCTTCAAAAACAGAGGCAGAAGACAGGTATCACTTTCAACTCTTCATTATCCATACCAGCACTGAGTAGCAGTGGCAATTTTGGAAATCTTAAAAAGGACTGCATGGGATCTAAAAGAGGTACTTAGTCTACCTGCATCCCCAAATACAGTCCATGTTATTTTGGGCAGACATGATCTCAGCTGTTCTTTGTTAATCTCTTATTCTGCAGATTCTACCATTTCCCCCAGCTGTCTGTTCCAGTGTTGTATTATTCTCATGACTGCAAGTTTTCCTTTCTGTATATTATTCAACTTAAATCCAATACTTCTTGTCCAATCCACCTCTCCATGCTGAGAATAGTTTATTCTGCTTTTCTTAAAGTAGCCTCTTATGGTTGTAAATACTATCTATTATAATTTTCTTCACTTCTATAGAACAAATGGTTCCGATCATTCCAATCTTTATTTGTAGGTCATGATTTCCTTATGCACCCTTTGTAGAAAATAAACAGAAGCAATTATCTTCAGAGAGTGATTCATGTCACCTGTCTGGGACATCCTCTGAAGAAGCCTACCTACAATGACTAACAGAGCCTAGGATTACTTTTGCAGAAGTAGATGCTGTCATTGTAGACATTTAAGAATAGGTGAATTGAATTTGACTGTTGGAGTTTAGACAATGTTGCAACGTGATACCATACTTACTATTTCTGCAAAGTGGCACCATTCAACTATATTCAGAAATATAACATCAAGATCCTGTTCTAAAACATTGGTAGCTAGCAATACTACATCTCTAACCCACAGAGGTACGATTTATTATTCCTTTCCAAGCATTTTCCACATTTGACTTTTTAATATTAACACACTTTTCTGAAATAAATTCTCCAAAATAGGATTGTTCACAATATTAAATCTTTCCTCCCATCTTACTAGTATTGACAAATACAACTGCTGCACTTAAAAATCACTGGTGAAAATATTAAATTCTGTAATTCTGTTTGAGTCATACAGACATTTAAGGCACCCACTGAAGAAGTGCAAGACCAAAAGTGGAACATTGAATTCTGTTTTACACCCAGATTTGTACCACCAGCTTGTAATTCTATGCAGTACTTATTTCTTTTCCTTTTTTTCAAAACTATCACATAGTATAAAGTCAACAGAATTAATGATATGTTTTCCTCATTTTCCTTGTTTTCATTTGGGTGCTTGCTAGCACTTTAAATATTTGTTCCCATAATTTTCTGGGAAATGAGGGTAAATTTATTATTTTATCATTATCTGTCTTCTCTTTTGTTCCCCTTTGTAGATAATGACTGACTGTTTGTTTGTTTGTATTTTCTGCTGTCTTCAAAACTATTTTCTTTAATTTTCCAAAGATAATCATGCACTGTTCTGAAATTATCTGATCTAGGTATTTTAGCCTCTTAGGATGTTCATCTGACCCATTTGATCTGAAAATATCGTAATTCTTTTTTGTAAATAGCTGAAATAGTTTCATTGCAGACATGAAACCCTCATAAAATAAAAAGCTGGGACACATTAAAGAAAAGTTTACAATTCACCTTCTTGTACAATTCTGGCACAAAAAGACTGGTCAAAGACAATATTTTCTGTATCACTAATTTTGTGGACTAATTTAAGGTTCCTACGTCCTATTGGCAGGCTTAAGTACAGAGCACTTAAAAACAGAGTGTTTGAATACAGAGTACTTAAGGAAAGAAAAAACATGGTGCTTGGAAGATGTGTCTGTACAGAAAAAGGGACAGAAATCATGAATGTAACTTGTTCAGCAGTCAGAAAAGCATTCTGTAGTGTCTCTACTAACATATATGATGATAATGTATTTTTTAATTGAAAAAATTAACTTGTACAACTCAGGAAAAATGTGTCATTTCATGTTCCTGCCTATGTTTCAAGAGCCAAAAGGTGTCTTGCTTTTTCTATACCCTCTTTTCAGCCTGGTCATATTTTTTTAATGTGTATTTTTACCTCTCTCTTTAGAAAATCATCTAATGAGATTCTTGACTTGAATGTTTCCAGCTGATTTCTCATTCTAACAAGACAGACTTATAAGATACTGAGCACATTCTGGAAAGTATCTTACATGCTATGCAGTATCTTACACTCCTGTTTATGTCTATGGGAACTGACTGTATTATTAACACTGGAATGTGTCCAATTATTTCATTAAAAAAAGCCTTTGCAACCTAATCTGTGTCTTTTTCTTGTGATACTAATTTTTGCAAAATATTTCATACACTATGAAATGTTTTTGTTATCACAGACTGATTCACTTAAAAATTGTCTTTAATTGAATTCCAATTCAGATTTTTTTAAGGAACAACATATTGGATGCAGTAGCAAATTACTTTTCTATTCAAACAGATTCAGGCTGACAAATTTTTGTTGAATCGTTTCATCAACCATACAGATTGCAAAGACAGAGAAATACGTTTTTTTTCCATGCTCAGTCCAAAATGTAGACAGACTACATGTCTGATTTTCCTTATAAATTAAAAAATTACTTAGATAATTTCTGATACATGTCTATATTGATAGACAGTGATGAAAAAAGCACACTATATATGTACAATATTAAAAAAAAAAAGAAAAGAAGAACAAAAGTTGGCAATAAAGCAGCAAAAATACGAAGACTGAGCATTAAGTGCTTAAATGAAAGAGTGTTCTGCCAGGTCAGATTGCCAGTGAGCATATTGTGAAAACCTTTATGCATTTTAGGAATAAAAGTAATTTTAATGAGCAGAACAGGAGAATGCAGGCACTGCTGGTAGGGGTATACCATACAGTGCAAAATCCAAGTTTAAAAGTTTTGGACAGTTGTCTTCAACTAGCAGACTTGAAGAGAATGACAGCCACAACAGCTATACAATCCTGGATTTCAAGCAACAGCTTTCAAAATGCATTTTATGTTCTTCAGGTTGATATATTCCTCTGTGACATGTTGTGTCAAGCTGTGTCAACTGAACAGTTTAATAGAAGGAGTTTCTTAAAATCACAACCAAGGAAACTATTATTAGAGGAGAAAGAAGAACTTATAAGGTATGCCACCTGCACACATAGAAAAAGTTCAGACACAAGTTTCTGAGGATAATTAGTGCCGTACACTATCCCTTTCCACCTACAGATATGGACATTTAACATTCTACAGTAGTAAAACTGGTTGGCTTATGAGTAAGGTTATCAAAAAAGTAAACACTTTGGTTTGGTTTTAAGCAAATGACGATTTACTTAGTTCAATGCAAAAGTTTCTGCTTTTTGTAAGAACTGGTTTCCAAGAACAAAGCTGTTGTTTTCCATTTCAAATCCCTGTTTCAGGTGCATCATATTGATTGTAGTCCTTTTGATTAATAACTTACCAATAGTAGAGAATCCAGTGACAAGTTAGGGTGCAAAGCATAACAGTCATCATCCAAGCATTCATTTTAGGTTGTAAAGCACAAGACTTGAGCACAGCTGGAGTGGTTGCAAGTTATGGGTTAGCTTGTATTAGAATGGAGCATAAAATATCCTCTGCCAGCTATTGGTTATAGAAAATGTTTAATACCAGCATAAACATAAATAATTAGAAGAGCTATGCATAAGCATAACATAAAAGGCAAATTTTATACTCAGAATTTTTATATTTATGGAAGGTAAAAATGTTACCAACCTTATTGTAAAGAAAAAAGGAAAAAAACCCCCATATATGTGGTCCCCATTCTCTCCAAGGGTAAAGAAGAGAAAAGTTTAGGAAAATAATGTGTTTATTTTCTTGATTTCACCAGCGCGTGGAAAAAAGAAAAACACTGAACAGCAACTCTAATTTATGTTACAGAAAGCAATACCTTATACCAATTAACATGTATATGTTTGGATAAGAATTTTAACTGTGCATTTTCCTTTTTTCAGGTAAATGCCTTCTAACAGCTAGTATAATTTCTACTGTAGGTGTGAAGGAAGGAAAATGTATTTTCGCAGACTATGCACTTTAAATAAGTTGGAACCAATTGTTATAAAAGACTTGTTTTATTTGATATTGATCAGCATGAATGGAACAGTGAATGAAGTGGACCTCTGTCAGGTTTGTTGATGTTAAGGGATGGCTGGACAAGACAAAGGCTACCAATAGCTCCATCATTATGCAAGCAAAGTATTCTCCTGTTCAGAGCAATTCTTTGGTGGTCAGTATTCATGACCAAATACAAACACCTCTGAACTTCCTGTGAGCTTCAAACAGGTTAGATTCCCATTGGCAATAAAATATGAGTATTTCTGAATGGTACTAACTTTACAGATAGGGGCAAACATAAATTTCCAGAATTAAGACACCTTCACTAGATTATAACTTTGGATAGCATTGTCTCTAAACAATTTAATTTTAAAAAGTTATCTACATATACTCATTCCAAGGAGCAGCCTTTTGAAAGAAAGACCAGTATTTGTAGGAAAAATATAATTTTTGTAACATTCAAGTATTTACACTGAGATTAATTTCTCTTTGGGAAATTCCCTATAGGTATTCTAATCCTAGTCCGATTAAGAAACCTGTAACAGTATAAGGAGAGAGGTTCTATGTCAGACTCCATGCACACACGTGTATGAAAGAACAAGTATATGTATGCTGTTGCCCTATATAAGATTTATTTCATATAATTCTATTTGTACTTGTAGGTATAATTAAATATGTGTATAAGTATACATAACTACAAAATGCATGCCTGTCTGCAAAAAGTATATACAGAATTTACACATATCTACAAAAACATATATAGGCAGGCTTTTAATTTCTATTATACCATTTGTACTTAACAGGCAGAATTAGAAGGGAAAAATTCTCCCATTTTTGCCAGAGTTTTGTGGAATATTCTGGAAATACATGTTATAAAATATTGCTTTACCGTGTAAACTAAAGGGAAAAAGAAGGCAGAAGATAGCATCCATTAAAAGTTAATAACATTCCAAATTCAATTTTTAAAAAGATGAAACCACTGGAATTCTATCAGAATAGAATAAGTCCAGCCACAGAAAAATCTGACATTTCTGTAACTGAAACTTAACCAAGATTTACTAATTAAATGTTTGGGAAATATTTGCTGTAAAACTCAGACTGAATATATTGGTTTTTTCCATAGACAATAATACGTATAATAAAGTTCTCAGGAGGACAGGTTAGGGATCATGAAAATGCCAGCTAATCTACCACATCAACTCAGATGACACTATTCCTAAACTTAATTAAAACAACAGCAAAAAAACAAGGATTGATTTAACAAAACTGAAAAGAGAAACAAGTCTTGATTGTATGCATTTCTCAGGGATATATACTTTATTGTAAGCAAATGAGAGAACTTGACATCACAGAATATACAAATGTATTCATTTACAACTGAGTTCAGACTGCATACTTTTAATCACAAGATCACAATAAGACTTGATGTACAGTACTTGCACACCTAATTCTATTAGATCTGATATAAACTGATAATTATTATTTGTATAGTGAAACCATTACTGAATGTAAATAATTATCAGAAACAATACTGAATCAATTAATCAAATAACATCTCAATTTAATTTTGTGGTTCTGTGGAAGTCAGGAAAATAGCTCTAACCCGCTTGCTTATAAGGAAATTTTATTTATATATTTATATAGAATTGTTATAATTTTAGTTTCAGAAATGGAGAGAGAAGTGGCACATTCTGTGTTTCAGCATGTATGCAGAGTGTAGAGCAGAGTAACTCTATCTAAAGGTTTACAAAACAGCTAGACCAGTGCAGTATTAAATAATTAGACAGCCTCAATACTGGTTTCTAAATATGAACAAATTATGTGAATTAAATGGTAGTAGTTTTGAAGGATCCATGCAAGTACTTTGTGAAGATGCAGACATTTTGAGTTTGTAGGAATAACTGCATAAGCAAGAACCTACATAACCCTCACTGATACCTAATGCAGCTCTATCCTGTAGAATGAATAATGTATGGGCTATGTGGCAAAAAATAATGATTTTATCACTAAACTGCATATTGATAGTGTTTATATAAAAGGGTGTTGAATTAATGCCTTAGAGACCTTTAAATGCTTGACTTTAAAACCTTCAGAATCCCCTTCTTAGAAAGGTTTCATGTTTAAAACTGCAAACAAAACTATGGACTTCCCATTTTTACATTCATGGATCATCGAGATAGTCAGATGCATTGCATAGGTCTGTGCTACATGAGATAGTAGAGGAAGTCATATGAATAGAAGTGGCTACCAACTGAAGGGAGGGAAGCTGGAGAGGGAAGATTAACTATGAAAATCTTGCCAACTTTTCACAACTTTCTCCTGAGAGCTGAAAAATGGATTTCAGTGATCCTTTCTTACCACAGACTGGCAGGTTTTCCTGCTGGTAAGAAACTTGCTTGTTTCCCATTCCTCCTTGCCATTATCACCAGTTTTGATTTTTTCCCTCTTCTGAACTATAACTGTCCCAGATTGATCTCCTTCAAATTGGAAGTTCCTTCAACCTTTTGTTTCCTATCTTACACCTGTTTCCTCTTTCCAGGCTTCTAATTCTTGCCTCAGCCTACCTTTTTTATGCAGCTATATTTTTTCTCTCCAGGATTCTAACTCATATGATGCTTTTTTACTTCTTCTGACCTTTTCCACACTAATTCTTTCAGGTCCTCTGTCTCTTTCAGCCAGCTGAGCCTACCGTTGTTTCTAGCTCAAGGTCTAGCATTTTGTGATGAGTTGATATTGGCTGGCAGGTAAGACCCTGCCTGGTCCCTCCCTCCCCCCTCCCTCCTCCCTCCAGTGGGATGGGGGAAAGAACTGAAAGACTAAAAGCAAGAAAAAAATCTCATGGGTTGAGATAAAGAGGTTTTAATAAATGAAGGAAAAAAAAAAAAAGAAAAAGAAACAAGTGTTGCAAAAGCAATAACTCGCCATGAGCAGACTGATGCCCAGCCAGTCTCTGAAAAATGGCTACTTTGAAAAAAATTGCCACCCAGTTTTATTGCTGAACATTATGTTACATGGTATGGAATATCACTTTAGTGATTTTGGGTCAGCTGTCTTGCCTGTGTCCCCTCCCAGCCTCTTGCCCACTCCCAGCATACTCATGGGGGCAGCAGAGTGAGAAACAGAGAAAACCTTGATGCTGTGTAAGCATGGTTCAGCAGCAGCCAAAGCATTGGTGTGTTATCAACACTATTTGGTTACAAATTTAAAATACAGAACCAAATTATCTCTATTCCAGCCAAACCCAGTGCATATTTGCCGCTTCCAAATTAAAGACGGCAGCTTTCCCAATAGTATAGACATGAGCATGGTGTGCACTGAGAGCCAGGGGGACTCCCTGGCCCTTTCTCTCTACTCCAGCTCAGTTCCATTGTTCGAGAAAAGTCTTACTGCTACTCCAGCCTTGTTTTTGACATATTCAATGCAGACATGTTAAAGAATTAAGAAGAAAAATACTTACAGGCACACAACCATGTGTGCATGTGCATGAGATTATGTTAACTGTTGTGGGAAATAATGGAAAGAGAGGGGAGGAGAATAATGAAAAGAAAGGGGTTTGTGCTAAAACACAGCCCTCTCTATATTATACTCAAAGTTTTGTTATGGGCAAAAAGGGTAGCACACCTTATATGTGGAGCCAGGAAGTCATCATCATTTTAATTGAAATTTTTGACCCTTTAACCAAAATACAATGAATCATTATTGTTCTCTCATTTACAATGATTCTAACTCTCTCAGTGTATAAATATATCAATATATAAATATATAATCACAATAATATGCCTATATATTCATATATCTATTACTGTAAAAGTATGGGATGCAAATGCATCAATAGGCTTTAATTCTCCCAACTGGCCTTATCTGGGACCTTCACTGACACCCTTTGCCTACATCCCACAAAATCCATTTAAATTCATTCCTGCTCTAAGTGTGATGTCCTCTGCTCATCTGGACATTGTCATTGGGCTTCCTGGAGGGATCCTGGACTTGACTTGTTACCTTGCTTTGTTCAGTTGTCCCCAGATGGTTGAGAGAACCTGTTATGATCACTGCCCCTGTGTGGCTGGTGCAGTCGCTGTGCTGTGATCACCTTGCTTCCTGGCTTCTCTTCACCTGTGGAGCGGCCTTATGGTATAGTTGCACAAATAGGGTAGAGGAAAACATGTGCAAGGAACAAAATTGTAAAAAGCTAAGCAAATTAAAATAAATTTGGTGATAGACACCTACTCATTAGACAACTGCTGTTCTAGCTAAACAAGTTAGAAGAAATGGCCATTCAGTCTCAAAACTGTGTAAAGTTAACGTTGACAGGCCTGTTGCCTGTCACCAGCAATGGCAATACTGTATTTAATAGATGGATACACTTATTAAGCAGACTGGCTTTGCCCCACTTCTTCAAATCCTACTATGTATGTTTAGAGCTGTAGCTATTTTAAATTTCTACTCTGTAGTGTAAGTTGCAGATACTTTTCAGCAGCTTTCTCTATCCTTAGCCATCCACTCAGTGAAATTGCTTTGGGCCTGCGGGGTGTTGTTCAACAAGAAGGATCAATATTTTGCATGAGTATGTATTAATAGAGGATTTAAGAGGAATGGTTCTTTTTCTAAAACTGCAGAATCAGGGAACTGACATTATTGTGAAAGCTGATTGAATTATCCTCAGCTATAGTAGTAACATATAGGCCTTTTTCTGTTGATGGCTCATTTGAAAACAGACAGTGATTTTGAAAAATATATTCATCATTCTAAATTACTCAGATGTATTCTGCATTGTAGTCTCAGCCTGTAGACTGACAGCAAATTATTCAGTATTGTCTGAAGTATTGAGTATTCTGAATTTGCTCATGTAAAGCCTCATTGGCCCTGATTCTTAGGTCTAGTAATATGAGACCCTCATTTGAAAGAAAGCAGAAATTGGCTTTATGATGACTTAGCAGTTCTATAGTAGTCAAAAGATGATTCATTCTTTTCAACTTTACAGAATCGTCAGCTGTGCTTTTTCAACTATCTACATATTTTTATGCATAATGGCTGCCACGATTCCTTCCTGGAACATAAAAAGTAATTGAATACACTGTATTTATCCTGGAACATGCCTTTTGAGAACTCATACAGGTGATGGGATTCTGACTGCATCCCAAGAGATGCAGATTAGAGAAAATTCCTGTATATCAGCTATTTTATACTCTCTTCCATAGTTCCACACCATCCGGGCTGCTATTGAAATGTCACCTTTTTATCAAATAACTAGCTTTGACTGCTTTGATGAGAAAGGCTGTTCAGACACTATAGGACAGAGTGGTTCAGCTTCTATTGTGCATGGCAACCAACGAAGATCTTTATGTGCCAGAGATGCCATCCTGGACACTACTTTTTACTATGTACTCATGAAAAACAAATGTGGAGAACTCATGAAAACAAACAAAAAATAATCAGCTATCCTTCCCTCTGTCCAAACATGATTATTTGTCTTTTGAGATACATCATATAAATGTCTTTCTATAGACATAATATAAATGTCTTCCTGCTTTTTATTCTTTAGAATGTCAACTACAAATATATATAGGAGTGTAGGGCAAAAAAAAAATCTTGCATCTCTGAGTCTAGTGTAATGCAGAAAAGGAAAGAAAGATGTAAATAAGTGATTCCTTAAATCACTTTATAAGATGATGACACAGTGAAAGAATATAAGAGATTTAAAGTCCTTTGGTTTATGTGGATTTTATGAAATAGTAAAACAGACTCTTAAAATAGGTAAATATGTCACTGACAATCTGTCCTTGTTTTCAAAACTCATTCTGATTACCTATGTCCCACAACTCTTGCTTTCTGTGAAAAGTTATCAGGGAAGTCAGTAGGCAGCAGAAGAGAAAGCCCTATGTTCAAATCCTAAAGTACATATTCTAACAACTAGTGTTCAGTAAAGAGAATGAATTAACTGATGTTGGGTTTTCCCCTAAAGTCTCCATGTTGTGGTAAAAATAAATGAGTTTTTGTTCTGTAGATCTTCTTTTAATATCATTTAAAGTACAAGATGAAGCCCAGTGATATTGTTAACCCCTTTTTAATCAGTAAGCAAGACAAGAAAGATTAGAGAACTTGTGAAAGTGCTTTATGCTAATTACCACAACCTTCAATAGCTTTTTGTCAAATCACAAATTGTGTTCTCTTGTGTTTAGTTTTGATATTTTTCTATTCTAAATACTGCACTAAGCAGTGTTATTGTTGTCCTAGTTTTTTTCACAACCTTTCATTATTTATTTATTAAAAAGGAGGAAAAATAAATTTAAACCAAATAAGTTAAAATTTTAACAAGAAGCTTATTTCTTTTTCTTGAAAGTAAAAAAGCAAAACCAAAAATAAAGCAGTCTCATCTAATAAGAATAGGGAAGAATTTGCAGTCCATTAATTTCAGTGGTAATTTGATTATATAGAGAAAAACATTCCTACCCATTGTTTTGCATTGTAATTTAAGTTGAACTAGAAATCTGAAGTTAGAAAGGCACTTCTTCAGATTAAAAATTACACAGGAACTATAAAATGGATAGCTATGATTGTAACTCAGGGACTTCACTGGATGTGTTTAAAATTGAAGAACCCAAACATTTCTAAGTCAATTCTGTAATGAAAGTGAGAGGAAGAAAGAAACCAGACCATGGTGTCCATGAAGAAGAAAACTGGGGGCACAGTCCAGGAAACCATGACTTATTTTTTTGTCAGGTCACTAACAGAAACTGTAGCAGACAACTTTTGGCAGGGTTAGAAGCAACCTGTGAGGGTCTAGGGTGTGGAGATCATCACACTCTACTACGCAAGTTTAGTAAGGTATTAATAGCTATTATGTATATATTACATACCTGGCCCTTTGGTTAGTACAGGGAAGTATGATATCCTGCATAAATGAACCTTTACTTATTTTTTTTTCAAGGCATGCAGGTAACAGTGATAGCTGTAACACAAAACCAAAAGTGTAACTATGCCAAAAATACTGAAAATTATGATAAAGAGAACATTTTGGTTGTGAAAGAGATTTGATAGAATCATAGAAACATTTAGGTTGGAAAAGACCTTTAAGATCATTGAATCCAACTGTTAACCTAACCCTGCCAAGTCCACCACAAAACCATGCCCCTAAGTACCACGTCTACCTGTATTTTAAATACCTCCAGGGATGGAGACTCAATCACTCAACCATGCCTGTTCCAATGATTGACAACTCTTTCAGTGAAGAAATTTTGCCTAGTATCCGATCTAAACCTCCCCTGGTGCAACTTGAGGCCATTTCCTCTAGTCCTGTCCCTTGTTACTTGGGAGAAGAGACTGATCCCCACCTCGCTACAAACTCCTTTCAGGTAGTTGTAGAGAGCAATAAGGTCTCCCCTGAGGTTCCTTTTCTCCAGGCTAAAGAACCCCAGTTCCCTCAGCTGCTCCTCAGAAGACTTGTGCTCTAGGCCTCATTGTCCTTCGTTGGACATGCTCCAGCACCTCAATGTCTTTCTTGTAATGAAAGACCCAAAACTGAACACAGTATTCAAGGTGTGGCCTCACCAGTGCCAAGTACAGGGGGACGATCACTTCCTTAGTCCTGCTGGCCACACTATTCCTGATACAAGCCAGGATGCTGTTGGCTTTCTTGGCCACCTGGGCACACTGTTGGCTCATATTCAGCCTGCTGTCAACCAACACCCCAAGGTCCTTTTCTACCAGGCAGCTTTCCAGCCACTCTTCCCCAAGTCTGTAGTGCTGCATGGGGTTGTTATGACCCAATTTTAAATAAAAATCTAAATGAAAATTTTTTATGGAAAAACTTAGTCTTACTGGGATGAATGTCTACCTTGGTTTTACAGTTTTTGATACTCAAAGAGACTGCAGGTTTACTTATAATGCCACTCCACATTGTGTATGTATTAAAAAAGGATAAGTTCTCTGTATCACTTGAGTTGACTCTAACTTTATATATTGTTAGGTTGCTCCATGGGTAAGATATTGTAGTAAGAAGGTACCTGAAAGTAACTTGATAACCCAGTTGCCAAAAAATGGAGAGGCCATCTATCTTCTGGGCATGATCAATACTTTGAGTAACTGATATTAGTCACCCAGATCTCATGCACGTTCTGTTATATCTTGTCTGGCAAATGTTATAGCAGAACTTGTAAATGAGGTGACATATGGAGAAGCATTTTGGGGAGTGGAGAGGGTCTGGCTCACATGGCTTTGTCTGCTAGCTTGCATATACCTTTTACGTTGTCTCATAAACCTGTCCCCCTGCATCACCATCTTGCCCTTTCCATAAACAGAGAGAGACAGGTGCCTTTGAAAATCTTCCTCTGGAGTCTACATAAATACTTTACTTTAGTGGAGAGTGTATTCCTCCAGAAGCTTCCAAAGGCACTTCTTTCCATTGACTTTGTATGAAAATTGGGTACTCTGAGAGAACAAAGTCAGCATGCTCGCAGAAATGTAAACCATAAACACATTGGCAGGTTGTTACCCAATGATAAAATTAGATGCAGTCTAAATTAACAGTTGATACACAAGCTGATTTATTTTAGGAATGGCTCTGGGAGAAATTACTTAAAGGTATACTATTCACTATTCTTTTCTTGGTATTCAGACCTTGCTTTAATTTAGGAGTTAGACTATATAATTTCATAGACTTGCAGTATTAGTACAAGGCACAGGTAGATTTAAAAGGTGAAAGGAAGTTGTTGGAAAAGATATGTAAAAATTTAAAAATCTTAATGGTCTTAATGCAGCTGATTTCAATGCCTTACTTTTCATTATGATTGCAAAATAATAACATCTGTTTTAACATTTTATGGATGAGCAAAGTAAAACAACATACATTAAGAAACCCAGCTACCACATATGTCTGTCATGCCAAAAATACTTATTGACTGCAAAATCTGCTGTGTAAAATCTCAAGATAAAAAGGGAACTGAGTAAGTAAACATCAAATAAAGGATTATCCTTGTTTGTAAAGCGTCTGTTTTAGTAGGAATTATAAACAGGGACCTTGACATGAGTGACATGGTAGATTCCTAGGAAGTTAAAAGTAAATCATCTAGTACTAGTACCTGAGCAGCTTTAAGTAAAGTATTTAATTGGGTTAGTATTTAAGATTAACCATAAACAGAAACATGTCACAATGTTCTCAGCTGGCCACACTTAAGCTGTAATCAGGCTTCAAAACTTTTATTTAGTAATAGATATTTTCTAACTGGCACAGTCATCTGCTATTCTCTACTTTCTTTTTGAGCACAAGTTACTTTAGAGCTGAGATTTACAAACAATAGTAAATACTGAAATTATTTTAATTCAGAGAAACGTTTAAATTTTAGGTGTTCAATCAAGCTGAAAACTACTCTGAAATAGGACAATTTTGCAAAACATGACCATTTCCTCTTAAATTCTTAACTTTTACAAAAATCCTTTGCTGCAAACTGCCTCCCGTTCTCATTCTCATCAGTACAACAGCGATGCTGATGTTCTGTCTCCAGTAGTTGAGAAATAAGGAGCATTTGACCCTAAATTTGCTGATGATTCAAAAAGAAAGGGTCATGCACCTTTTTGGAAATGAGCAGTGACATATAATTTTATAAAACATTTACTCACTTCTACTTAATGAGATTAGACCCCTAAAGGAACTGGGTAGAAGAAGTGACTTTCTTAATGTTTACATAGAAAAGCCTTACACAATTTTTTTTTTAAGTTGACAAATTTCTCTTTCTGCAATGGATTTTCAAAATACCAACCTTGAATCTGAACTTTTTGAAATTTTTTAAATTGAAAGACCCTATCTTTCAAAACAAATTATTATTTTTCATGAAAAAATGGGAAAATATAAAGATAAAAACATTTTACTTTTCTAAATTTCTTTTTTCCCCTCTTTCCCATCAAGCTATTTGTTGAAGTAAGCTTAAATTTATAAAAAGATTAAGAAATGGTCCATGCTCTTCTTGGAAACAGAGTCCTTAAAGTAAAAGCTGGGTGTCCTACTTTTTCACTGCCCCCGTGTACTTTTTCATTATCTTTTATTTTCTGGAGGTAAATTTTAATATTTCTCTGACCCTACAGAGAAATTCCCTACATAGGACTAGGATAATGGCAGAGAGAAGACTCAGAACTGGGTATGTCTGAAAAGACCAATGAGCTTACTAACACAGAGCTGATTCTACCTAGTGACTAAATAATTCTTTTCTGTAATATTTCAAGGTGAGAACCCAAATTTGCTCATCATGGAAGAACTGTAGAACACAGATCTGTCACCTAAAACCTTACTGTCATTGTACCAGATTATAAGTCACAAGGGTAAAAAAGCAAGCAAGCAAGCAACCAACCAAACCAAAAACTAAGCTAAACCGAAACAACAACAAAAACCAAAGCTAACAGATGGGGAGACAGACTGCACCCTTCAAACTGGTCAGTGTGAAAAACTATATGCCTAAACATTTCTGATAAGCCATTCTTTACAATACTTTATGAAGCTCTCTTTAGTATCATCAGGAATTTGTATTTTCAGGGAACAGAGACAGTGCTGTGCTCTGATTTCTAAAAACAAAAGGGTTTTTTTTGTCAAAAGGACTTAAAAATATGTTCTGGATAGTTGGATTTAAATGAAATAACTTTTTAAAAAATCCATTTACAGTATTTCTGCTGCTTTGCTCTTTTTTTTTTTTTTTTTTCCCTCATGGGATATCCACTATTTTAATTTGTAAGCCACTTTTACTTACTTTTGATTGTTCCTGATTTCAAATTCCACATATGGCTTGATTTGGTTTTAATACTTTAGTTCTAACACTTTGGTGTTTAACTTTTTAAAGCAAGACAGATCTCTCTGTTACTCTGTCCTACATTTGACTTCAAGTATAATTTCTAATTACAATGGGGTGTTTCAGTTTAATATACTGCAACATATAGAAATTTGTATCTATACAGTCAATTTGGTGCTTACATATGAGTATTTCTGAGACCTAGTGAAAGTACAGTCTTGCAGTAGATTATCGTTCATGCAGAAAATGGACCCAGCTGTGGTACCTCTAAGGGCTGGGGATGTATAGTCTTAAATAGCCTGAAAATTAACACATTAGAATTATTCTATGAATGTAGTAACTGTGGTAAGCAGATCCATTTATTTGGAAATGTACTGTGTATTCTTAGAAAGTGGTGTTTTCAGACAGAAACAGCATGAACATTTATGTGCAGTCACTTTTCCATAGATCAGGACATGTTAGTTAAGGAATGACTGGCTTTCACATTTGGGCGAGGTTCAGCTGATTTTTGAGTTACTGTTTTCATCTTGGCTTTCTGCTGTTTGGAACAAGTAACTTTAAAAAATTGCTAGGTAGCTATTTTTAATTGCAATATTGAAGTGGACTGTCTATTGTACTGAACTGTTTGTGTTTCCTGCCTCTGATGCTTCCTCATAAAGACTCAGCATGAAAGTCATTGAGCCATGACAAAACTGTAATATTTCTAATTATGTACAGAAGAACTTCATGTGCACCTGGAAAATGTGAATCTCAAACTGAAGTGTCTGAGGAATTGAAGGGGCTCTGTAGTTAAGATAGAACAGAGCAAGCGTTTTGAAGGCTGCAATTTTGGAAACAGATGCCTAAAATTCACCTTAGTCCCAGTTATGCTTAACAGCCTTAGCTTTCTTGAGCCTTGTTCCTCCCCCTCAAGACTAATTTCAGTAGTAGTGGAAGTAACAGCTTTAAGACTCTTCGGGAGAGACCACATGGCAAAGTAGCAAGCCCAAAAGTAGTAAACTTGTAGCTGTTGGAAATAAAACCCAGTGTGTATGAATTGTTATACTACAGATCACTTTAAAGCTTGTAGGTAACCTACAAACTACAGTATGAAACCTTAACAGTGATTTGAATTCTAAGAATTCCATAAGCAATTCTATCAAATTTAATTTCAGCTTTTGGAGCCTTTGTCTTGTGAACTGCTTGTTAACTGCTTTAAAGAACTGTATAACTAGATTCTAATATCTGAGATTTAGTCCGTCTCCAGTCATAACATATCAAAATGCTATATTAAAATAAAAAAAAAAAAAGAATTTTACAAGAAAAAGCAGATTTTAAACTGAAACTATATTTATTCTATCTCATGCAATGAGAAGAGGAAAGCACTATGTTATGCAAACTGTTCACTAAAAAAATGACTTTTTGATATAATCACATTTTTCATTAGGTTGAATTTATCAGATATTCAGGTGGGAAAAGTGAAATAAGATTTCATTTTTGTTATAGTTTCTTCTGATCTTTTTAATAAAACACTTTGAAATGAAATTTTAGTCATAGTTTATACCGGAAATTATGCTAAAAATTAGGATATCACATTAGATTTTTTTATTTTTTTTTTTCCTTTGGATAAGGAAAATTTCAAGTCAACAGACAGTCTAATACCAATGACAAGGAATGTTTTTGTGGATTTTTGGCTTTGCTCTATGGAAAAACTATACCCTAATGTTTTTGTATCATATGAGATATGTGACTTATTTTTAATCTTATTTGTTTAAGGAAAACTCCTGAAGACTTTATTTTATTCTTGCACAGGAATCAATTCACTGAAGCAAACAAGTTCATGAGACTAACGTTGCTGCAGGATCAAAATCGAGTTCTATAAACTATATACTACCTCTATTAAATTGCTTCAGTGCCAGAGTTAATAACATACTAGGCTTCCTGGACTCTTCTCTTCTTTTTGCCAAAATTATGGAGTGATTTGTGACTTACTAAATAAACAGATAAATACATAAGGAAGAATTTCAAGGTAATAGTTCAGTAATTAAAAAATCTCAATAAAATATGTGCCAGTAACAAGGTAATTTTTACAAATACATATGATTAACTTTTAATGCTTTCTGTTTTCATGTATGTTTTCATTGCTATATTTCATACCAAATAGCTTCAACCATTTTCACTCCAACACCGGTCCTCTCACATAGTAATGTTCCTGAGATGCAAATCCACTCCTATGCTAATTTCAGTTCACCCTATACAGTCTCAGTCATTTCTTATGGGTGTTTGCACAGAATAGCATACAACAGGTGCACATGTAGGATCCAAAGCAAAACACTCTCCCTTGTCCTTCATTTCATTGCATCTCCAGATCTGTTGACTGCATGACCTTTCAGACTTTTCTAGAAGTCTGTAAGACAGCTTTCCTGTGACTGGGATTTTCCTTGTCTTTATCACACGTAAAGTAAGAATAGTTAATCACATCCACTATACTACCTTGCCATATATAAAGTTTCAAGAATAGCTGCCAGTGAAGAAGCATTCATACCCTTATGCCAGAAAAAAAAAAATAATGATGTTTTGCTATTATGCTAACTATCAGTTGGGAATAAAGGAGTACTGCTGAACTGGCCTGTTGTTTCCTCAGGAGGTGAGGAATCTTGAATTCCTGTGTTCGTTAAGAGATATGCATGTGGAATCTCTTTTCTTCTCTTTTCTTCATTTACCTCCACCTCCTTGTGAATCGTTCTCTCCCTGTATTTCCTGCTCCATTGGGCAATATTTTTTCACAGTACCCTGTGAAAATTGATACAACACAGAAGATATGGTCCTTATTTCCCACCTCTGCCATCTTTAGCATGTTCCCCTAAGTTTTCTTAATAACTTGATGATTAAAATTGATAAGTGACCATCCATTGAGTCTCAGAACAGGTTGATAGTTGTATGTGAAATATCCTTAATAGTTGAAGCCAGCTTTTATGAGTAAAATTCTCAATATTGTTTTTAAAGTAAATTCAGATGTAAGCTTAATCTTATTCCTAACCCTGGAAAAAGACTCTGAAATTTGTGAAGCTGTTGAGGTGAGTTGATTATCAAACTGCTGCAGAACCTCCATTCAAGGACTTGCAGGTTTTCCTCTATCATCTAACAATGCTTGTTTTCAAGCTACAAACTATTGTCTTTCATTAATGAAAGCTTTACATGTGTCCACTGCTCTGTATTTTAAGGAATGAAGTAAAGCGGAGAGAAAAAAAGAATGCAGAATACAGGAACAAGCAATAATAACTGAATTCCAGTTCTGTGTCCATTTATATAACTAATTACCTTTTTGATCAGCATAAAATAAAGATAAAAGTCAATGCCTGCGATCTGAGATTCTGAAGGACACATGCTGCACTTCCAGATGTATAATTTCTTGTCATGTTTTCACAGCATCAGTAAAGATCTTTTCCTCTCCTATCTGGCTGTTTTCCCAAACAAACATGCTCACAGCTATTTAGAAGCCTTTTTCTCATAATGAGTAGCTTGCACAAAGCAGTAAATGCTGCTTTACCATGAATAGACAAATTGCAAGTGACAGTACCAGTACAGCCTAAGAACCATCTAGGACTTCTAGATCTTGCAGGTGTCCTAATTTTGCCAGCTGATTAAAAATACGCCCTAAAACCAGCAGCTAACTATTGATGGGCAGATGCTGCTATCCTCACTCCATAAAGAGTCTTCTGAAAGACAAGACACTCTAAAGTATCTGGTTGTAAATCTTACCAACTCAGTTGCTATTCCTAAAAGGTGTGGGCATGTGCAAAACTTACGACTATAAAATTTATTGGGGGAGGGGGGATTTAGTGTCTGCAGGATACAGACGTCATTTACATAGTATAGACATGACCTCTCTACTAGATTTGCTAAAGTTAGCAGCCTAAATTGAGCTACACAGTCACATTGTTCCCACTCATTTCCCTGCCTTTGCCTACCTGGTATTTCTTACCCTTCAAATACTTTGAGTCAATGACAGCCCTTTTGATTTTTTGATTTTACAACATATAGTATAATTGGTTTCTTGTTTCATGAGTTAGAATGAAGTTATACAAATTAAAGAACTAACACCATTACTGACACAGTATGACTGGGGATGTACCCACATCTGTGAATTATAGTTCATTAAATCCTATTCAGCATCTTAAGGATTTCCAATGATGCCTTTTTTCAGACTAACCTTCAAATAAAGGGACATGACCAGAGCTTCTACATGATGATAAAGTCATCTTGTGTATGTTTTCTGCATTTTTAAAGAAAAATTTTAAAGGTCTTCAAAAGGTTTCTAAAAAAAATAAAATATGTAGGTTCACATCAAACTAGTAATTTTCTCTGATATATTCTCAAGACATTTAAGAAATGTCCATTGCTATAGTGTCCTGAATTTGTGTGTTTTGCAATTCCATTTCAATATCATAAAAGGAGGTTGTTTTGTAAAATGTCCAAACAGATATTAGTGCAGAGCATTTTGCAAACAAAATTCTGTAAACATTAAATGCTCTTAAATGCCTGAAGATCAGCTAAGACAGGGAAAATATTTTCAGTTATCAAGATCACTGGAAACGGAAAAGCTGTATTATCTCAACTCTCTCAGCCTAGGCATTGCTTATTTCTTATTACAGGAATAACATTAGAGGTGTTTTAAAAAATTGGCTTGAACATTATTTGAAGTTGAATTTTTTAGATGGGGTGGTTTCATGTTGTTTTCAAAAATGGCAGTTTCACCTTTATTTTAGATATATACATATTCTAAACATATAAACATTCCACCGTTTTAACCTTTATAATGTAATTTGTGATTATAAACTTCTAATTCTACACCAAGTTTAAAGTCTTGGCATTCCTCATAGAGCAGATATTTCAAGTTTTTCTTTTAATGAATCAATCAATATGTTTAAGGAGAAACAGGATGTTAGAGGAAACACTATTACTGTAAAGTAACTTACCATCCAAAACACACTTGGAATATTCTTCTTTTCAGACTTGAGTATTTTTTCTTCCTATTTCTTCATTCATTTCACCTTACAGATGACTGATATTATTATATTATGTATTATTTTTATTATCTTATTATTGTGTTATTATTTCCATTATTACATATAAATGAAATATAAATAGAATAATAGAATGTAATAGAATAACAAAATAGAAGTATAGAAAATTATTTCTATTATTAGAAATAATAATAATAGATAAATAGAAATATCTGTAAATAGTAGAAATCTCTGAAATCCATGTGCTAGGCTGTTCCTTACAAACAGAAGTGTTTTGTCTGTTATTTATAGGGATCAAATATAATAAAAAAATCTTCTACTAAAATTTAGAAATAGTACTGTATACTGTATTGTATAATGCAGTACCCAATAATAAAACACAGTCTAATACCTCTAACAAAATAATTCAATACTACTTTCATAATATACAATTTGCCTTTTCTAATATCTTCTACCTTGAACACTTGCTGCAATTCTCTAAAATGTTCAGAAAGCAAAATGTATCTTCCTTTTTATTATAGTTTCTATTCTCAATCTGTTTCCCTAAGGAAGAAATTCTCAAACTCTTTTGTTTTCTATGTTAATTCAGATAAATTACTTCTGTGAAGCTTCTGGTCCTGTGGTTATTTGTTCAGCAAATCAACTTTATTTTAAATCATTTTATTGTATTTCATGATGAAGTTCCACAATTTTTTTTTTAATGAATTAACTAAACCGATCAAGATTACTTGTGTTGTTATTCAGATTTTTCTAAGGATAACTAGATTATGTGTTTGGTTTAAAGAGATTACTACAGTGAGTCAAAGTACTATCAACAAAGAATTGTTACATTTGAGAGTACAAGTTCTTTAATTGTAAAGACTTGTAAAATCTGAGAGATTGATCTGGGCTTTTGATATTCCTAAAAGACTCTGCTAACCACTTTCCATATGAAATTCACATATGCAGGTATCCAGTTTTTATAGGAGGTAAAAAAATTCATCCCCTGTAAGGATAAATGAAGTTGGATCCTGCTGTTGGGGAACTCTCAGGTCTTATGGTTCCTTATATGCTATATTCATGCTGCTCTTGTGCAAGCAATATAAGACAATAAGATGTAATTAGTAGTGGATTTCTGCTCCAGATCAACCTGAAGATATCTAAGCTTAGGTGTTGTATGTGGGTATCTGCATGCTTCTGTGGAGACATTCAGTTCAATTCAGCTATCTACAACACACTTGCTAGGTTGGACTCAAATGATCACTATCATATCAGATCTTCCAGGATATCTGCTCAAGCCTCCAGCTACTGCTTCAGCATTTTGCAGGTCTCCCACTGGCCCAGTGTCATATCTAACAGTACCATGTTGTCATGGTTTAACCCCAGCTGGCAACTGAGCACCACACAGCTGCTCACTCACTCCCCCCTGGTGGGATGGGGGAGAGAATCAGAAGAGTAAAAGTGAGAAAACTCGTGGGTTAAGATAAAGACAGTTTAACAGGTAAGGCAAAAGCCACCGCTCACAAGCAAAGCAAGACAAGCAACTCATTCACTATTTTCCATCAGCAGGCAGGTGTTCAGACATCTACAAGGAAGCAGGGCTCCATCACACATAACGGTTACTTGGGAAGACAAACACCATAACTCCGAATGTCTGCCCTTCCTTCTTCCCCCAGCTTTATAGGCTGAGTATGATGTCTTATGGTGTGGAATATCCCTTTGGTCAGTTGGGGTCAGCTGTCCCGGCTGTGTGCCCTCCCAGCTTCTTGTGCACTCCCAGCCTACTTGCTGGTGGGGTGGTGAGAGAAGCAAAGAAGGCCTTGATTCTCTATAAGCACAGCTCAGCAATAACTAGAACATCCCTGTATTACCAACACTGTTTCCAGCACAAATCCAAAACATAGCCCCACACTAGCTACTATGAAGAAAATTAACTCTATCCAAGCTGAAACCAGCACACAGGTACATGTTTTAGATATCCTAAAGATATCCATGTTTTAGATACCCTAGGAGAGCTCAGATGGCACAAGACACTTATCTGGGTAGAATTGATTTAAGGCCATCATTTCAGTCACTGGGCCATGAAGAACTATTTGCATACCTGATTCTGTTGGGGCATTCACCTGAGAAAAGATTTCTAATGTATAGAATCATAGAATCATAGAATCATAGAATCATACAATCGTTAAGGTTGGAAAAGACCCTTAAGATCATTGAGTCCAACCGTTAACCTAGCACTACCAAGTCCAACACTAAACCATGTCCTCAAGCACCACGTCTACCCTTCTTTTAAATACCTCCAGGGATGGAGACTCAACCACTTCCCTGGGCAGCCTGTTCCAATGCCTGACTACCCTTTTGGTGAAGAAGTTTTTCCTAATATCCAACCTAAACTTCCCCTGGTGCAGCTTGAGGCCGTTTCCTCTTGTCCTGTTGCTGGTTACTAGGGAGAAGAGACTGACCCCCACCTCACTACAACCTCCTTTCAGTAGTTGTAGAGAGCAATAAGGTCTCCCCTCAGCCTCCTCTTCTCCAGGCTAAACAACCCCAGCTCCCTCAGCTGCTCCTCAGAAGACTTGTTCTCTAGACCCTACACCAACTTCGTTGCCCTTCTTTGGACACACTCCAGCACCTCGATGTCCTTCTTGAAGTGAGGGGCCCAAAACTGAACACAGTACTCGAGTTGTGGCCTCACCACTGCAGAGTACAGGGGCACTATCACTTCCCTAGTCCTGCTGGCCACATTATTCCTGATACAGGCCAGGATGCCATTGGCCCTCTTGGCCACCTGAGCACACTGCTGGCTCATGTTCAGGTGGCTGTCAATCAACACCTCCAGGTCCTTTTCTGCCAAGCAGCTCTCCAGCAACTCTTCCCCAAGCCTGTAGTGTTGCACGGGGTTGTTGTGACCAAAGTGCAGGACCCGGCACTTCGCCTTGTTGAATCTCACACAGTTGGCCCCGGCCCAACAATCCAGCCTGTCCAGGTCCCTCTGTAGGGCCGTCCTACCCTCCAGCAGATCGACACTTCCACCCAACTTGGTGTCATCTGCAAACTTACTGAGGGTGCACTCCATCCCCTTATCCAGATCATCAGTGAAGATATTGAACAGGACCAGCCCCAACACTGAGCCCTGGGGAACACCACTTGTGACCGGCCGCCAACTGGATTTGACTCCATTCACCACCACTCTCTGGGCTTGGCCGTCCAGCCAGTTTTTAACCCAGCACAGAGTGCACTTATCCAAGCCATGAGCAGCCAGCTTCTCCAGCAGAATGCTGTGGGAGACAGTGTCAAAGGCCTTACTAAAGTCCAAGTAGACAACATCCACAGCCTTCCCCTCATCCACTAAGCGGGTCACCTTGTCATAGAAGGAGACCAGGTTAGTGAAGCAGGACCTCCCTTTCATAAACCCATGTTGGCTAAGCCTGATCCCCTGGTTGTCCTGCACATGCTGTATAATGGCACTCAAGATGATCTGCTCCATGACCTTTCCCAGCACCGAGGTCAGGCTGACAGGCCTGTTGTTCCCCGGATCCTCCTTCCGACCCTTCTTGTAGAGAGGCGTCACATTTGCTAACTTCCAGTCATCTGGGACCTCCTCGGTTGACCAGGACTGCTGATAAATGATGGAGAGTAGCTTGGCAAGCTCCTCTGCCAGCTCCCTCAGTATCGTCCGGTGGATCCCATCTGGCCCCATGGACTTGTGAGCATCCAGCAGATTGGTGACTGCCACCTCTTTGACAACTGGGTCTTAATTCTACATCCTATCTCCGTCTCCCAGCTCAGGGGCCTGAAAACCCTGAGGATGACCAGTCTGACTATTAAAGACTGAGGCAAAGAAGGCATTAAGTACCTCAGCCTTCTCCTCATCCTTCATGGCAATGTATCCCTTCGCATCCAACAAAGGAGGGAGATTCTCCCTGGCCCTCCTTTTGTCACTGCTATATTTGTAAAAACATTTTTTGTTATCTTTAACGGTGGTGGCCAGTTTAAGTTCTAGCTGGGCCGTCGCCTCTCTAATCTTTTCCCTGCATAACCTCACAACATCCTTGTAGTCCTCCTGAGTCACATGCCCCTTCTTCCAAAGGTGGTAGGCTCTCCTTTTTTTCTTGAGTTCCAGCCAAAGCTCTCTGTTCATCCAGGCTGGTCTTCTCCCCTGCCTGCTCGTCTTATGGCACATGGGGACGGCCTGCTCCTGCACCTTTAAGACTTCCTTCTTGAATAACACCCAGCCTTCCTGGACTCCTTTGCCCTTCAGGACTGCCTCCCAAGGGACTCTGTTAACCAGACTCCTGAACAGCCCAAAATCTGTCCTTCTAAAGTTCAGGGTAGCGGTTTTGCTGACCCCCTTCCTTACTTCTCCAAGAATTGTGAACTCTGTCATGTCATGGTCACTGAGCCCAAGACAGCCTCCAACCATCGCATTGCCCACCAGGCCTTCTCTGTTCGTAAACAGCAGGTCCAGCGGGGCACCTCCCCTGGTTGGCTCGCTTACCAGCTGCGTCAGGAAGTTATCTTCCACACACTCCAGGAACCTCCGAGACTGCTTTCTCTCTGCTGTGTTGTATTTCCAGCAGATGTCTGGTAAGTTGAAGTCTTCCACGAGAACAAGGGCTAGAGATTGTGAGACTTCAGCCAAGCACTTGTAGAATACTTTGTCTGTTTCCTCATCCTGGTTGGGTGGTCTATAACAGACTCCCAACAGGATATCCCAACAGGATATGTGCCTTATTAGCCTACTCCCTACCCATAAGCACGCAACCTTATCATTACCTTCGTTGAGCTCTAGACAATCAAAACACTCTCTAACGTACAAGGCTACCCCACCACCTCTCCTTCTTTGCCTATCCCTTCTAAAGAGCTTGTAGCCATCCATTGAATCACTCCAGTTGTGTGAGTCATCCCACCATGGTTCCGTGATGGCAACCACATCATAGTTTTCCTGCCACGCAATGGCTTCCAGCTCCTCCTACTTATTGCCCGTGCTGCGTGCATTGGTGTAAATGCACTTCAGTTGGGCTATAGATCTTTTCTCCAACACAGGCATGCCACCCCTAGGCTAATCCCTAGCAAGCCTGATTTTATCTCCTTCCTCCTTCGCATCTAGTTTAAAGCACTCTCAATGAGGCCTGCTAACTCCTGAGCCAGAATCCTTTTCCCCCTTTGCGATAGGTGAACCCCATCTGTTGGCAGCAGGCCTGGTGCCATGTAAACTGCCCCATGATTGAAAAACCCAAAATTTCAGCTCTGGCACCAGCCTCTGAGCCACGTGTTAATGAGATCGGTCTTCCTGTTCTTTTCCGTATGCCTCCCGGCTACTGACGGGATGGAGGAAAACACTACCTGTGCTCCTGATCCTTCAAGTAATCACCCCAGTTCTCTAAAGTCCCTTTTGATTGTCTTTGTGCCTCTATCAGCTACCTCATCACTGCCAACCTGAACAACCAATAATCAGATTGATAATAATCAGACGATTTTACTAGCCTAGGGAGGTAGTTGACGCACTGTGGAAAATCCCACCTGGCCTTCAGCTGTCACTCCAAGAAGCAGCAGAGGCTACAGATATCCTGCAAGTTCTGTGCCATATCTGCTGTCCCTGTGCAGCTATGCATACAAGTAAACTGTTTCAAATGAGATTAGGTACCTGTGGATAAGAACTTAATCCTTTCTCTCTGTTTTATGACATTCCAAATTTTCCTTAGTCTCCACTGATTTCTTTGACTGCCAGGGATTTTAGTTATGTTCTGTCCCCACAAACATAAATGGAGGTCTTAAAATGTTGATTGAATCTTACCCTTGCCTATCAGTAGAGTGAAAATGCTGTGTTCCTGTCCCTTTGGTCTTCAGCATTGCTTTTCAAGATGGCGTTATACTTAATCTTTTGGTTGCAGTCATCTCTTTGGAACTCCAGGTCACAGACGCAGACTAACCAAGATGATTAATCACTTTCTGTATTTCTGTACTGTACTTCAGCCAATATGGAAGGGACTCTGTGCTCATGAGAATGACTATTCTAGGATTATTTTGGTCTGGCCAACTACCAGCTCTCATACAAGGTAGTTCATTGTCAAATTGGTTTATTTGCTGTCCATAAAAACAGAACATTGCCCACTTAATGACCCAAGAAGTCAGCATGAAAAGAATAATAAATTCTCCCCTTAAAATAATATTAGCAATAACAATGATAATATTTATTACCAAAAAACTCTAAGTCATTTTTTACCATCTTTAACAGTAAAATTATCTCATCAATAGTTGAGACAGCTACATCCTTGCAGAATATAATCTAACTCTAACTGAAATAATGACATAATTTTTTCCCAGTGTATGGAATATATCACCAATCTGTTTGGAAATCAATGGTTTGTGAGGGGAATACCTGTACATTAGCAAAGACAAGGATGCAGTCAAAATCAGAATATGGACATTGAAGTGATCCATTTCACCTGGCTTATATAGCTGTCTAATTGCATTTTTAGCTAATGCATTGGGTTTTTCTATTCCCATGTAAGATTCCTCCTAGCAGTGTTGAATTGTAATTATAAAGAATGAGGATCCTCAGGATCTTAATTAATTGAACACTATGTCTCTCTTTTTAAGAAAATGAAAAGAATTGCCAACACAGGAAATTTCCCTGTCTCTACATTAGAAAAAGTAAAGGACAGCACAGTTGTTGCCTTTAACAGAGATCAGTGATTTCTAGTAAGACACCATAAGAGCGAAGCCAACTGTGTATACAAAATTATAGCTTGTCAGTTGTGTTTGTTCTGGTGACAGGATGTATTCTATTGTTCTCAAGCAGACTGAGTCTTAAGAGTTCTCTGTCCAGAGTGAGGCTGCAGCCTAAATTGAGAAGTAGCTACTGTGGCATATATAAAAACTATGAATGGATCAGTGTTTTACAAGTCAAATGGAAGTACTACTCTTTTTCTTCCACATTTAGTCTCTCTTGACAGTACTTTTACCCGTATTAAAAAACAAAACAAAACAAAAAACTCCTGTATGCTCATGAATAAAAAAGAACCATTGATATGCTGTAAATATCAGTTGGTAATCAGATTCAAATGCCATCAACAATACAAGATCAGTGGGTTGTCAATCCCCAGCAAGATTACAAAGAGATCGATACTAGAATTATTTGAGTTTCATCCTCAGTAATTAATCTGCAAGTTTTCCTGAATTGTAGAAGAATTGTGTAGCTTGGACCAAGCACAAGTAAACAATCAGCCATGCTGACAGTTCTATTGCAAAGCGTTATTTTGCCCATCTCAACCCATATTGATCAAAGTTGTTCACTGAGGAAAGTGTAACTCTGGAAGAGGACTTTAGGAGTGTCATTCCTAAACACAACCCCAAAAAATACTAACTTGATTTTTTAAAATTCATTACAGACAGGAAAATTCTATTAGGTTGCAAAAATTATTTCAATAATCAGTTACCTTATTAAATTAGATTAGGTTGGCATAAATTTCCAGATGTCAGGCTCCAAACTTTTTATACTTAATGAAAAGTTAGAAACTTCACGTTTGACGCAGTGTCAAAGTATATATATATGTCTGTTACACATGGAATACCTAGTACATTTTGTATCTACAGCCTACATTATCTTGCTTGTATTCATAATCTTTTCCATTGTTAATCTGAAAATCTAACAATTCTACTCACCACATGGGCAGTATATACAGTGTTTAAGTCACTTCTTAATCTTCTCTTAATAAACTAAATAGATTGAATGTCCATCACAACATTGAAATTCTTTTCCCTTAATCATTCTCATGATTCCATGTTGAACCCCTACCAATAATTTAGGTATTTCAGCCACTCTTTTTGTCACTGAACACTGAAGATGGATACTGCATTATGGTAGTGTGAATAGTGGAATGCAGCTAAGGGACAATTGTTAGAAATCAAGCAGTGTTACCAGTGTCAACTACAGAGGTAGTATAAAGTCCATATTTCTTTCTTTTTTTGTTTGTTTAAGCTTTGCTTAGCCTTTCTGACCACAACATTGAAGCAGGGTCTTATCTTTTGCAAATGAATCACCACAGTCACCAAATTTTTCAGGGCAAAATACTAAGTAAGAGATGAGTGCCCTATACTTTTAAACATGTCTTTCTTTTTAGGATATAACCTTATATTTGTCTTTATGAAAGACAGGCTCCTTGGTAGAACTCAGTTTACCAAGAACTCCAGTACTTCAGGTAAAAGTATTTTTTCCCAGGTCATTTCTAACATAGTTTAGGAATAAAAAGTGGATTTTGTCAGTGAAAGTTTCTGAAAACAGAACTGCTTGATAATAATTCCCCATTAATAATATAATATGCATTTTGATTTTGTATTGTTTTAATTTCTTCAGTAAAGAGTTTGATTTGAAAATAAAACTCAGTAATGATTATGGTAACATGACTGATATGTATTGCCTCTATTTCTTTGCAGTATATTGATATTAAGTCCCTGTTTCATGGCATTTGTTTATCACCAACAGGATCATAATGATTATTTTCCTCCTTTGGTATATAACTTTACTGCTCCTGGTAATGATAAGGACAGAGGTGGGTTTACTTGCCACTGAAATAGTTGCCAATAGTCATGGATAAAGACAAGTGAGGAAAGGGGACATGACTAGTGCACCTTACTCATGAAATTAAATTGACTGTCAAATTTGTGGTTTAGGGAGTAATATTCCCTTAATCTTATTGGCAAAGAATGTTTTTGTTTGTTTATTATTAATTTTTCCTTTATAACACAGTGCATTTTCCAAGAATTTCACTTAGAAATTGCTTTTAAATGCAGGAACCTAGGACATTGATGATGCTTCTGTGCTCTCAGCTTGACATTGTTGTAATTTTGAACTTTTTTTTTTAATACAGATCGTGTTCCTGAGAGTCAGGAAGCACCTTATGGCTTTCCCTGTGATGGTATGTGAAGCAGATGCTTTGTGGAGTTTTCTGAACAAAGTATCTTTTAAGTACGTATAGAGGAAGTAATGACAATATGTGAACTTTACTGCACCATTATGTTTCACAAATAATAGCAAAGCCCTGATATTTCTGACTTTCTTTCCTGGAAAGTTAAATTAAAAACAAGATCATAGCTATTGTTTGTTGCTTCTGAATACTCTGAAAAGCTAACAAAAACATTTATTGAAGCAATTTAGTCAGAAGAACTTGAAAGCAGAAAGAGGTCCAAAATTTATATCACTCACCGTTGTCAAAATTTTCATGTTGTTTCCTAAGGGAGTACATAAGTACTTGTACTGAAGCAGCTTGCAGAAAAGATCTGTAAATCTCACAGGAAAAATAACCAGTAAATTGAGGGTAATCAGAAATCCCACAAACAGTGGAAAAATTGCTGATCGTCAAAGAAAATTGTCTTAGCAATTAGTGAGTAACAAACATAAATCAAGTTAAACTTTCCAAAGTAAATTTAAATAAACAAAATATCAAAAGTTCATTGATATAAAAGAAAACAAAGGCAGACATATGGATAGAGACTGTAGCTAGGATATAACACAGAATAAAATTAATAATTTGCTGCAGTTCTCAGTAAGAATGGAGCAAAAGCACAGCAGATAGTGCGAATAAATTGGCAGGGGAAAAAATTACATCAGGGGAATTAGAACTGAAACCTAACAGTTTTATAAACAACATTTAGGATTTCTCTATCATCTCCCTCTCAGAACATCGAATCAACTTGTGTATGATGTCATCAACCAAGTGACAAAGATTTTAATTAAAAATATCAGTTTATGGTGGATACTATTTCACTGGAAAAGTAGCAAATATTGTACTTACGTGAAGAAGAGGAGTAAAAATTATTAACTTGACCTAGATATCATACAATGCCAATTTTAAAGAAAACAAATAGCTATTAAACATATAGGGACGTGAGAAATAAATTTAAATAGTTTTTCCAAAAGTAGTTTCTACCAGAGTAATCTGACAGCTTTCTTTAGTCAAGAGAATTGTGATATATCCAATCTACCTAGATTTCAGTAAAACATTTTAGTTTAGCACCACAGGGGAAATGATTAGTGAAACTGAAGAAGATGAGACATAGAGCAGTAAATTCTGTAGCTGGCTAAAGGAGAGATGGCAACAAAATTGTTCTCAAAGAGGACTATAAGACTTGCTGGAATTTGTTTATGGAGTGCCTTAAGAATTTGTCTTTGATCATTTTAAGGTGACTGATATTAGTGACTGGCTCAAAAAAACTAAGAGTTTGCTAATGAAATATTCTAATTATATGGTGATGTGAGATGCTATTAATGCAGAAGATTAAAATAGCATATAGAAAGATTTGGATGACCTTGAAAGGTTGAGTAATAGATTGACATTAAAAGGTGTATGTGCAAGTTCTTATAAAGGGTAATTTGTAGCTCTTACATTCCTACCATACATATTATGCATACCACCACTTTTGTGTAGATCTAGTCACTCATGTATGGTATGAAGGTGAATTATGAGTAGAAGGTGATTAGAAAGAGGCCACTAAAGCTGTCTGTGAAAAAGGGAGTCCACTGTATGAAAGGTGACTGAAAAACTTGGTGAATGAGGTGACACCTCTGGAAAGATATCAGTTTTGTATGCCCTACTGAACACTAATTCAAAACCAAAACAAGAAAAATCCCAAGTCAAAACCTATTAAATCCACAGGATAAAATCCACAGCAAAATAAATAAAAAAAAAGGTATAAATAATTATAAAAACATAGTACTTTCTGGGAAGAAATTAAATAGGTTTAATGGTACTGTAGGCTGACCTTCTAGGAGAAAAGGGCAAAAACTTTAGTTACTTTTAAGATGTCTCTTTCTCTGTTCCTGAAGGTCATATATGAAAAATGAGTTGATGAATGATTTCAGCAGCACCGGAAGTCCCTTCCAGTCCTTTGCTTCTAAAATGTCTCATCATATGAAATAAAATACTTATGTACATCTAAGAATTGCGTCGGAGCTATGACATACATCGGTCATGTAATCTGATGAAAAACTGTAGAAACTTGATAACTTCTGTTTTTGATGAATTAGTAGTGATTTACATTTTCCATGTTATCAGTTTTGAATCCTTTAAGCCCTGCATGAAATGTTCCAGTGTATTCCTGGGACCAAAGCTAGGTTATGGACATATAATTACATGGCTCATCCTTCTTGCTTTTTTGAAGTATTGACCCATTAGCTTTCTTCCAGTCCTCTGGAGGTTCCCTAGTGTTCCAAGACTTATTGAAAAATCAATGTCAATTGTCTAGAGAGCTCTCTGGCCAGCTCTTTTAAAATTATTGAATGCAAGACTGATTTAAAAATATCTAGTTTTAGTAGTTGTCACTTTACAACCTCCAAAGTTACGGTGGGAGTGGGAGGTATTTCATCATCATCATCTGATATGACTATACCATCTTGACTTTTTCTAAATACAAAAAGAGATCATGAGTATATTTCTGCTTCTTCTGCATTGTTATTGGCATATTTATATTTATATGGTTTTCTTATATTAATATATAAATATCAGTGCTAGGATTTCTTTGGAGTTCCTATTTTATTGTGGAGAGTTCCCAGTTTCTGATTTATACTCATTACTATCTAACTCAATTTTATCTGAATCTTAGTAATTAAAGTACTTATTTGTGTATGAATTTTTATAAAATTAGTAACTTCTCTAAATTTATACTATTTAGCAAAAAAACACTGAGCAACTTGTCTTAACTGCAGTGTTGTTTTAGAATACTGTGAAAAAAGCATTTTTTTACATTTGTTTTGGTTTTGTGTTCAGGGAATAATATCTTCACAACCCCAATCTTATGAAAATATTCCTTCCCATTTTGTGTCTATTCTAGTCAGGCAAGTTTTGCTTCCCTGAGGTATTCCTTTAGATTCAGCAATTCTCAGTTCTCTTTCCTGTACCTAAGGAAAGTTTCCTTTTCTTCCTCCACAACAGATCTCCCATATTGGGCAAGTAGCCCCTTTTCAGAAGCTCATACAGGCCTCTTAATTCTTTAGGATAATTTTAATAATGCCAACAACTTTCCTGAGACACCTGCTACAGCAGAATTATTATTAATATTTAGAAGTTTCTTACTCATACATTCTTAAGGGAATGTTCCTATACTCTTCACAGACACTCTATGAAAGATTAATTTGAGCAAGTATGCATTATTAAAGTGCATTTAGAAGCTGATTCATTTCATCCTAAAGCCATCATCAAGTCCAACTCTTGTTCCTGCATAGGACAACCCCAAAACTCACACCATATGTCTGAGAGCGTTGTCCAAATGCTTCTTAAATGTTGTCAGGCTTGGTGCTGTGACTACCTCCCAGGGGAGCCTCTTCCAGTGCTCCACCAACCTCTGGCTAAAGAACCTTTTCCTAATGTCCAGCCTAAACCTCCCCTGGCATATCTTCCTGCTGTTCCCTCAGGTCCTATCATTGGTCGCCAGGGAGAAGAGATCAGTGCCTGCCCCTCCTCCTTCCCTTGTGAGGAAGCTGTAGATGGCGATGAGGTCTCCCCTCAGTCTCCTCTTCTCCAGGCTGAACAGACCATATGATTTCAGCTGCTCCTCGTATGGCTTCCCCTCTAAACCCTTCACCATCTTTGTGGCTCTCCTCTAGACACTCTCTAGTAGCTTTGTATCCTTTTTGTACTGTGGCACCCAAAACTGCACACAGTACTCAAGATGAGGCTGCACCAGTGCAGAGTAGAGCGGGACAATCACCTCCCTCGACTGGCTAGCAATACAGTGCTTGATGCACCCCAGGACATGGCTGGCCCTCTTGGCTGCTGGGGCACACTGTTGGCTCATGTTCAACTTACCGTCGACCAGAACCCCCAGATCCCTCTCTGCAGGGCTGCTCTCCAGCCTCTTGTTCCCCAGTCTGTATGTACATCAAGGGTTTCCATGTCCCAGGTGCAAAATCCGGCACTTGCCCTTGTTAAACTTCATATGGTTGGTGATTGCCCAGCTCTCTAATTTGTCCAGATCTCTCTGCAGAGCCTCTCTGCCCTCAAGAGTGTCAACAGCTCCTCTCAATTTTGTGTCATCGGCAAACTTTGATAACAAAACTTCAAGTCCTGCATCCAAGTCATTTATGAAGGTATTGAAGATCATTGGCCCCAAGATGGATCCCGGTGGACCCCTGCTAGTGACTGGTCGCCAGCCCGATGTAACCCCATTTACTATAATCCTTTAAGCTGGACCTGTCAGCCCGTTGCTCACCCACTGCATTATGTGTTTATCCAGCTGTATGCTGCACATTTTGTCCAGGAGGATACTGTGAGAGACAGTATCGAAGGCTGTACTGAAGTCCAAAAAGATTACACTGACATTTGGTTAAACAAATTCTTCAGGGAAATGCTTCACAGAAAACATATGAAGTCTTCTCTGCTGACATGTGCAATGATACTCAGATTAATTTCTGAATTTCTGAATTTCTGAATAGCTGAGACTTAAAATCATGGAACCAAGCCCACTTTAGCTGTATTTCCATCTCCAGTACCTTATGAATTATATTTTTATAGAATCTGCTTCCTCTAATCCCTTTCTAATCCTTAGAGATTTCTTTTTCCAGTTTTAGACCACTGGGATTCTGATCAGTCAATACACAGGCACCATAGTCTTACTTTTTCCTTCTTTTATTATTTGAAACTCTACTTTTTCTTCCTTTACCCACATCTTCTTACTATTTAAACTTACTTTCAGACTATCTCCTTCTGTAGAAGTTTGTAATTACTGTGAAGCTGTGGCAGTAGGGTCATGTGCAGCCACAAGGTGAATATATCAAACTACACAATTGTATAGACATTGACAATGAATAGAAGCCATCTCTCAAAATAAATATACTGTCTCTCGGCTCATGACCTATTCCAGGGATCTGGAGAGAAAGAGGTGTCTTCAAAGAGCCATCTCACCTCTCCCAGGCAACTATTTTAGATGACATGAATTAATGCCCTGAAGAGTATAATTCATCCTGCTTAACTTTAGGAATGTAAAATGCAAATATCTACATGCGAATTAATTGCCCTCAACTACCTTCACAGTCAGAGGAGAAGCAATTATGGCATGTTTCTGTTGACTATTTCAGATCATAGAATCATAGAATTGTTTAGGTTGGAAAAGACTTTTAAGATCATCAAGTCCAACCGTCAACCTAACACTGCCAAGTCCAACACTAAACCACGTCCCTAAGCAACACATCCACACGTGTTTTAAATACCTCCAGGGATGAGGACTCAACCACTTCCCTGGGCAGCCTGTTCCAATGCTTGACAACCCTTTCAGTGAAGAATTTTTTCCTAATATTCAATCTAAACCTCGCCTGTCACAACTTGAGGCCATTTCCTCTTGTCCTGTCCCTTGTTACTTGGGAGAAGAGACTGACACCCACCTTGCTACAACCTCTTTTCAGGTACTTGTAGAGAGCGATAAGGTCTCCCTTGAGGCTCCTTTTCTCAGCCATTCCTTATAAGACTTGTTCTCTAGACCCTTCACCAGCTGATGTGTATTTTAAAATGAGATGAAGCACATTGTAAAGCCTTATTTCTTTCAGTGACTATTGTTATAACCTACACTGACCAGCTCTGTGAGCTGTGATGTTGATGAACATGTTGCAGATATTGGTCAAAGAAATCCTATCTAAGATGATTCTTTCTGTCTTGTAGAGCCAGGTAGCTAATTTGGGCACAAAACCCAACATTTCAGATGTTTCATTAAACTGAGATGAACTCCACTAAGCGTGGATATGTGCTGTTTGGACTGTTACTAATGAGGGAGATACAGGCCCCACGTTCTCTTGGCTAATATGTATGTAAACACTATGGTGGGGATTTGGCTTAATTAATTCCTGGCTGGCATTGACATTCTGTTTGCATTTTGTCTCTGATCTTATTTACCTCCACTTTTATAAAACTGTTCCTTTTGGAATACCAGCACACTGACTATTTTGTTATTCTGTTTGCATTTAAAAGTGTAATCCAGTTGTGGCCAGTCACACATAGCTTTTAATACTGAAGTCAATCCATTTTCATCTGTCAAGGTCCAATAAGAAATTCCTGAGTTGAATACAAGAATCTGAGTTAGGAACTTTTAGCATACATTATGCCAAACGCATTTGAGTACTGACAGCTCAAAACTGGCACATATACCACTTAGGCACCTTGATGATGCAGTTTCCTGGGCGTAGGTTTGTTTAACTTGACTGGGTTTAATTCCTTTTTTTTTTTTTTCCTGGGGCTATTTTCTTTTCCAAACTGATTAAGAAAAACTTTTTTTTTCTTTCCCAAAATTCTGAGGACATACAGATTTTATGAAGTTGTTTAAAGCATTTATCTACAAATCAAAATAACTGTAAAAAACTTTTCCAAAATAAGCTGTAATAAACCAATAAATTATTTAGGTTTGCTCAAATTTATCACAGAATAAACTGAAAAGTTCACAAAATTATTCCTGAGTTCAGGAATGTCAAGAGTAAGAAAATAACTCTGAATTAATTATTGAATTAGATTTATAATTTTATTATCTTGACCATGAAGATTTCTTCTTCCATTGTTCATTAATTTCTGTTTTACTTTTTGTTTCCTCCAGTTTGAGAAATTTATTACAATAGTAAGATCATATTTAACATGGGTCCTTCAGTTAGCCTATAGCTATTGCTATCTGGCTTAAATTATTTTCGCCATTTTTAATCAGGAGGGAAACAGTTTCTCCCTCAGTTTTCAAAAGGTTTTGGCAATTGCCTTGTACTCTTCTTTCCATATATTGCAATATAGTCAAATCATAATTAGAATCTAGTTTTTGCCTACTGCATACATTCTCTCTGCATGTGAGATTTTTGTGCTTTTCCCAACAGTACTTGAAAGTTTAATGTAAACTTTACAAGTAATACCACAATCCAATACATTTATAATTTAACAACATTCCTACCTATTTTCAGGAAAAGGTGACAAAACAAGATTCACTAATATAAATGACACAATTTGTTTAAGACTGTTTTATTGCTCTCTATTTTTGATGTCCATAACACATATTATCTTTATACCATGTCCTGGGTTCTGCTGACAGTTAATTTTCTTTCTAGTAGCTCGCATAGTACTGTGTTTTGGATTTAGGATGAGAATAATGTTGGTAGCACACTGATGTTTTAGTTGTTGCTAAGTAGTGTTTACACTAAGTTGAGGACTTTTCAGCTTCCCATGCTCTGCCAGGTGCACAAGAAGCTGGGAGGGGGCACAGCCGGAACAGCTGACCCAAAGTGGCCAAAGGGCACCAAGTGGCATATGACCTCATGCTCAGTATATAAACTGGGGGGAGTTTACTGGGTGGCAGGGATCGCTGCTCAAGGACAGGCTGGGCATTGGTCAGCGGGTGGTGAGCAATTCCATTGTGCATCACTTGATTTGTATATTATTTTATCATTATTATTATTTTCTCTTCCTCTGCTGTCCTATTAAACTGTCTTTATCTCAACCCACGGGTTATACTTTTTTTTTTTCATTCTCTCCCCCATTCCACTGGGGCGGGCGGGAGGGTGAACAAGTGGCTGTGTGGTGCTTAGTTGCTGATTGGGGTTAAACCACAACCTACCATTTTATGATTTGTTAGAACATCAGTAACAATTGTTGATTTTCTGATTGGAGTGAAATTAGATTAACATTTCTTATATTGCCATGTTGTGTTTTTTTCCCCTAGAAAATCATACTTAAGTTATTAAAACTCACTGAATTACTAAAGTAAAATCATTAACCACCACCAACATCCTTTATGACTAGAAAGAAAGAAGCTCTCTTGTAGTATTCTTGCTAGCATTGTTTTCTTAATTATAATCCCAGTCCCTGTCCTGTCAAACTAAAAACCTAATACATAGTAAAAGAATTACGTTGGGAAAACTTCTAAGCACAAATTTCTCAGACATGCCACCTATTTTTCCAGAAGAATTTTAAAAGTTTTGTTCTAAAGACTTATATGAGAAAACATCCATCAGTGTACTTGTTATCACTATTTCACTGGAATCATCAATTAATTTTGCTTTCAATAATTTTATCTTAATAACGTTAAATTCATAGTAACTTTAAAACCATTGTCTCAAAATCCTTTATGTCAGAACTTACACTAACCTCTGCACAAACTGATATAAATTCCTTAACTTTAATAAGTTTGCACCCCATAAACCAGTACATTTTAAGGTTTCATATTGTTTCATTAGACAATTAACAAAAGAAGAAAATGCTTTCAGCCTTCAAACTGTAGCACTATCTTTGCTATGGCAAGCAAAAAAGCTCATAATTAACAAGGCCCAAGAATCTTTTTCATTTCTACCTGCAGCATCATAGCTGCTGCAAATAATTAGTCAATAGCAAAATTAGGATTTGATAGGTGTTCATCAAAAACTATGAAATAAATATTATTTTTTACAAGAGCTATTGATGTTTTCCCCATTGACTACTGACTACTTCCCAATCTAGATTATAAAAAATTATTTTAAAAAGGTTTATCTTGCACACCTGTCCACCAGGTTCTAACAATAAACAATATCATGAATTAGCCTGATGCTCCTGTGTGCTCCCTTCTACAAGTACAATTCTTTGCAATACATTCATATTCTGAGGAAACATCATGACTCCCATCTACTAAGCTACCCACAAGACCAAGAAAACCCACATTTTTTTATATTGTTCTGGTTTTCTTCCTGCAGCAAAGGTTTCTGTTGCACATACTTGGAGACAAATGTTAATGCAAGTTTTTGTCTGCATGAAACCAAAATTCAAATCTTACTCCTAGTTTTACTCCAAAAATTGTAATTTATCTTATTACAACAGCATTCTTTAAAATCTTTAAAATATTTTCACTTTCCATAGTAAAGCAAACCTGTTATTGCTATGAGTGTATTTCATCTTAAGTCAATGCTTTCTCTAAGTGGGCACCAATATGAATGTCTGGACATTATGGACACCTAATTCTTTTCAATCTGAGGCACTTGTAACAATTCCTGAAGATTGTGTTAGGAACATTGCCAGAGCAGCTTCTAGATCAAATACACTTTTCATTAGCAGTAGCCCCAGCCTTGTAGAGAAAAAATTTTTTTTTTTCTTCTACTGAAATTACTTGGATTTTTTTCCACTTAAGCTCACATCAATATAGGATTTTACTTTTCCTCAAATAATCTTTCAGTATAGAGAGTTAGGAAGACACAAGAATATGGATTCAACCTATATTTAGCAGAGATTTAAATCACAAAAACATTGTTCTAAGGTAAGAAAGTTCAAGATCACTCAAAAAAAAATAAATCTGTGCAATCCCTTAAGAGGTAAGCTCTATCTGATCTCACTGTCCATGATATTGGTGGCCATCCTTAGGCCACAAATCTTTCTTCTGGTCTTAATCTGTTCCTAATTTTTCTTGTCTTAAAGAAATAACTCCTACATTTTGTGCCTTTGCCCTTATGCCCAAAGTAAGGAATTTTGTAAATTGCCCCAATTATGTCACTATGTAGAAAATAAATTATCAATATGGTGGTGGCTGAAATGTATTCACTCTGTCAGATGATCTTCAAAGAAATTACAAGATATATTTTCATCTCTTCTTAGGAAGGCTGTGTCCAAATCAACTGGTTATGTTGCTAATTCTAAAGGTCACACTGAAGTTTGTATTAAAATGGGATATTCACAAACTATATTTCTTAATTTGGTGTAAGGACTTCAAATAGATGAAAATTTTGCTGATGGTGATATTGCTCATGAGCTATGCTTATAGAAACAGTGAATAAGTATTAAATATTTTAAATGTTTCACTATGTCTTGTGTTTCATTTTGCTTTTAATATGGGGATTTTTGTACCTTTTTTTTTTTTTTTTCTTTGACAAGGGGGTGTAATTGCTGCTAATTTCAGACCCTTGCAATCAGTTTAGGAACCTGAGACTATTTTGTGATTTTAAAATATTGGTAGCATTACTGTACATCATATCATCATCTTTGATATATTAATTGCGACACTGTTTCCAGTAATTGGAACATTATAAACTTATTCCATTTTGTGGTCACTACTTACATCCATTGCACTGTCGTTTGCTGAACATTGTTTTGATTCTTTTTAGCATGACTTCACCTAGAATGGTGATTTATCTTTCTTAGCTTACTGGTTACCTTTATGTGTCCCATTAAATTGTATGGATTCGTTATCTCATTTTACCATTGCAGCTCAAGGAACTTTTTTTTTCTAAATTTGTGACTGATTTCCAGATCTCATCTCAATACTGTTTAGTGTGTCTTCTACTGCACAATTTCAGTATATGACTTTCCAAACACTATTTTCTTCAGGCAGAAGAATTCACCACTTTTTATTTCATACCAAGAAATTTTGTTTTAATTACAATAATGAAATAATTTTTAACACGTTTGTTTCAGGTCTCAGCTACTGCTCTCTTGCTGGTCATCACAGTATTTATAAATCTATCTAGAGAGAAAGTTTCTCATAGTCATTTCAAAACTGCCTTGTTTTGTCTTCTTGATCTAAAGTACAGAAGCTGCTGTGCTGTGTACACAACTGATGTGTGCGTTAAGCTCTGAACAAACAGAAAGAGATTAACCATTCACCGATATCAAACAGTAGGGCAGATTATAATCACAGAATATTCACAGACACTAAAATAAACACGTCTGTCTCCTCTGATCCCACCAGCTCAGCTAGGTGACCGGCAAGACAATGAATGAACCATGACACTCACTAGTTGAATTACTCCAGATATGAGATATATTCCAATTCATTCAAAATCATTGCTGCCCATTCTTTTGATATTTTTCATTGAAAATTATGATGCATTATTTGCTATTTTTACTAGTTTTATCCAAAGTCCTTTAATTAATTACTTGAATTGGCTGGAAAAAAGAAAACATGACTGTGGTTTCAGCATTTTTTTTCTAGAGTCAGACCCAGCATTGCTTGGTTTGTTTGTTTGTTTATTTTCTCTCCTTCCCAAATAAATCAGGAATAAAAATGCACCACTTATAACCTACCCTATTTGATTAAAAACATCAAGGCTCAACTCACATGTATTCCATACATATTTTCTGAATCATTAAGCTCTTTGTTTTCTTCTGCCTGCCTCTACTCTGCCCCAGCTTCCAGCCTCAACAAAGTACAAACCATACTAAATCAAATTAAAAAAAAAAACAAAACTAAATAAATTTTACCAAAACATACACATTTCAGAAAACAGGTTTTGTTGCAATGAACTGGCATTTTTTACTTAAAACAGTTTACTTGAAAAAATCAAAACAAAAACTGATAATCATGTTTGTGATTAATATATTTTTCTGAGGATATTTATTAAAATAATGTTTGACAGTAGAGAACAAATGATTGGAAGAAGTCTACAGAGAAGTGGAAAGACTCACTACTATTACTAACTATATATGTTTCAGACATTGCAAAATTTTGAAACCCAGCAAATGGATTTAGTATTTGATTTTCTAAAGAAAAAGGCAGTGGGGAAAACATTGACCCTCTTTTTTTAATTGTCAAGGTAACTCATATAATCATGCAGAACAGAACTTCAGAAGAACTTCATAAAAATCTCTTCCTTCTCTGTGGTTCTTGAAAAAAAATGTGTTTGATTAAAATGAAAATTTTAAATAATAATTTTAGATGCCACTATTTTGTTGTGGACATGTGCTTCGTTTCCTAAAATTGCAATTAACTAGTACAACTAACATTAAAAAAAAAAAAAAACACAACAAAAACAACACCAGAAATAAAGTCTCTTCTTTCAAGTAAGGATCTATAAACAGAAACCTTTGTGATCATCCAGAAAACATTGGCATACTCAAATATATATTCTCATTGTTGTAAACTGCAATAGTGGGGACATAAAAAAAACCTGTTTTGTGGAGAGAAAAAGAAGAAAAAAGTAACAGCAACAAAATGGAGTGAAACAGAGTAGAAAGTCAGCTGGGAAATTAATGTTGTCGTCAAGCTTCAAGGACATGCTAGAAAAGATGGAAAGTTGAAAACAAAAATCAGCCATTCTACTATGGCAAACCAAGCTGAACATTCCACTCGGTTGGTTTGATAAAGGCCTTTTGCAGCCAAATAAACTGAAAGATCTAGGCCTACAAAAGATAAAGAGACTTGTCATCCTCCATTTATTACCACTGTTTCCTGATCTTTGAGAAGGGTCTAGATTAAGGTTTACGGAAATCTTTCCTCGTTACTCACTCTCTTACTCTGCATTATGTATAAATCCTTAGTCTGGCGACTTGCATGCATTTTACACTGAATCAGAATAAACATTAGACATACAAATTTTCAAGATGTTCAAACACAGTATCTATCTCCTAAGTAATGCCTTTCAAAGCAGAACTGAATAATGTTTAACCAACTCCATGTAATTACATTGGCTATTAGTTTATTTGACAGAAAGCATTTATAAGAGTAAGTCTTGATACTAAAAAGTGAATATTTGTGGGTAGTCTACAAATAATTCCTAGGGCTTTCTTTTAGAGATGATTACTGCAAATGAAATAATGTTGGTTAATATTCATGCTCTGTAGTGACTGGAGAATATTAGGTTCTTCTTGAAGTGGGATACAAGTAACTATGTTAAGAACAAAACATTTGCAAGATACTGTTAGGTTTATTATCAGAGTGTTGAGAGAGAACTCCATGGCCATTTCTAAAGAAATGACACTTCCATTTCCAAGGAAATGCAGTTATTCATCCTTTGTAGTTAATTATGAAAGAAAAAGAAAAAAATCTGTTCTAACAAAACACATGGTTATTATAAGAGGAACATTAAATTCTATTTAAATAAATAGGCACACTAGATACAATCATAACTGACCACATCTCCAATTGAGAATTTGCTTTTTGCAATATTTTGCCTATTATACCAAAGACTCTGTGGTAATAAAACTCCGTCTTTTTTATTAAATCTAATAGTTAGTGAATCTTCTTTTAGTTACATATACTGTGAACTGAATTTTTCCACTTTTCAAAAAAGATGAAGAAATAAAGCAAACAATTAAAGGTAAAAATAATTTTAGAAAAGAAAATTTTGAAGATTAAATATTGTCTTCAATTTCTATTTTTGGAACTTTTAAGTACTATTCTAGAAATTATAAAACTGAAGTTAAAAAGCTGTTTATAAAAAGGAAAAGAGAAATTACACTATGAAAAACTGGTAAAAGAATATCTCAAATTTATAAGAATACAGTAAAAAATTCAAAGCAAAATTCTGTTGAAATCCAACCATATTTTCCTTGGGAAAATCCTTGTATCTATACAGCCATATTCTCTAACTCTTCTCAGTAGTCCTTGAATACCTTTTGTATTGGTATTTCTTGGCAGCGGGGGGAGGCTATAGGGGTGGCTTCTGTAAGAAGCTGCTAGAAGCTTCCTCTGTGTCCGATAGAGCCAATGCCAGCCAGCTTCAAGACAGACCCATCTCTGGCCAAGGCCAAGCCAATCAGCAATGGTGGTAACGCCGCTGTGATAACTTTAGGAAGAGGAAAAAATTTCTGCACAATGGCAACTGCAGCCAGAGAGAGGAGTGAGAATATGTGAGAGGAACAACTCTGCAGACACCAAGGTCAGTGAAGAAGGAAAGGGAGGAGGTGCTCCAGGTGCTGGCGCAGAGATTCCCCTGCAGCCCCTGGTGAAGACCATGGTGAGGCAGGCTGTCCCCCTGCAGCCCATGGAGGTTAATGGTGGAGCAGATATCCACCTGCAGCACATGGAGGACCCCATGCCAGGAAGGTGGATGCACCTGAAGGAGGTTGTGACTCCATGGAAGCCTGTGCTGGAGCAGGCTCCTGGCAGGATCTGTGGACCTGTGGAGAGAGAAGCCCATGCTGGAGCAGGTTTGCTGGCAGGACTTGTGACCCTGTGGGGGACTTGCGCTGGAGCAGTCTGTTCCTGAAGGACTGGACCCCATGGAAAGGACATACACTGGAGCAGTTCATTAAGAACTGCAGCCCATGGGAAGGACTCACAATGGAGAAGTTTGGGAAGGACTGTCTCCCATGGGAAGGACCCAATGCTGGAGCAGGGGAAGAGTGTGTGGAGTCCTCCCTCTGAGGAGGAAGGAGTGGCAGAAACAATGTGTGATGAACTGACCGCAACCCCCATTCCCCATCCCCCTGTGCTGCTCAGGGGGAGGAGGTAGAGACATCAGGAGCCTGGGGAAAAAAGGAAGGGTGGGAGGAAAGTGTTTTAAGATTTAGTTTTTTATTTCTCATTATCCTACTTTGATTTGATTGGTAACAAATTAAACTAATTTCCCCAAGTTGAGTCTGTTTTGCCCATGATGGTAATTGGTGAATGATCTTTCCCTGTCCTTGTCTCGACCCATGAGTTTTTTGTTATATTTTCTATCCCCTGTCCAGTTGAGGAGGGAAAGTGCTAGAGCCAGAGTCAACCCACCACACCTTTGTACGCCTTGAGCATGAGGTGCAGGAAATTAATATTGTGACACATGTGAACAAGCACCACACAGTCGCTCGCTCACTCCCCCCCGGTGGGATGGGGGAGAGACTCAGAAGAGTAAAAGTGAGAAAACTCGTGGGCTGAGATAAAGACAGCTTAATAGGTAAAGCAAAACAAAGCAAGGCAAGCCATTCATTCGCTACTTCCCATTGGCAGGCAGGTGTTCAGCCATCCCCAGGAAAGCAGGGCTCTATCACATGTAATGGTTACTTGGGAAGACAAACACCATCACACCAAACATCCCCCCCTTCCTTCTTCTTCCCCCAGCTTATATACTGAGCATGACATCATATGGTATGGAATAGCCCTTTGGCCCATTTGGGTCAGCTGTTCTGGCTGTGACCCCTCCCAGCTTCTTGTGCACCTGGCAGAGCATGGGAAGCTGAAAAGTCCTGACTAGTGTAAGCACTACTTAGCAACTACTTAGCAACAACTTAGCACTACTTAGCCAGAACCAAAACATCAGTGTGTTATCAACATTATTCTCATCCTAAATCCAAAACACAGCACTATACCAGCTACTAAGAAGAAAATTAACTCTATCCCAGCTGAAACCAGGACAGGGATGATTTGATTTTATGAGGTTACAGTTACAAATTTACGATGTGATCTTGGTCAATCAAGTAGTTGATGTTTACTCAGGTAGAAGACATTTTCTTATCTGTGTAATGAGGATTACAATGCATCTCATGAGGCCATCAGGTTATGGAAGTTCAAATATTTTACCATATGAATTCCCTGAATAGGGGTTCCCAGGGAATTAATTTAGTCCTATAGCCTCAACTAACCAATTTGCTTAAGCACATGCTTCATTTCAAGTCTCAGTAACTTGAATGATATTAGCTGTTTAAGCACTCTGACTGACTCAAATGTGACTAAGTATGCATTTTAAGAGTTTGGTAAACAGATATCTCTCCAAGAGCATGTGGTCATTGCTGTTCCCTCCTGGCAAATGTGCTAGAGATATAGGTTGATGTTTCAGTCGCTTTTGATAAAGTTTTAAGACAGCATTTGAATGAATGTATTCTAAATAATTACCGGTGACATTATTCAGTCTTGCTATTTTCCACTCTTCTTCCAGAAACAATTTCATACTTAAAATGGAAAATTCAGAATTTCTCCGAGAACTACACACATACTATCCACACTCTAAAGAAAAGGTAATCATAAGACAGCATGTATCTTTGTCTAGAAGACACCTTCCCATGCCTTTACTGTGGGATTTTTTTTTTTTTTTTGTAAAAAGATGTATTCCATTGTGTTTGAAAGTACATAACATACTAGAATTGCCATAAATTAATTCTATTAATTAGTCTTTACTTGTTACTCAATTAGAGCTACTCATTTAGGTACGTCCATTATGAACAATTCCTTTTAAACATACCTTCTTGCCATTTCCCCTCCTTCTACATGTTCCACAGCTCCAAATATTTGTTATGTTTGTCTGTGGATCTCTTCCATTAATTTTCCTCCTCCTTTTTATTGTCCTATGGTTCAAGACAAATCTTCTCAACCTTATGTTCCCCTGATCTCTTTTCTCATGTCTCTCATCATTTTTCTTACTAACTTTCCTCCAGCTGCTTCAGGACCAGTTATACAGACCTTTACATGTACCTGCACAAATCCATCCACTGAGTGATTTATTCTGCCGTCCACCAAGGAAAACAGCTGATGTTGAAGAAAAAGACTAGACTGACTGCCACACAGAAGAAAAATGGATCTCTGACTCAAGGATTCTGACAGAAATTATAAAAAAGAGATCATGAGAGAGAGAGATCTATCATAGTGTGGGGGCAGGGGGAGAGAGAGATTAAAGCAGAATAGACTTGCAGTTCTCTACTGGGATTAATGTATTTTTTTCCAGCTGAACTCCGTCTAATCTCTGGCCTGTCTTGTATCTGTCCTTAACCCGTGTTTAGTATCTGACTGAGTGCACCAGAAACTTGGAAGTCCTCAAATTGGTCTGGTACTTCCATGTGTCACATGTTTTTAATCTTCCTTCTTTTCTACACAAACTCTATCTCTCTGATCTAATTTCATGTTACTTTAGGTTTTAGCATTCTTAAAAAACAAACAAACAAACAAAACCCACAAAAATTCACTGATGCATTCTGAAGTCTATAAATTCTAAAGTAAAAAACATTATGGAAGATAAACTGAGCTGGATGTGGCAAGTTTTCAAACTGACAGGAGGCATGTTTTGCACATACCATTAATTAGTAATATTTATAAACACAATTTTTATTGTTTTGGTAATGGACAAGGTGACTCAAAACCAGAAGCTAAACAATTTATAAAAAAAACCAACAAACAACAAAAACTCTCCCTGCTAACTAATAGCTCTGTCTTGTGTTTATTGATATCTTCTTAAGATCTTAGCCTAAGATTTTGGTAGAGTTCTAAAAGTCAAAAACAATTTTGAAAAGGTACAGTGGATCTGGGGGCATATATGTATAAGGGCATAACACATTGCATTATTAGGACAGATATTAGATTTTGACAGTTCCATTGAAATTACATTATTATTTACTTCAGCCAGCATTTCAATAATGTTAAGACATCTGTTTGATTTTTAATAACATTTTTATATTAACATTAATTTTAGTTTAATTCATTAATGGATCAATGAAACACATGATATTGATTACTATAGAAGGCTATAATTATACATCATAGCCTAATAATATTAAAACCATGGTCAGCAGACCACTGAAAGTTTGAGAATTTGGGAACATTTTTCTGGGGACTGCAAATGGAGATATGATTAAGTTTATAAATGTTTATGAATAGTTTATGAATGCACTACTTCCAAAGGCACCTCAACTCTGATGGAAATGTTTTATTTGTTCATAATTTAAAGCACAGAAAACTATTGTTCTGTTGCAAAGCAAAACCAATTCAGGTCATGAAACACACAGAAATCAGAATATGTGCTCATTGTAAACCATTCTGATTTCATGATAGATCTACTACTGAATGCATTTGTTGAATAAAACAATTAATATTAATTGAATTAAACAATGTAATATCTCTGTTTAGTTTTTTCTACAGCAAGTGCTACCTGAAGAACTCCAGACACCATGTAACCACTTGCTATTTTTCCTTAAATTTAATTTAATACATAACAATAGGAGCTGACTTGCTGAAATAGCTTATGCACTTAGAATATTATGTTTAGAAAGTAATATGACTCCCTTATAATGTTTTCCATATATGAAAGGGATCTCCTTCTGTTCTGAGTTCAGTATAAAGTTTGATTGAAATGAAAATGATTGACAGCAAATTATGAAAATATTGCAGAAGGTGCAAAGCAAAAGGTTTGAGAAATTTAAAGTGAATATTTTTATTTCATGGTCATTTATGTGATCATATATGAGAAAACAAAATGGAAATATAAAGGACTTTTCTCTGCCTTTTAATATCTTAATAGTTGTATTTGATTATTTCTCACTATCTAAGAAACCTTCATTGGGAAGTGGGAGAAAAGGATCAGGAAACAGAGGCAGTTGTAATGGATCATATAGCAAGTCCAATTAGATGAGTACTCTGTCAAAGGTCATTGCTCATTGCTTCGAAGGGAGCAGGAAAAATAGAAACCAAACAATGATAAGCACTCCTGTCATCAGAGGCTAGGAAATAAGATGGTCTTCCAAGTCCAACTCATTAAGAAGCTGACATGCATACTGAAGAATGAAAGTGCATATCCCCTGCAAAAATATTCTTTAAAATAGTTCTTATAAAAATATTACAGAAATGTCTCCTCTGTTTTGTTACCTTACTCATTATAAATGTAACAATAAATTCTGCACCCCAATTTGTGCTGTGAGAAAATTTAAGTTATCCTTGTTCATGAGTGTGACTCAATTCAGTATCATAATACAAAATCAATCTTTCTCCCCACCATTGTCTTCTTCACTGCAACAACTTTGTCCTTCACTGGAGTATTTGCTGAGCTGCTTCTGTATACGAAGTTAGTGGAAATCTTTGCACTTCTTTTGTCTTGCTAAGCTTTTTTCCAACTCAAAGTGGCAAAAATAACTTTGAAATAAAAGCCAGAGCACGTTCAAAGAGGACAGGAAAAAGAAACTGTAGGCAGTGAGAAAATAGGACCAAGACTGACAGCAATTCGATTGGTTTAGGATATTTTGGAAGTACACCCTGAGTGAAGACATTGAGGTGTTAAGACACACATTGCCATTTCAAAATTAGGCCCGATTTCTTTCCTCACAGGATAGAAAAGAAATATTACAGCTTTATTGGGAATAGTAAGATCATTGCTTTAATGAGTTATGGTTGTATAGGCACTATCACCATGAAACATGATAGGGTTATATACAAGAATACACGTGTTAAAACTGAGGAAAGGGATCTCCAGAGTAAATGAAGCTTTTGTAAGTAAAGGAAGGATGGATAGAGCTTGGGAATCTTGATGTATATAAATAATAATACGGGATGATTAATTATTTATAGATGATGCTTGCTTATAATCCTTTTCTTTCTAAACTGCTTGTATTTTATGACAGGAATTAAGGGAACAAAAATATCAGAGGGAGTTACAGACAAGACTTTTCCTCCATCCAGCATTAAAATACTGAAGAAAAGGATGGGATTTCAGTCATGAAGCATATTGCTGAAATTCTTATTATTTGTCTGAGTCTGACATAATGTTGTAAATATCTTTAGCTGTTCTATAAACCATACTGTGGGTAATTCCAGGGAAACATTGCCATGCCAGAATTTGACAAGCATTCCCCTATGTTCCTCACAAAAAGAAGCTTTATTCCCAAATAAGCCTCTGGAATGTTTGAGGATATGTCTAGTCAATGCAATGGATTCAATGCTACATGGCAGATTATGCAAAAACCTAACAAAAATTATTCAGTTAACTAACTGGGAGCTAATGCACCTAAGGACAATGAAAGATTGCCTTCAGTGAGAGTCTGACTATACTTGCAGCTTCCAGAAACAAACTTGATGTGAAAGATAATTTTTAGTATAATAGATACTCTACAAAAGAGTATTTTGAAATATTCTGTTTAGGAAGTTTAGCACACCAAATATCAGGAACCCAACTAACACTTTAAAGAGTGGTTGATAGTAGGTAAACCACGTTGATATTAATAAGAAAGAAATTATATTAGCTTCCTCGTATTTGGACAGCACAAGGGTTTCATTAAAAAAAAAAAAAAAAAAGCCTTAATGATCAAAATTCATCCAGAGTAAGACTCTGGTTTTGATTGTTGACACTTGGGGATTTGTTTTAGTTTTGTTCTTGTTGTTGATTTTGAGTTTGTGGTTTGTTTTTTTTTTTTCTTCCCTAAGATAAAATTGTTTTAATTTTTCATTGTCTTAGATGAATGATTTTTCAGTATACTTTCCTGGTCATTCTTGAACTGCATTATGAATAACATCGCAATTGATAAAAGTCCTTTTCTTCCACAGAAGTAATTTTTTCAGTTATAAAGAGTGTCATTCCACAGAAAGTGAGTAGGTATTTTTGTTTGGATTTTTGTTGCTAGTTGCTTGGTCTTTCTGTTTATTTTATTTTATGCTTGATCGGTATAATTTAAGAAATAAAATGACAAGATTTTGTTTTGGGTACTCCAGAACAGGATTATGGTTTTCACTCTAAAATACCTCTTTCCTTTGATCGTGAATGTGGTCAACTCATTCAGCATAGACAAGAAATATTGTTGGGGAAAAAAATAGAACAAAATAAATGTACATAATTTTTTCTGATAATATGTAACTTCTGTTTTCATATATGTTTCATACAGATTGCAGTTCTGGGTGGCAGAAATTTGTTGGTACTTGGTAACAGGAAGTATAACAAATACATATATATATGTGTGTGTTTATATATATGTGTGTATATATATATTCCACTCATCAGAAAATATCTGGCTTGGACCTCAAGAAACATTTGGGAGGAGATTTTTTTTTTCCTTGGGAGATAAAGACCTTCTTCAATACTCCAGCCCAAAAAAAGTGGAGATATATTTTTAAAAGTATAACCAGCTGATCAGAAATTAATTTATTAACTTGTTTTCACTACTTATTAAGGTCATCATTAGGCATAACTATTCACCTTTTTAAGGAACATTTTTGTGGATTTAGTTTCTGCAGTACTTCTTATTAGTTAAATCTGGGGCAGATTAAAGTCTAATGAGGAGGAACCAGATTGTACAGAGACTTTTTATATGCTGGTTAGGGGCTGCCAGAATCATTTATATACATTTTTATTAAAATGTGTTGTAAAGCCATCTGGCGAATGCTGTTTGTTCTTTTATAGGGCCACAAAGACCTTCCAGCTTTTACTCTCAGTTATCTCATTTACAAAGCTGTTAGATAATTCTTCCATAAAAGCAAAGCTTCCTCTGTGTCCGATAGAGTCAATGCCAGCCAGCTTCAAGACGGACCCATCTCTGGCCAAGGCCAAGCCAATCAGCAATGGTGGTAACGCCGCTGTGATAACTTTAGGAAGAGGAAAAAATTTCTGCACAATGGCAACTGCGGCCAGAGAGAGGAGTGAGAATATGTGAGAGGAACAACTCTGCAGACACCAAGGTCAGTGAAGAAGGAAAGGGAGGAGGTGCTCCAGGTGCTGGCGCAGAGATTCCCCTGCAGCCCCTGGTGAAGACCATGGTGAGGCAGGCTGTCCCCCTGCAGCCCATGGAGGTTAATGGTGGAGCAGATATCCACCTGCAGCACATGGAGGACCCCATGCCAGGAAGGTGGATGCACCTGAAGGAGGTTGTGACTCCATGGAAGCCTGTGCTGGAGCAGGCTCCTGGCAGGATCTGTGGACCTGTGGAGAGAGAAGCCCATGCTGGAGCAGGTTTGCTGGCAGGACTTGTGACCCTGTGGGGGACTTGCGCTGGAGCAGTCTGTTCCTGAAGGACTGGACCCCATGGAAAGGACATACACTGGAGCAGTTCATTAAGAACTGCAGCCCATGGGAAGGACTCACAATGGAGAAGTTTGGGAAGGACTGTCTCCCATGGGAAGGACCCAATGCTGGAGCAGGGGAAGAGTGTGTGGAGTCCTCCCTCTGAGGAGGAAGGAGTGGCAGAAACAATGTGTGATGAACTGACCGCAACCCCCATTCCCCATCCCCCTGTGCTGCTCAGGGGGAGGAGGTAGAGACATCAGGAGCCTCTCTTTCTTTCCTTCTTGCCTTTTACTAGATGTTGAGATGGGAAGATTATTCTTACCGGGTATATATGGTGGGGTTTTTTTACAATACTTCAAGAAGGCATAGGTTGTCATTTAATTTCTCTTGTTATCTGACCTTTTTTGCAGTTTTAGTTAAAAGCTGTACTTCATTCTGAAAGTGTCTGGAACAACCATGAACATAATAAAAAGGAAGAGGACTAGTGGCAGAATTCACAGATACATGCTTGACAGTTTGAAAAATTGTCAAAATGAACCTAGTTTCTGTGTTTCAAATAGATTGAGTAGAAGCAATGAAGATGTTAGGGACAACACAGAGGAAGATAATATAATAAAGGGAGAAATGTTAAAGATTTTCCTAAGAGGTTTTGATGTCTATAGGAATAAAATCGACTTCATATTTCAGAACAGATAATAAACTTAAATGAGCTAGAAAGATAGAATATGTATTTCCTTTATCTGCTAAGTTTCCAATTTATTATTGTTCATTGAATTGCAATATCTCTGCAGAACTGTAGGATTATTCAGGTTGGAAGGGACCCCACGACGTCTCTAGTCAAATTCTCAAAGCACTGTTTAAAATGAATTCAGATCAGGTTGCTCAGGCTTTTGTCTAGCTGGGTGTTAAAAACCTCTCAGGAGGAAGATTCCACAGCCTCTTTGGGTATCCCATTTCAGTGCTTAATTATCCCACCAGTGAATTTTATTTTCTTTTCTCCTTATATCCCATTGGAAACTCCCATTTCAATTTATGATAGGTTGATGATTGTGTCTTGTTTGCATGCTGTACAACTTCAGTAAAAAGTCTGGCTATGTCTTCTTGTGGCAACATCCTCCTGGGTACTGGAAGTTAGCTCTTAAGTCTCCCCCAAAAAGCTTTATTGTCTCCACACTAATAATCCCAGTTCCCTCAGTTTCTCCTCACACAGGTTTTGGGCTCCATCCTCTGACCATCTTGGTGGCCCTTTGCTGAACTCACTTAAGTTTATCAGCATCTTTCTGGTACTGGGAGGCCCAGAGCTGGTCACTGTGTCCCAGATATCATCTAGTGAGTGTAGAATAGAGGGGACTAATAACTTCTCTTAATCTGTTGCCTATGCTCCAGTCAATCCCTAGACCATGCTGATGCAGAACAGTTAGTCTGCTCTTCATGTAGTACTTGACATCTGTTGAATTACATTAGGTTCCTGTTGGACCATTTCTGTACCAAGTTTAGGATCCTCTGAAAGGCCCCCTGCCCTCCAGCGTGTTAAGTGCACCCCTCTCCCTGCCCAGTCTCACATCAACTGCAGCCTTCATGAGGGCATGTTCTGTCTCATCCTCCAGGTCACTGATAAAAAGGATGTTACAGAATAGACGCTTGCTACCCTGCAGGATAGAGGAACTACACTTGTAACCAAATTTCATGTGAAATATGAAAAATTAGCCACTATTATTTGAGCCTGACAATCCAGCCAGTTTCATTCCATTTACTAGTCCATCTACCCCTTTCCCATCTAGTGTAATCTTGATTGTAATGTCAAAACTTGGATATAGGAATGCTGCAGGAGACTGTGACAAAAGTTCTGTTGCATAGAATCATTGAATAATTTAGGTGGGAAAAGACCTTTAAGATCGTCACCTTGTCATAGAAGGAGATCAGGTTAGCCAAGCAGGACCTGCCTTTCATAAATCCATGCTGACTGGGCCTGATCACCTGGTTGTCCTGTATGTGCCATGTGATGGCACTCAGGATGACATGAACCATAACCTTCCCTGGCACTGAGGTCAGACTGACAGGCCTGCAGTTCCCTGGATCCTCCTTCTGGCCCTTCTGGTAGAGGGGTGTCACATTTGCTAACCTCCAGTCACCTGAGACCTCCCCTGTTAGCCAGGACTGATCATACAGGATTCAAAGCGGCTTGGTGAGCACTTCTGTCAGCTCACCCCGTACCCTTGGGTGGATTCCATCAAGCCCCATAGACTTGTGTGTGTCTAAGTGGTGTAGCAGGTCACTAACCATTTCCCATTGGATTATGGGGGCTTCATTCTGCTCCCCATCCCTGTCTTCCAGCTCAGTCAGTTGGGTACTCGGAGAACAGCTAGTCTTACTATTATTAACTAAGCAAAGGCAGCAAATAGTCAAGGTAGATGACAACTGCTGGTCTTACCCTTGGCAAATTCGAGCTGGCTACTCCCAATCACTTTCTTCTTTTTCACAGGCCCAGGAATGGTTAGCAGGAGGACTTATGTTATGTGCTTCCCAGGGACTGAAGTGAAGCAGACTGGATTCTAGCTCCCTGAATTGTCTTTCTTGCCCTTTTTAAAAATAGCTTCAACATTTGCCACACATCTTTCAGTAGTGGTTATTACAGGCATGAGTAAACAGCCAGGAGTTGCTCTTCATATAATAAGAAAAATTAAGTTGGCATAGCAAGTTAATATTCCTAATTTCTTATTAGGCCAACTAATAGATCTGGAAATAACAGACAAGCTTCAGGTTTGTTTATTTAAAAGCTTGTCTGATTATATGAGCTGATCAGAAGTTATTACTTCTTCCTGTAAAAATGACCTAGAAAGAGTCCCAACGTTTTAGAAGATCATAAAAAAAACATTCTGTGCACCAAACATACTGTATTTTTATAAATTCAATGGTTTGTTTCAATGGTTACTTATCTGAATAAATGTACGCAACTGAATTTAAGTACATTCTAAAAAAACTGTTCTTGTTTTATTTTTTTTTAAATTATTTCAATTTGAAGTGTTATTCCTACTAGATTTTATGCATACAGAAAGTTGGCAGCACTGGAATACAAACTTTGTCTCACCAATAAGGTATGCATAACATGAATAGCATGAAAATACAAAGAAGTTGGACTACATTCTCAAACCAATTTAAACTTTTTACATTTGTCAGTGATAAAGTTATTCCCATTATCCTCTCTGAAACTGTGAAATGTTATCCTCAACTATATCTGCTATTAGTAGAAGACAACAATGAGCTTTTTCTAGGAACATCAACAAATAAAATATTTGGAATGTTTTTTGCTATACCCACTTACTTATGTAAACAAGTAAAGCCTACTCATTTAACAGATAGTTTCACATATCTCAGACATTTGAGATTAAAGAATTAGCTCTGTTCAGGGATAAGTATCTGAATTCTACCCACCTCAATTTCATGTGATGTAATTGCAATTTAAATGACTCAGATCCTTTGTAAATAAATCAATCTACAGTGTGTACAACTGTAACTGACTCTATGGTGCAATGTTATTTTCCCCTCATAACAAAACAGGATATTTCACTATTTTGTTGTTTATGCTAAGAAGAGTAAAAGAATAATAAAAAAAAAATGTAATAACTGTAAGTTAGAAACAGCTAAGTGAAAGGAAAAAATCTGTGATGCTAGGAGTCCTGAAACCAGCAAAACAAAGCTTATAATTTGGACTTTGCTAACATACATAGTCATATGCCTGGCTAGCAAGATGACTACCAAAGTAGCTGATGTCTATGGCCTCCTTGGAGAGAGAGGAATGCGGTAAACCCTGTGAATATACTAGAACATATGGTAAAGGTTCTTTTTCTTACATGTGATTTAAAGATGATCAAAGTAATCTTAAAAGTAGCTAGCTAGGAGTTAGATATTTCCTACAAACATCAGTCTTGAGATATTGAATTATATACCTGCCCTAACTGTCCTGGAAAAGCTCTGAATAAGAAAGATAACTTCCTCCTTGTCGTGGTTTAACCCCAGCTAGCAACTAAGCACCATGCAGCCGCTCGCTCACTCCCCCCTTGGTGGGATGGGGGAGAGATCAGAAGGGTAAAAGGGAGAAAACTCATAGGTTGAGATAAGAGCAGTTTAATAATTGAAGTAAAATAAAATAGAACAGTTAAACAGGCAAAGCAAAAACCATGTACACAAACAAAGCAAAACAAGGAATTCATTCACTACTTCCCATCGGCAGGCAGGTGTTCAGCCATCCCCAGGAAAGCAGGGCTCCATCACACATAACAGTTACTCAGGAAGACAAACACCATCACACCCAATGTCCCCCCTTCCTTCTTCTTCCCCTGGCTTATATACTGAGCATGACGTCATATGGTATGGAATAGCCCTTTGGCCAGCCTGGGTCAGCCCCCCCAGGCTGTCCTCCCTCCCAGCCCCCTCGTGCACCTGGCAGAGCTTGGGAAGCTGAAAAAGTCCTTGGCCAGTGTGAGTGCCACTTAACAACTATTTAGCAACAACTTAGCACTACTTAGCAAGATCCAAAACATCAGTGTATCATCGACATTGTTCTCATCCTAAACCCAAAACACAGCCCCATACCAGCTACCAAGAAGAAAATTAACTCTATCCCAGCTGAAACCAGGACACTCCACAGAATAACCCTCCGTTTGTAGCCATTAGCCCCTACAGTGAGATTTCCTACCCCTGCAAGGGCTTTAGTGGTCCATCTACTCAGGATCCAGGCCCAGCTCTGACATGGCTCAGCCATGTAACCTTACTCAGGCTGCTGAAAAAGAGCTCTGAGAGAAGTGTACAGAAAGATAAGAAAGGTAGAATTACAGAGAGAGGTAGGATGTTTTTGAGACAAGGCTGTTAGTAGCTCAGGAAGTCAAGAGAAGAAACAACAACAAAGGTAGGTATAAGATCCTACAGGAAAAATAAAAATAAGAAAAAAATAGGGATGTTTGCTGAGCTGATCAGTGTGGTGCAGGGCTCACCTGGAGTGGTTGGTTGAGCAACAGCCATAGGTGTCAATGGAGCTGGCAGCAAATGCAGCTCTGCGAGATGGAGGGTCCGCTCCTGGGATGCAGAGGCTGATCCTAACCCTGTTGACCCATCCTGCCTGCCCAGCCATGACTCTCTGGGTGCTGCCTCAGGGCTGGTGAGTGTGCGGGCTCCTAGCCTGACAGCTAAACCCTAGCTGCCTTTTGTCTGCCTGAGCCGAAGGTGTATACTTTGAAGGTGTATGTATACTGCTTGCAGAGTCTCTATATGCCCAGTTAAAGATTTCTGAAGAAGCAGACCCAGAAGAGGATCAGTAATGGCACCTGGCTGCTGCTAAGTAATCCTTGAGCATCTAATTTTATCAAACTGATCAACTGAATTGTAATTAAAAGGAGGAATTCATTCCAAAGACAAGAAGGAGAAGTAATCCACATATCATTATGGTATCTGGTACAAAACCAAATTAAGGGCGTGGACTCACTTAACACTTAGCTGAGAAAGTTTCAGTACTGAATATAATCTGGAACTGTTCTTATTGCTTTATTTGTCTCTTTAGGTTTGCAATCAAGTACTTTACTTTCTGTTTTAAATAAAAAATTACAATAACTTTCTTGGCCTAAAATGCCTGGTATTAAATGTGTATTTTGAAGAAGCAGAAAACTTGAGGTTTATGCTTCGTATGTGGACATATTCTGGCCATCCAGTTCCATTGCAGAGGCTATTCAAATACATGAGGCCTGTATGTGACATCTCTAACCTGCAAAAATCAGTTTTACTTCAAAACTGTAGCTGCCTTTTAAAATGTCACATGTGTAAGAGTAATATATCAAATAATATGTCAGAAAAACTTCTTCTGGACTGGTTTGTATAAAAAAAAAATACCAAAAAGATGTGTTTTCCATTAGTACTTTAAAATTCAGTTAAAACTGGATCTGTGGTCTGCAGTCATTCTCAGGTACTATATTCTGGTCCTCTGAACAACTGCTCAGATATCTTGGAAGAAATTCTGCAGATCCTCACTCTGTCTAAATACCGAGCAGTCCAGGACTGTGAATTCTGTTGTGATGGCCAGGAGACTAATCTTTGGATTTGGCATTGGCAGATTTAGCATTAGAGAATTTATCAGTTTCCCACAAGAAGTCTATGGCAGAGGACAGGACCTATATCAGTTTCTCAAATTCCAGCCTAGCTTCCCTCTCTCTGTAACATTCACCTTCTCTGCTGTTACACAATGCCTAATTCAAGCAGGCACATTCCGTCTTAACATGGAATTAAGAAGTGTAGAGGTTATTCAGAGGTTCTCTGCACCATGATTAACTTTACTTAATTTAGTTCATATTCTGTTTATTATGTAATCAGAAGTAAAATTGGCATTTGTCATATAACAGAAGGCGTAGCATAGTATGAACAGCTCGCTCCAAGAACAGAAACCATTTTTCTTTGACTTGAAAAAGCAGTCAAACTGTTGTCAATGTTACCTGTTTCCAGTGTACTGTCATTTTAATAATGCATGAAAACATTCACACTTTGAAATACTGAAATAAAGGCAGCTACAAGCATTCTTACATGTCTGAAGAAGATTATAATTTGCTGCCTGCGTATACAATAGTTACAGAATTTAAAATCTATATTAAAATGTTTGCTGTCCATTTGAGTATATTTAACATCTTTTCTGATTGTGTATGCATAGACAAAACAAAAATAGCTTTCTGTCATAACTCCCCTAAAAGTACACACTAGGTTTAAGTACTGCTTCTTTCTGGAAGCTAATTTGCCAGCAGTATCCAAGGAAACTTTCATGCTGCCACAATTTTTTTTCATATGAAATCACTGTGATTGCACTTGATTGGAACTCTGAAATGTTTTTAGAGATACTTCTAAATGTATAATTTTTGCCCTTTTAAGCTGTCAGGCAATGGGGTTTTTTTCCATCTCTTTAAAGTTCTTCTGGGAAATATTTCTACAGTAATAAAATTCCACCTTTTCCACAGACTTTGTAAATGATGAGTACACAAGCATGACACCAGGTTTGAAGTGTGATGTGAAGACATCACAGTATTTGATTCATCTCTTGTCCAGTTCCTTAGTCTGGAATGATGTTGTTTTCTTCCCTTTCCGAAATCTGGTATGTGCTGTCATATTCACTTGCAATTAATATGTGTCTGTTACAGGCCAATGGCTTTAACAATTGCAAACCTTCAAATATTTCTTCAGCTTCTCCTAACCAGGTGTTGCCATGGTATCCAGTCTGGCAGGAAAAAATAGCATAGTCTGCTCTTGACAACTGTGTTGATGAGTATTACTGCTTTGTCTTATAGCTCTAATAAATATACTCTTATTGCTAAAAGCTGTGTGAGAAATTTGATCATTTCATTACGGTTAAAAGAGTGCACATAACTTGCTTGTAATCCTGTAAGTAATTTTACAGCTCTATAGCCCTTGTTCATATTTTAAAACAGTAAGCAGGCATCCATGGACAGGATGTATTTTTACTATACAGTAATCACTAAGTATCTGATATTCCAGTTAATTTTTAAAGGAAAACTTAAATTAATATGACAATTAATGAAAACAGCATGGTATCACCTCAGGGTTGAAATTCTAAATGGACATGAATGAAAGTAAGCTTGCTCCTACACTGAGCTAATACTAGCACTTCAGCAAGTGAACTGCTACAAGAAAGAAAATGTGCAGCCAGAGATTGTTGTTTAGTGACCAGTCCTTCTAAAAACATGTATGTAAATCCAAATGTTACTTTGATTAGAAAATATGCACTAATGTAAATGAGGTATGTTATAAAAAACCTGAAGGGTCTTTGTATTTGAATGATAGTCATTTAGATAAAGATGAAACTAGCCAGATTTTTTTTCTGAATGGAAGCTGAGGGTATATATAGTTCCTGGGATTTTTTTTGAATTACATTTCAGTTCATTACACCCATATTCTTACGACAGCTCACATGCAAGAGAAAAATTATTTTTTTTATCACATTGCACAGTTTCTAAAAGTAATTAGCTTCCTACTAGCCTCCCAAACAACCACTGAAACTCTTTTCCGTGGAAGATGCCAATAATTAGACTGAGACCACACTATAAATTAGGTAGCTGCTTTTCCTGAAGATCATTAGATAGATTATCTGGCAATGAAAAGCAAAAGTGAATAGGAAAACTTTACTAGGGTACTGAAAATTAAGTCATGGAAATGTAAGATTAAGCCTACTTCTCTAATGTATTTTCAAAATATTCTTAACAGATATTATTCAATATTATTTCAAATATTATGGTATAACATTTACTGTACTGCCAACTAAAATTTTGCTAGTAAAGGAAAATTTTTGTCCTGAATGTAGAAAATTTTGTATCCAATTTTACCAATTCAGGAAACAAAAGTGCGCATCTTTATACACTACAGTCTAAGTCACCTAGAGAAGAGAGGACACTGGCTGAGACTATAAGGTGACTTCTTTTTAGTAACAGAAGAAAAAAGAAAGAAACAGCAGGGATGGAAATGTAAAATAGGATATTATATTAGTTTTCAATGGAGCCCTACATTAATAATAATCTACATTATCCCACCTGTGATTATCAGGCCAATTTGATATACGTATAAGAGGCTTTAATTACTGGTCTGCATTTAGGATGTCTAGCTGTTGGATTACAAATGTGCTGCTTGGCAAATACAGACATGGTTGTTAAGCACATGGAAAATTTGCATCTGAAAAATAAACTGTCACCTGTAGATCCTGTTATGATTAAACAAAAGCTTTGAAAATTACATATGACAAGACAAAAATATTTATTTTGCTGTATTCAGAAGACTGACACATTCGAAAGATGGCTCTGAGTAAGCATGAGATTCTCTTTCAAATTAGTCTTACTTGACTTCAGTTAAACAAGTCAGCGTTACTGGGTGACAACTTAAATCTGAAATATTAGCTGCATATCTTTAAACATTATATTATCATCTGATACAAACACTACAACCCAATTTATGTCAATGTATTTATTGTCATAATTATTCAGACATGTTATAGAATTTTTACTTCTTTATTGCTCATCTGATGAATAATTTAAGATGTCATTGTGACTTTTAGTCACGCTTATGTAAATTTTCAGAATTTTTTTTCTTTACATTTATCATTCATAATTTCTATTACTAGTGTAATTATTACATCATTTGAGCTTTGTTAGAGAGGTATAAGCAAAAATTTAAGTCTAATGTCTAGACGACAATATTTCAGAACAGTCTGAATTTTATGCATTGACTAAAATAGTGCTACTGATACATTTAAAACTCAGCAGTTCACTGATTCACTGTTGAATCATCCTTTTGGAGAGCTGTACAGCCATAAAGATTTATAGTTGGAGAGAAAGAAAATGCCATATAATATGTAGAAAAACTAAATGAGCAAAACCTGAACAACCTTGAAAACAACTCTTAGGTTGAAAAGTTGTCATAATCTGAAAAACTGCAAATACTTATGAAGGGTTATTTTCAAAGAAAGATTAGATACCTAATGCAAAATTTAAGTAAACATTAAGAGTCCAACTTCAAGTTTATAATTCTCCTTTCTCTACTTTTCTTCCTCTTTGGAGCTGTCAAGGCTCACTGCATGCTTTATTTTGACCTGAAATTAATTATAAATTTTAAGTCTTTCAGCACTCACTATTCAGTCTGAACAATTGTTAATTTCACATTTCCTCCACAGTTAAATAGTGACTGATCAAGGGCAGCAGGACTGGAGGAGAAAGGAGGTGGAGAATAAGCTTAAAAATCAAAAGATTTGGAAATGAGTGGCTAAAGTCAGTCAGAATTTTGTTCCAGTGTAAATTTTTGAGTCCTCATGATTTATGTATAAGTTATTATAAGCTTTTTCTTAGAAGCCTGATCAGTTATTTTTATAGTTATCTGTGGATTTAAGAATATATCTTTAAGGACCAAGATAGAAAAGTTTAAGTTTAATTTTAAAAATAGTAATAATGTAATATATTCAATTGTGACAGCCAGAACATAAATTTACTCCTATGTATATAACTGGTGGGAAAATAATTTTAGAAAGGAAATATTAATTCAAGCAAATTTTGGAGGTCTTAAGGCATCAGACTTTTTTCAGGGGTCACATTTAAAATATAAAAAAAAAAAAGGCAGGAGAATAATGGAAAACTCAAAAATATAAGGTATACTTGTCATTTAAAAATTCTCATAATTAACACTTATTTTGCTCTAGCTTCTGCTTTTGTCTAGAAAGCTGGCCAAAATCAGTTAAAGACAGGGCTCTGCATCATTGTTCTCACTATTCTGACAATTTCTTTAGACCTAGGGAATTACCGTAGCTGAAACCAAAAGTTCATCCTAACCATCATAAAATTCCCTCCTGTGCCAGAGGTTCAGTACTAAATCAGAAAGGTGACAGAAATCTCTCTACTGATCATTTTTCAAATTTATTTTTTTTCTGTGACAGAAGTAGAAAAAAGTTGTAGGTAATTCTAAAGTACTGGCATATAAAATAAAATAAAGAAATCTCTCTGAACTTAAATGATTTGAAATTATGGGAGTTGATACAGAAGGCTTTTGGAACTATGGTAGTACAAATGGGATTATTGTCTCTTCCAGTCAATATCTGATGAAAAGTTAATGTTTCTTTTCTATTGAAAATGTATATTGTACCTTGCTGAGCTTTGAATACTCTTATCCAATAAATATCTTTTCTTGCTTTTGCACTGCAAGAATTTCTGTAGATTTTAGGGTGACACAAAGATTCATAAAGTACTTAGACCAGCTGTTAAGGACGAAAATCTTCCTCTTTTATGATTTTATTTTGACTTTCCTAACCTCATTTAAGTTTGTCTGGTGAATGTTTAGAAAGGTTGTATTGAAAAGAAAATAACTTGTTATACTGGACCAGAGGGCATCCTGGTCCAGGTACCTGTCTGCATTAATCAATTAAATGGACAGGGAGCTGAGGGAATCTCATAATTATTAAAATAAAATAAAGTCCCCAACAAGTACAACTCATCTGAACTGTCTATCAGTTAGTGGAAGATGCATGTGAACAATGCCTTTTCTTGTAATAATCTCAATAGCATTGTAGGGTTGGCTGATTTGGGGTTGTTTGCTGTGTTTTACTGAGTGTCAACACTTTGTGAGAATACATTAATACCTGTGAATGAGGTATGCAGAAAGTGGGTAAGATGTGAAAGGAAGTGTCTCAAATTAACAGATACTTGCTGAAGGTAAGTATTGGTTGACCCAATGATAATGGGTGGTTGATCGTTTCCATTGAGTGGAAAAGGTAACTGGTTACAGAACGGTATTAATAGTAGGCTGGCCATTTTGCTGTGGGCAGATCTTTGTAAAAGAGTAGACTGAACTGACTTATCTAATGCACATTAGATCCTATCCTTCCTCCAGAACCTAAAGAAACAATTACTTTTGTATCATGGAGAATACTGGTATGACAAAGGGCACTTGTTTGTAACTTTTAAAATACTGCATATCCTGGGTTTGTTAGTACAATATATTTCCTTTGTCTGGAAGAGAAGAGGGGAACTGTACCTGTCCTGCATCATTCATTTCTGGTTGCTGGAGTGACATATTACCTGCATGTCCTCCACATCTTTCATGCTGACGACAGGAGAAATAGAATAGTGACTTAGGCATTAATGTTCAGTCAAGGTATAACAAATTTAATCTTATTTCTGACTGATTACAGATTTAATGTTCCACTCCAAGCATCAAAACAGTTCACTTCCTTTGTAGTTATTTTTTTTTCTCTCAGCATTGTATTCATTGGTATTTTAGATGGTGAAATCCTTGAATAAAAAGTTGGTTTTGTACAGAGGGTCATCAGAGGTCTGAAAGTGTCTTTATATGAGCAATAAATAATGTTAGTCATTCTTCCATTAAGTTCCAGTCCAGCATGACACTGTTCTAATGAAACAGATTGGCCTGCTCCAATTCATTCATATGCAACAGCAGAATAACAACAGTACAGTGTTATTCACAAGCACATGCACATCCATAACCTCATCATTTTCTTTCAGTGATAAAAGTTAAAGAAATGTAGAATAAGAATACAACTGAAACTACACAATAAAATTAAAATTAAATAGAAGAAAAAGGTTTACATTTTTTGAATGATCATTTAAATGTGATAGTCTTCTGATTAATAAGATAAATAACCAGAAGTGCAGAAGTATAGCGAAGGATATTTGATCTTTTTCTATCAGCTAAATTAGATGATGACCCTGTGCAAATGAAGAGTTTTGTAAGATGTACATGAAGTGCTGAACCTAATCAGGCCCTAGAAGGATCATTTTTCTCCCGCGTTTTGTAACAAGGTTAGAATTCTTAATGATTCTTTTTGGTGAAGCTTCTAAATTGCAGAGAGCAAAAGAAAACTTTCTTCCTTTTAGAATTCACAGCTCCATGAACTCTTTAGGTTTAATCTTCAACTGAGGTGTGATTTTCAAGGAACTAGCAAATAACAGTTTTCATTCATTAAATAAGAAAATAGTTCAACTTCTTTTTATAATGGACTAAAGTACAATAAGTTTTGAAAAGGAGCTTCTCCTTTATCTTCTGCTGTGAGTCAGAGAGAAACACAATTTTTTTTAAAGCTTAGGTTGTGTCATTTGCAGGATTTCTTGGCTTAGAAGAATTTTTCAGTGAAGATTTTGTTCTGCAAGTTTTAGTCTGCTTATGTAAAGCTGTTCTTGAATCTTCAAGCAACAAGTGTAAAATCACTGAATTTTCCAATCTATTGACTCACAGTCTAATAAGCTGAACTGAGGATGTATATGGTCAAACCTTTTTTTTTTTTCATAATGAGATATTAGTAAAATTTCATGAAGAAACACACACTCCATATTTTTGTTTTGCTCCAGATTGAGACTGGAATAACTGAATGCTTTATTGAGTTAATAATATTCACTCTTAGTATTATTCAATTCAGTCGATACTACTGCTGTTTCCTATGTCTTCCACACCTGTAAGTCTGGGGGATACAAATTTGGGAGGTACAATTACTGTTTTATTTTAAAATGGTGAAGACTGGATTATTTAAGAGATTTGAAATAAGAAACTGTTTCTTGGTTTGTTGTCACATGAATCACATTTAAAATTACTAGAGGAAGTTATTTAAAGCTTCATGGAAATAGACAGTGTTCTGAAATAAAGTTTATGTATTATAAAACTCATTATAAATGTAAGACAACAGAAAATTAGCCATCCACTCATCCTTGTATAATCCTTTCTCCAGGTCTGGGTTTCTGAACGCTGTCTTCTTGTGTGCCTTGGGAGAAGGGAGGGATTTATAAACTTTGGCCTGACTAGAAACTACCCAGGAGATAACTAAGGCTTTTGATACTGTCCCTCACAGCATCCTTCTGGACAAGTTGCCCAACTGCAGGATGAGCGTGTTTACAGTACATTGGGTGAAGAACTGGCTAAATGTTAGGGATCAAAGGGTTTTAGTGAATGGGGCTACATCTGGCTGGTGACCGGTCACCAGTGGCGTTCATTTCTAGGGCCAATGCCGTTCAATATATTTTTCAGTGATCTGGATGCAGGAGTTGAATGGACCATTAGCAAGTTTGCTGACGACACCAAACTGGGAGACGCTGTTGACTCTCTTGAGGGACAGGAGGCCTTGCAGAGGGAACTAGATAGATTGGAGCAATGGACTATGGTTAATGGAATGAAATTTAACAAGAGCAAATATCAGACTCTGCCCCTGAACAGAGTAATGCCGAGCACAAGTATAAATAGGGAGAGGAATGGCTCATGAGCAGCCCTACAGAAAGGGATCTGGGAGTGCTGGTTGGCAGCAGGCTCAAAATGAGTCAACAGTGTGCCCTGGCAGCCAAGAGGGCAAACTGCATCTGGGGTGCATCAAACACAGTATAACCAGCTGGTCAAAAGAGGTTATTATCCCTCTGTATTCAGCATTGGTGCATCCTCACCTTGAATACTGTGTACAGTTCTGGGCCCCACAACTTAAGAAGGATGTGAAGGTCCCTGAATGCATCTAGAGGAACACAACAAAGCTGGTGAAAGGCTGGAAGGAATGTCTTATGAGGAGCAGCTAAGGACTTTGGTCTTGTCTAGTTTGGAGAAAAAGAGGTTGGCGGGTGACCTCATTGCTCTCTACAGTTTCCTGAGGAGGGGAAGTGGAGAGGGAGGTGCTGAGCTCTTCTCTCTGGTATCCAGTGATAAGACACATGGTAATGTTTCAAAGCTATGCCAGAGGAGGTTTAGACTGGACATTAGGAAGCATTTCTTTACCAAGAGGGTGGTCAAACACTGGAACAGGCTTCCTAGAGAGGTGATCGATGCCCCAAGCCTGTAAGTGTTTAAGAGGCATTTGGACAATGCCCTTATTAACATGCTTTAACTTTTGGTCAGCTCTGAATTGTTCAGGCAGTTGGACTAGATTATTGTTATAGGTCCCTTCCAACTGAAATAATCTAATCTAATCTAATCTAATCTAATCTAATCTAATCTAATCTAATCTAAGCCATTCCATTCCATTCCATTCCATTCCATTCCATTCCATTCCATTCCATTCCATTCCATTCTATTCTATTCTATTCTATTCTATTCTATTCTATTCTATTCTATTCTATTTTATTGTATTCTATTCTAACTGGAAAGGACATATATTTTCCTAATGTAGTTTATTTTATTTTAATAATGCTATCAAATCACCAGAAGGTTTTTCAAATATATTTTAGAAAGAATACATTTCCTTCAACCAGACAAGGAATAAACTTACATAAACTATCAGTGTGACACTACTGTAACTACTGTGACACAGTGTAACTACACTAATAATGTGGGATTATAAAGAATATAACATTGGCCAGCTCTTGAGACGGCACTCTCAGAATCTAAATTTGTGAGTATGTATTTATTTTTCCAAATTGTTAGAGTAATTTTCTCCCCTGCTCCATCTCTTATACTCTTTTTCATTAGAGTAGGTAACCATACATAGCTGGGATCTCTCTGCAAAAGCAATCACTCACCAGCTCCCACCAGCAGCTGGATTCTTAGCAAGTCTCCAAGATAAGGCTACTTTGGAAGACCAAACTTCCAGTTAGATGATGTGGAACACCCTTTTGGTCAGTTCAGGTTACTTGTCCCGGCTGTGGCCCCTCCCAAACTCTTGCGCAACCCTAGCCTACTTGCTGGGGCAGCAGAGTGAGAAACAGAGAAGGCCTTGATGCTGCGCAAGTGCTGTTCAACAATAGCCAAAAGACTGGTGTGTTACCAACACTGTTTTAGTCACAAATCCAAAACACAGCATCCGATGGGCTGCTATGAAGAAGGTTAACTCCATTCTAACTAGACTCACTACAGTTTCTTAGCTGTCAACTGTTTCTGAATGTTTCAGTCCCATTAAAAATCTCCCTAAAACCCCTTTCTCTGTCTTACCCCTTTCTCCCTAAGCCTTATCCAAAAGTTTTTGCATAGATCAATGTTCGGCCTTATCACTCTAATTGTGGGGTCCTTTCCAATCATGTATGGGGGGTTGTTGGTTTTGGCTTTTTTTTTTTTTGCAGGAGGGGAGAGTGCAAAATTCTTTTTCATATTTTAAAGTTATTTCCAGCTTAAGTGACTATTTTGTCTAGTCTTATATCCTCCTTGATATAATAGCTTCACTTAGAAATTGTATTTTTTGTGTAAATTCCTTTAACATCAATCATGATTAAGTCATAAGTCTATCCATTTTAACTTAACTTGTCAGTTTGGCCATCTACTGTCGAAATTACGATTCATTGGACTAAAACCTGTTAATTCACGCACCTTGCTGAAGCCTTTTGAAACTAAAAGAAATGAACAAGGTTTGACAGCTCTAAGTAACATCTTTCTTATACAATGAGTTAGCTAACTGAGGAAGAGGAAGCCAGAAGATCTCTTTCCACAGGGCGCAAGCATCCTGCAGTGTTTATGCTACTTATGGATTACTAAAAATATCACAGAGCACACATGGAATTAAATGAATATGTGCTGAGGAAATCCAGAAATCCACAACCAAAGTCAAAAAGACTTAGGTATGGATAGACCAAAGTTAAAACATTACACCACAGGGCCATAGGGTGCAAACATACTTTGATTCTGCTAAAATTAACAGAGAAATCAAAGCAAGACAGGATCAAAACTTTTACAAGTATGCTAACTCACCTGTACAAAACCTGAACTCCAGACTTTTCACAGACTTTTTGAAGGGGAACACGTGTTGTGACAAAGAAATTGGAGGTTACAAGACACATCCATCTTTCGTGAAAACTTGCATTCAACTCTAGAGTGAACATATCTGAACTGAGAATCAATCCTGAAGGCAACTTTCTGATGTGACTGAAAGTGAAATCAAACCTAAAAATCACATTGAAATTAAATGATCTCAATCAAAGGTTAGGATTCTTGTTTGAGTATTGACCATCGATTCACCTTCTTTATATAGCTCTTTGTATGCAGCAGCATAAGTGACATCTGCATCTACTATATACATTTTCTTTTGGGAAATTAACTTCACTGGCATTTCTAACCCCATCTAGCATGTATACTTATGTTTAAATTTTCCTCTTTAATTGCTTCCAAGGCTTCCTGAGAAACTCAACTTTTCTTTTTGAGGATGTTTAAAATAATCACTCCTTCATCCTTCCTGCATAGATAATAGTATAGTGTAACTCCTGCATGTCAACCACTGGTGCTTTCTTCAGGAGCCCAAATGTTTTGCAGTGGAGGGGATCAAGAGTTGGCACATTGAAACATTGTTCCTGATGCCCACAGAGTAATTAATAAGAATCCTTTCTCTTATTTGTCGGTTTTCATACATAGAACCCAAACCAATTTTAGTACTATAACTGAAGATGCCTAAAATAAGTGCCACAGCCATGTCAACTTAATACTTATCAAGCTTGCATATGTAGCCTGCCATTTAATTTCCAAGAAGAATCATCATTGTCCAGTGGTGTCCTGGTTTCAGCTGGGACAGAGTTAATTTTCTTTCTAGTAGCTGGTATAGTGCTGTGTTTTGGATTTAGGATGAGAATAATGTTGACAAACCACTGATGTTTTAGTTACTGCTGAGCAGTGCTTACACAGAGTCAAGGCTTTTTCCTGCTTCTCACACTGCCCCGCCAGCAAGTAGGCTGGGACTGCACAAGAAGCTGGGAGGGAACACAGCCGGGACAGCTGACCCAAACTGGCCAAAGGGATATTCCATACCATATGACATCATGCTTAGTATATAAACTAGAAGAAAAACTGCCCAGGGGTCCACTGCTTGGGAACTGGCTGGGCATCCGTCAGCAGGTCGTGAGCAATTGCATCATGCATCACTTGTTTTGTATATCTTTTGTATGTCTTGTATACCTTTTATCATTATTATTATTTTCCCTTTCTTTTCTATCCTATTAAATTGTCTTTATCTCAGCCCACGAGTTTTACTTTTTTTTTTTTTTTCAATTCTCTCCCCCATCCCACTGCGGGGGAATGAGCATTCGCTGTGTGATGTTTAGCTGCCTGACAGGTTAAACCACACCAACAGTGTTTAGCAAATCCTCTCGAGGTAACAGATCTCAGTCCTGAAATTCATTGTAAGAATCTTTCTTCTTTTCATCTTTTTGGGGTTTTTTTTGTTTGTTTGTTTTGTCATATAACTTTTTCTACCTAAACTGCAAGATATTAAAAATTCTCAGGTAAAATCCTGAAAACACTTAGTTTTGAGTTGGTAAAATTTCTTTGATATTTGTGTGGAAACTTTTGCTCCAATATTGTCAACTTAAACATTTAATACCAGATACACATGTTCTGGGAAAATAATGGAAGATTGGCAAGAAGTATTGTAAACATACTCAAGTGACTTGTAGCTCATGTGTCAAAAACCACATATATCATACTAATTGTTGTTTGGTCTTGTGTGTTGGACAAGTAGAACATCTGTTTGGATAACAAAGGCCTGTGACAGACTTAGAGGCACCCTATCAAACATGCTTGGGATTCCAGCCCTGCTGTGGGAAAGATCAAAGCACAGTCGTAAATTGCGCCTGCACGAATCCCTGAAATACAGGCGAAAACAGCAGGTTCGGTGATCCTGTAGCATGCTCCAAGCTCTGCGGTGCCTGCGTTCCTGCTTGTGTGCCTCTGTCTGGATGCTGCTTTGGGTATTCCTCGGTTGGCGAGGTAATGAAAATAAATTTACTCTTTGCGTTTCATCCGTGGTTTTGTGGTTGTTCTTGCATCCTGCCCATGCCAGCTCACACATCAGTAAGTTTTTTGTTGAGAGTCCCTTTTAAAAATTACATTCTAAATTCTTGAAATGTTTTTTTTTTAATATTATAAGATAGCTATAATTTTATTTTATTTCAGTTTTCTTTAAATCACCATTTCAGGTGTGACACTTTTAGAAAAAAAAATTGGTGTTGGAACATATTTATTATCTAACTTTTCTTGTAGGCCACATGTGCCTAGTAGTTTGCAGGGTGTGACTTCTGTACTTATAACATGTTAGGGGAAAATATTGAGCTGGATTGGACAACCTGTGAGAAGTGAGGCTGCTACAGCTCCCTGCCACCAGGTCCAATTTGTAACGAGGCTAAAAATGTATTCCCAGTAGGCACACGCACATAGAACACACATATACACCACCTATGCACATATACACACAGCCAGCCACACGGATCACAGACACACAGGGCACTCACATGAACACAGACAGCACCAATGGTCTCATCCTGCTCCCCTCTTGGGCTAAGCAGAATAGAGGTCCACTAGTGACACTACATATGCATTTTTTACATATACATGTATGCAAAATGTGGATCGCTTCAGCAGCTGTGTCCAGGCACTCAGTTTTTCCAATAGCTGCCCCTGTAGCCCAGTCTTCCCAGCTCCTGGCACCTGGATATACAAGCCCCTGAGGCTGCAGCCCCAGTCCAGTTGCTAGTATAGACCCTCTCACTCACACACACACAGGCATGGACACACATACACGCTCACACACACAGAGCTGGATGGAACTTCCTTGGTAGCTGACCCCTCATCACGAAGTCACCTTTAGAGACACCAGCAACACTGGACTTCAGGAGACCAGACTTTGGCCTCTTCATGGATCTGCTTGAAAGGGTCCTATGGGATAAAGCCCTAGAGGGAAGGAGGGCCCAAGAAAGTCGGTTGATGTTCAAGGATCATCTCCTCCAAGCTCAGGAGCAGTCCATCCCAATAGGCAGGAAGTCAAGAAAAAATTCCAGGAGGCCTGTGTGGATGAACAAGGAGCTTCTGACCAAGCTGAAACACAAAAAGAAAGTATACAGAAGATGGAAACAGGGGCAGATAACCTGGGAGGAATACAGACACAATGTCCAAGCATGCAGGGATGAAGAAAGCCGAAGTCCAGCTGGAACTGCGTTTGGCAAGGGATGTCAAAAACAACAAGGGCTCCTACAAGTACACAGGTGACAAAAGGAAGGCTAATGAAAATGTAGGCCTTTCTGGCTCTTGTTCCTTCAGAAATCACCTAAATCCCTTCCTTTTCCTGGTCTTGGTTCCTCTCCTAAACATCGTATAATAAACCTCGTGCAATCCCCAAACGCTCTTCCCCTGTACCCCATAATGTGTCCCATACCCCTAGGCAGCAATCCCCCTCAAGCCAAGAGGTGCTACAGCATTAATTCCTCTTGGTCTGTTTTACTTCTGTTTTACAAAGGGCTGAGGCTCTCCTTGGCCCTCCTTGGGAGGGGTCCGGATAGGGTGTACCTTCCTCTGAGTCCTTAGTTTGGGTTTTCCGCCATCCTTTTTGCTCCTGTGCTTTTCTGGGTTTGTGGAGTTGGGCTGATAGCTCCTGTGATGGGCTTGCAAGTAGCCAGGATTCCCTCATCTGTCATTGTATCTCTGTGTTCTTTTGTGGATGAGCTTTTGTCACATAACCTAACATAAAATATCTTACTTGATTGTATTTTGAGGAATAGAGATGCACCATTTTTCATAGAATTCCAAAGGCATTCAGTAAGATACACAAATTTTTTGTAGACAGGGTGACTGCACACATCCAATTTTCAGAAAGATAGATGGCCGCTTGAATTTGAATTAAGAACAAAACAGAGTATTGTGGGAGAAATTTATATCACTGCTTAAATGCTACTGAATGTGCAAAGTTAACAGGACTTTCACCTGCTGAGATAAATCAACATTACTATGTTTTTCTTTTTTCAAAGTAGTGCTTCTAGAAATTATTATGACAGATACCTAAAACAGCAATGAAAAAAAAAAGAGAAAGAAAGATCATGGGTAAAAAGAGATTACAAGAAAACTGAACAAAATAATTAAAAATAACTGAGAAGACAATAAAATGGAAAATAGTGGTTAAAATGGAAAATAGTGGTGAAAATGGAGATGGAACAGGTCTCATGGCTATCCAGACAGAGGTATCGTTGCTGGCTGTTGAGGCCTTATGGACTCACTTCACAAAGGCAACAGTCTCCTGTTTGCTCTTCTTAGGGGAGGGCTTCCATCATAGCCCACTATGTGCCATACTGTAAGAGTTTCCCGTTAAGAAACAAGACTGAAATAATTCAAGAGCAAGTTCATTAAAACTAAGCAATATTTATTGATTCTTTCACTTATTTGGACAAAATACAGTCTGAAAGAGATTCTACTTGTACAGCACCTTACCTAGTCTTCATATTTCTGCTGATAACCAAGATCTGTCAGACCTCTGTTCCCCTCTGTGAGTTGAGACAAATAACCTATATTTTCTGTAGTCTGTTGACCAGGGTTCATCTTAGTCTAACTTCAAATCCAGATTTACTTTCCCCACATACTACTCTCTAGCCGTTATTTCTAGCAGTTACAAGAAATAGAAATGCCAGAATGTTCTTTCAATGGGAAATGTTTCTTGGTTTTAACTATTTACTGTTTTATTTTAAACCAGAAAACAAAACCTCAGACATCACTTTTAAGTTTGTACTTCATTTTCAGGGGAAGGGAAGTTTGAATAGATATTGACAAAGTGTCTTGTAATTTTTCCTTCACTAATTTGTGGCTACCTCATTTCATATTTTGTGGGGAAAAAATAAAAATCAGATGAACAGCAATAGATCTCCACTAAGAAACAAAATTAAAACAGACAATAGTGCAAATGGTTGATCTATCAAGGAAGGCCAGCTATTTCAGTTTATTAACAGCTCAAATGTCACTTTTTGATTGGACCTGTGTATGGAAGAGTAGTTCATGTCTAAAACATTGGTAATTAATACACTCTCAATGTCAGATGAATAGAGAGCATCAAATTTTCAAAAAAATAAGAGTTGCAGACCAGAGTAAAAAACCAAACCAAACCAAACAACAAAAAAAAAACCCTACCAATCTTGTAAAAATAAGTTTTCATTTGCAAAATGAACTGATTTTTTTATCAACACGAAAATCCTATTCTAAATTTCACTGAAGCCAATAGAAAATTGGCTTATAAATTATTCTAATCTTCTTATAAGGATTCTTAACAATACTAGAAATTTGTGACAACTAAAAATTAACTTAGCATTATAAATGAAAATATCTAATATACCATCTGACAATGATAGGTGAGAATTTTTTCCATTCTGGCTTACTTTATTTGTTCTATTCAGAGACATCACTGTAAGGACAGGAACAGTTGTAAATTGTAATGTGTCTTGAGGAAGTAACTAAATAAATGTTGATCTCTATCTGAAAGCTGAGATGTGAGACCAGTTTTTTAACTTTTTTTCCCACTCTGATTGAAAGGAGTCATTATTCTCCTCTCATTTTTCTTGAAAACAATAAATCAGACTGGACTATTTGACTTCACTGATGTTGAGACTATCATTATAATGGCCTAACTTCTTGATGGCAGGAATCAAAACAGGGAAACCTAACCTGAACCACAGGGAAACCTAACCTGAACCACAACACAAAGACAAAAACTGGATCAAGGAATAAACGTGTTACAGATCCAGAGCTACTGATAGACAATGATACTGTAAATTATTTGATAAAATTGTATATAACAGAATTATAAATTGTGCTATAGATGGAAAAAAAAATTAGTCTGCAGTTAAGTCTAAAAAATGCCTGTATTTCAGGCAAAAGAAGAGTGGCCATAAGTGAACTGCTAACCCCTGTCCCGCCATCATCACTTGGTGTTTCCATGGTTATTCTCTCCTTTAGGAGGTGTCATGACCTATCAAAGGTATCTGACTTGTGGGTGTGCAAAGATTGCAACAGTGGGTTTGCAGGATTCCCTAATACAGAAGGACATGGAGGTTTTATTTCCTAAGCTTCTTTATTGCAGATTACTACAAATTACTATTAGCAAAGCAAATACACTTATGATTAATAAGCAGGTGTGTATATATATATTTCAATAGCAACTGCAGTCAGTAGTAGCAGCAATCAATAGTAGCAGCCAAGTATATATTTCAATATTACAAATTACTACAAGATAACCATCAGTAAAGCAGGAAAATGATTAACTACTTACATGCATGCCTATATACATATTATTCAAAGTGGTACAGGTACAGTGCTAATCAAAACACTCCCAGGAGCGGGGCCTCAAAATCACTCTCCAAAGCCGGGCCTTGAAATGCCTCCCTGAAGAGGAGCCAATCAATGATGGACAAAGTCTCACTTTGAAGATGATCCACATCATGGAGTCTGGAGTCAGCCATGTGTCCCTGGTGAGGGTCCAATCTGTCTAAGAGATCTCATAGAAAAGCTGGTGCAGAGGGAGTTCTTGAAGAGAGAGAGAGGCTTCACTTTGGGTAGAAAATTAGTAATTTTTCTATCACAGAGACATAAAGGAATGTAGGATACTACCACCTGGAGCAGTCAATAGATGTTGCTAATTTATATTTTTCACTCGGAACAGGTAATAGAAGATGTTTTCTGTTTTCTTGGACCAATTTTTATTTTTCAAGACTGTTTTTCGGTTCTTTCTGCTAGAATAGCCAATAGCAGTTGTCGATTCCCACTTTCTCAGGATGTTTTCCCCCTTTTCCAGACTATTTTTCAACTTTCCAGGTGATAGCTCTTTAGCAGAGCCTGTTGTGATAGGACAAGGGATAATGGTTTTAAACTAAGAGGGTGTAGATTTAGACTAGCTATAAGGATGAAATCTTTTACAATGAGGGTGATGAAAGGTTGGAACGGATTGCCCAGAGAGATGGTAGATGCCCCATCCCTGGAAACATTCAAGGTCAGGCTGGATGGGGCTCTGAGCAACCTGGTCTAGTTGAAGATATCCCTGTTTATTGCAGGGGGGTTGGACTAGATGGCCTTTAAAGGTCCCTTCCAACCCAAACCATTTTATGATTCTATAAGTTGCTGTTGAAGTTTCTTGTATTTCCTCTTAACGATGGTATCTCAGGATTTCTCTGCTTTTTTAGGTACCCAGCTGCACTTCAAAGATGCCAGCTGCACTTTTAAGGATGCTTCTAGTTCACAGGCCGGGTTCCCAGACTAGCAGCTCTCTAGCAGTTCCCAGGCTGGCAAGCATCTTCTTCTGTCAGTGTTTTAGCAGACATTTTCTGTCAGTATTTTTCCCATTATAACCAGGTCATCTTTATGGCTCCTCCCATCAGGAAGACCCTTCAATTGTGTTAGGTACAGAATTATGCCTAAGGTGACAACCAGTCAGAAAAGTGGTCATAAATGAATACCTAGGGAAGACTCTGGTATTTGAGATCTTTGAGCCTATACTTCAGCACTCACAAGGCTGGGAATTCCCCAGCACAGCTACCTGTAGTGTGAAGTATTTGTTTTTTTCTTTCATAAACCAGGATCCTACTACCTTCAACTTAACACTCCTTGTTCCTGTACTTGCAGAAATAGTGAAGATTTAATCACTATCTATTCTTTTCCTACCGTGTCTGATTTTATAGACCTCTGTCATAATCCTCCTCTGTTGCCTGTTTTCCAGACTAGAAACAACTTTATAGTAAGAATATTGCACAATTGTTTCTTAAATGGAAGAGGTTTCAGACCTTTGACCATCATAACTACATTTCTTCCAGTTCTCCTATACATTTTTTGATATGCAGAGCCAGAACTACAGGCCATATTCAATATATAAATAAACCAAGGATATGTTAAACTGCATCATAATATTTCCCATTTTTTTCAGTATTCTTTTCCTAACAATTTTGAAAATTTACTTTCTTTTTTGACTGCTATTTCATACTGAATTGACAGTTTCATACCACTAAGATTTCAATTCTCAGCAATAACAGCTACTTCAGAGCTCATCATATTATTTTTTGAGATTATTTTTTGAAAATGTCACTTTATATTTGTCTAGATATAATTCTATACCCCAACCACTCAGTCCTTAGTCCTTCTGCAGTTGTTCAAAATCAGCTCTCATCCCTACTTGTCATCAGCAATCTTTTCACTTCATGTTTCATGTCATTTACATGTTGAATGATACAGATTGCATCCCGCTTTGCTGCAGAACTCGACTGGTAATCTCCTTCCACTGCAAAAACTGACCATTTACTGAAATTCTGCTTTTTTTAATCAACTATTTAAGCAACCAATTACCATTATTCTTATGCCTCGGCCATCTTCCTAAAAGCCTTTGCTGAGAAATATTGCCAAAATCTGCTTGCAAACCAAGGAAGACTATATTAACTAGATTATCCTTACTTACATACTTGGTGTCCCATTCTAGAAAGCCCGAGACTTGCGAGGAAGGACTTCCCTTTATAAAAGCCACGTTCCTTTCCCCAACTATATTTATACAACCATCTAGCAACTTTTTATTTATATTGTAGCACAAATAAATGGCACCAAACCACAAGTCAGCGATACAGTTATCTCAGTTTTGCAGAAATACAACATTTTTCACCAGATATCTCACTACATGTTCTCAAAAAAGCCCTCAAAACAATATTATGAAGGTTGATCTAGAGATAAAACTTGAAAACAAGTTGATTTGTTATGTCCAGACAGAGATAGGATGTAACTTGTTTGTCTATACAAGGATACATACATATTTTGGAGAGTGCTCACTCTTCATTGTAAAGGTTAATGAACATCTCTGACAACTTTAAGTGCTAGTATAATCATATCAGCTACCAGTTATTTGAGGAGAAGATGTTTACTTTCATGACAGCCTTTGCCTCAGCATAATCTACTCTCAAAATCCTGTCTTTGCTTCAATGAGCTTTGCTTCTCGAAACAGCATAGGGTGTGGCAAAACTGTCTCTTGCACACATCTGAAGACCATGCTGATGTGATGCACAGTTTTGATTTTAAGGGTTGAGGTCCTATATTGCTGAAATCTAATACCCTTACAGTGATAACAAACAAACAAAATAACATATTGGCTCATGAAGATTTATATTTACATAGGCATTTATATACACAACACTACCAAAATAAAAAAATAAAAAATAAAAAAAATAAAATAAAAATGAATCATTAATGTATTTATTCTCACAACATTCCCATATGGTAAAAATTCCTATTATAAATTGAGAGGCAGAAGAATGACAGCTATAGCACAGTAAGTAGAAATTTAAGTCAAACTTATGTCAAACTCTTTAACCATACAAGAAGTTTGTAAAGGTTGTTTCATGGCCAGCTGCTAGCTACCTTGGTTGGCTTTACTGTTGGATTTGTATTTGCCACCACAGGTATTCTGCATGTGTGCACTTATTTTCCCTTTTTTCTTATTGTTTTTTTCCCAGGTGTGGTTGGAAAGCACACATCAAAGTAAGAACTTATGTTCAGCCTTGTAATGTACGATCAGATATGTTTGTGCCATTTTCAGTTAGATCACTTGGTCTCGGAGTCCCTGGTAGAAAAATCTTACCCTGGAGCACGGTCAGATGGAGTCTGTATGCAGCTTAAGTTCATCTGTCCTCACACAGCATTCTGTTCAAGTCATAGATATCCTATAGATGTTATCATGGGTTTGTGAAGTTTAGTCAGAGAACACAGCTGACTTTACTGTCTATTGTTCCAAGCTCTTAAACACAGTGCAGACACTGCTTCAATGCCTTTGCTTCGGCAATAACTTAGGCAATGGCAAAGGTAAAATCATAAGCCACATATGATTTTGCATTTTGTATTAGTACTTCTATCATCCTGGTCTTCTAGATTATGTAATTCTTCCTGCAAGAATTTCTTGTCCTCCATAGTATTGGTTATGTCTAGCAATTTTCTATCATCCCCCAACCTCAAATCTCACTTACCCAGTTTATGCTCCTAGGACACTGATGAGTACAATTAATAGTTGAGCAGCATTGGCTGCACAACAGTGAATCACAGGGATCACAATTAAATGTTGGAGATGTCTACATTTGACAGTATCTCCTTTTGTAATATAAAACAATGAAGCCTTACTTGAATCATCTAAGTTAAAAATTAACGTCTTCATTTCTGAACCATGACCGCTCTCACAGATAGGAAGCATCAAGCTTTGTTGGGATAATATTTAATCCTGCCTTTTATTTCAGTGTTTAGCTGTGGTAGTTCTTCAACAAAAATAATGCATCTTCCTAGAAAATGCAGTTTTAGACTAGGCAATATTTTGCTGTTGTGAGTGTTTTACAACTCACTTAATTAGTTCTCAGTTTTTACTCCATTCCGACTAAATTTGTCCCCTAGTGTTCTTGTGTTCAGTGACCTTACCTTCACAGTGTGTTGATGGGCTGCCTGTATTCTTCATGGTACACATATTTTGACAACCCTGGTGATATTAATTGGTCTCTTAGGAGCTTTCCATAATAAATCTATCTCACTGGCAGTCAGAAGTACATATGAACTCTCTGCCTTCCTTATCTTCATTGTTCAGCAGAGCCATACAGGATGTGAGGCAACATGGCAAAATGCGGTATCAATTTTTCCTCCTTTACACTTTACTAGTCAGAATGTAAGAAAAAAACAGTCATGATCAGAGAGGATTGTATGACTTCTGCAGGTCATTTGCAACCTCTGGAAAAGAACCAAAAGTTCTCTGAGAACAACATAGAGTTCCTTCAAAGCACCACAACAAAACACCATTATATACCAAAGTATATTAGGCAACTTGTCATATTCTGTGCTTAAAGGTGGGAATTATCACTTCTGAGATCATAAATTTATCTGAAACCACTTGGAGAAAATGTTTGTTAAAGGCAGGGAAAAATACTGGAATCTTGGTATAGGCTAACACTCACACAGGGAATTAAACCTCACTCAAAGGATAACCAGTAGCCATTTGGTAGTGATGGGAATCTCTGTTGCAAGGGTCCCTTCAGTGGCATCTTCAGCTGAATTGACAGAGATTATTTGAGTCACTGTTTTGCTTGAATCACTATTTTTGTTTAGTTTTTGTAATCCAGCTAGCCATGGTCCTACATGTCCACCACCACATGTTCATAATTCATTGGTATTGGTACAACATGTTAAACATCTCTTAAGTATCTTAACTACATACAAAAGACTGTTATGTGACCTTTGCTGCAGGAACAGCTTCAATTGACCACTTACAAATGTCTTATCTATGCATAAACTGATCACCTCTGCAGCAAGGAGACTTTAGGACATGCTGCCCAAGAGGTCAATCAACACATTAAGAAATATTAACTGGACTAGATATACCAAGAGTTACCTTGGAGGAAACTTTTAGAACCATTCCAGATTTCCACCTGTAATAATCAGTCAAATACTTAATTGTGAAGGTCCAAGGTCACCAAGTTTCATTCTGGCCCATTGTCTCAAGCCAGTCCATTAGCTCATCTATGCAAATTACTGGCTGGAAATTCCTGGGCAATCCAAGGAATTAATGATGTAAAAGCACTGGGTCTACATACGGGTTGCAGCCCAATTGCAACTAAAAAACAAACCTGATTTTCATACTAGTAACTCCCTTATAACTTAAGTCTCATAGCTCTGGCCACAAATAAGAGAGAACTTTCATAAAATTAAACTTTAATATTTTTAAAATTACAAAAAGTGCTTGCATTTTATTAATCCATATTTAACTACCTCCTACATATCTTTTCATGCTGACAAAATGTTCATTGGTGGGTTTGGGTTCAAAGGTTATTTTCAAAGGTTGGAGTGAAGTATGTTTTTCTTTATGGGTAGTTTGTGAATAATTTGTTGTGAATATTATTATTGCCGGGCTGAAAGTGTCATGCTTATTGAAGCTATGATCATATCTTACTTCCCTTTCTAGATTATATAAAGTTGACCAAACACTGATAAAATTTTGGCTCTATTTTGATAGAGTGAAATTTCAAAACATTCGTTTTGGAAGTGCACATATTACAAGCATAGAATCTGACCTCAAGCTTCCCCTTTTGGCTGAAGTAACTTGCACTTTCTGAAAGACCACACAGGTTTGTGCAAGGAGATCATTTACACAGTGAAATCAGTGCCAATCTATTATAAAATGTGCAAAAGTAGAAAAAGAAAATGCTTGTGTTTTTCCCTTCAGAATCTTAAAAGGACATCATTTGGATTAGAAAAAAACAAGAATTGTGAAGTACTGGCTGTGAATGAGTTGTCAGTGTTTAACCAAGTTCACAGAACATTACTTAATGCTTACTAATATAGAAGGATATTATTCATTACTACTTCTGTGCATAATTAAGTCTTTAATATGTTATTATGTATAATAGGTGGACTCATAATGCAGGAATTATTAAAAAGAATAATTGAAAGGGAATAGACTATAACAATGACCATGGAATTTTTATAGTCCATCTTATCAAAGCTTACTTTAAACATTTCTAATTATATATCATGATCAGACTTGTAATAATTATGAACTAATAACGCTCCATATACTATAATCTTCTAGCACAACATAAGGGCTATGTATGTGCAGTAAGCCTTTTCAAACAATTCTAAGAGTATTTCCAAACTTCTCAGGAAGTCCCATTAATGCTGCAATGCTTAAGTTCTCTCTTAAAAAAAAAGAATTGGATATTGTAGGCAACTAACTTTGATTATTAAAATGCAAGGACTTAGACCTTTCTCTCTCTTTTTAAATTTTTTATATGATCAGTCCCAATGAAGGGAATGGGTTCATGTGTGCCTACACCTATACATGTGTTGATGTATTTTCAGATTCAGAGTATAAATCTGTTCTTCAAGAGACAGTTCTAACTTGCAAGCCGTAAACCTAAACAAGCAAAAGTAAAGTTTAATAACTGTTATTCCATATGCAGTCTTCTTCAAGCAAATTCCAACTAAACCATTTTATTCTGATAGGAATTTTGAAGGTTTTGCCTTTTTTTTTTTTTAACTATCAGCTCTAATTTAAAGCGGGTAGAAAAGGCAGTACTGTTCTTTTGTTTGCATTCACCTCTTATTGTCTTTCAGCATAATATGGTATGATTTAGTTCCTAATTATATTTTCTGAGTGGTTTTTCTTTTGTCACCCATATTTTGTTTGCAGAGAGTGTGGTTTTTTTCTCCAGATTTACCTAAAAAGTCTTATTCTGTTCATGTTAGCTTCAAGAAATAGGAAACTGAGACAGAACAGTAGGCATTAAAAGCCTCATTTGAACTCCATTCTTTCAATTCAGCAATCTTTACTTGTACTTTATGAAGAATTTCATGTGTAAATACTGCAGTGTAGAAAAAGTTTAAGGCATACATGCAGCTTCTTTGATGTACTATGACTGTCACTATACATGAGGGCAATGAGAGTTTATTGTGAATCTGAAGCTGTGTTTTTAGCTTGTCCTGATAACCCCCAAAAGCTCTACTACTGCTCCCTGAAGATGCAATAACATTTTTTGGAGAGGTCGTTATGCCTTCTGCTTAAGCAAGAAGCACATGTAGCTTTAGGCTGTGGTCTTTTCAGTTTCCATGATGTAGTCAATATCAGCTTCACCAATGTCAAGATTTTATTCTTACATTTGTCCCTAGAAAGTATAGTCAAACATGTATGTACTCAGGAGTGTTATGAAAGGTCTGTCCTGCTCCCCATTAACTTCAGCAAGTTTGTGCATTCTTACATCACTCAGTGGGCTTGAGGCCACGTAGCTACATCAGTCTTACCACCTGTAAAGATCAGAGTTGTGTTCCCTTCCAACATCAGGATTTGCAGTTGTTTCACCTGCCCAATTTTTACCCATAATATAATGTTCTAATCTCTTCTGCTATACATCTCTGTTGATACATTAATGACTTAAAGCTAGCATAGCCAGCAACTGGGAGATTCATATAAGTATAATTCTTCTGGTGGCATGAAGTTCCTCTCTGGTCTCTAAAGGAATATGATAAGGTGTCTTTTTATAGAGATCTAGTGGGGAAAGGAAAGATTAAACTGCAGTTCCTATAATCTGATTATTCTGTGCTCAGGAATAGATTTTGGGATAACAGCATAAATTAGTAGTTTTCAGGGCAGTAAGAAAATTAATGACTGTCACAAGAATGGGGGTAGTATCTTCTGATTCTAAAAAAAAAAAATCTGTTAACACTCTCAGCTGTGTGGATATAAATATAATACCTATTTGTAAATATCTCTCTACAGGTTATAAAATAAGCTTAGAAAGATTGGTTCTCTTGAATGAAAATTAACTTTTGTGAATACTCGTCTAATTTCTTAAAAGCACAGAATATCACAGGAAGTGATGCTAATGTGTTAGAACTGATATCTAAGACCATCCATGTCACTAGTGGGTAGAGTGATGCTGGACTGACTTACTTTCCAGGAACATCCTTGTGTTTGTGAAAGAACAGGCATGTGCTGGGAACCCCGAGAGGGTCAAACTTTAAAAAGACCAAGTTTCCCCTACACGCTCCCAGGAGGCCAATCCGCACACTACTACAAGACAAAGACAAGCCTACAAAGGGGATATCGTCCTGAGGGGGTCACACCGTAAAATTCAAGCTTCCCCTATACTCCCCCAGGAGGCCAGACCATAAACTAGTATGAGACAGAGGAGAGCCTACAAAGGGGATATCATCCTGAGGGGGTCACAGCATAAAATTCAAGTTTCCCCTACCCTCTCTCAGGAGCTCAAATCACAAACTAGTCCGCGCGCTTCAGTGCAAAGGTCTCAACACCCACTCCTTCCTTACGCTTCGTTCGTCTCCGGCTGCTTCCCTCGCGGGAGAGCAGAACCGCGGATCGGAACTCCGCACTCGCTTCGTACTTATTTGTACATCTCGTTCACCCACAATCGCTCAGCACACCATAAGGTTGTATGACACTCTCATCTCAAGGGATCCTGTCTGTGACGCCAATTAAATGTCCCGATCCAATGTCGGGGGAGGTTTCAATACGATCCCAAGGACGAGATTAAGACGCTGGAATCGGTCAGATGTCATACAACCTTTCACTTTTATTTGAGGGGAGAAGAGAACGGAGGGAGGAGGGAGGACAAGGGAGGAGGGGAAAAGAATAGGGGAGAGAGAGAAAGAAAGAGAAGGAGGAGTTTACCACCACCACCACCTCGGGTCCTGATGATCTTCTGCTGGGTCTCCGGTGGCCTCAGGCTTCGTCAGGGACCGAAGGGGGAGGGAGGCTTGAGGGTGCAGGAACAGAAGGTGTGGTCTGTCACGCGCCGCCACCGAAGGGCACGTGTGCTCCTTATATAGGGGCTCACACATGCGCGGATCACAAATGCGTACGTGCGGTTCGCCATGGATGTGCTGTCCCCGCCTCTGCTCTTTTCGCGCCTTTTTGTCCCCGCCTCAGCTCTTTTCACGCCTTTAGTCTTTGCGCAGGCGCACGAGGTTGTTTTTCTCAAAGCTGTGGAGAAGATGGTCTTTTCGAAGCATGACGCTGGATGGCACTATAGCGGCAATGTCGAGACAAAACCCACGTTTTTCTATCGGTCCTTTACACTGGTTAACAGAGTCCCTTGGGAGGCAGTCCTGAAGGGCAAAGGAGTCCAGGAAGGCTGAGTGTTATTCAAGAAAGAAGTCTTAAAGGTGCAGGAGCAGGCTGTCCCCATGTGCCATAAGACGAGCAGGCAGGGGAGAAGACCGGCCTGGATGAACAGAGAGCTTTGGCTGGAACTCAGGAAAAAAAGGAGAGCCTACCACCTTTGGAAGAAGGGGCATGTGACTCAGGAGGACTACAAGGATGTTGTGAGGTTATGCAGGGAGAAGATTAGAAAGGCGAACAAAAAATGTTTTTACAAATATATCAGTGACAAAAGGAGGGCTAGGGAGAATCTCCCTCCTTTGTTGGATGCGGAGGGAAACATTGCCACGAAGGATGAGGAGAAGGCTGAGGTACATAATGCCTTCTTTGCCTCAGTCTTTAATAGTCAGACTGGTCATCCTCAGGGTTTTCAGGCCCCTGAGCTGGGAGATGGAGATAGGATGCAGAATTAAGCCCCAGTTGTTGAAGACGTGGCAGTCACCGACCTGCTCCTCCACCTGAATGCTCACAAGTCCATGGGGCCAGATGGGATCCACCTGAGGATACTGAGGGAGCTGTCAGAGGAGCTTGCCAAGCCACTCTCCATCATTTATCAGCAGTCCTGGTCAACTGAGGAGGTCCCAGATGACTGGAAGTTAGCAAATGTGACGCCCCTCTACAAGAAGGGTCGGAAGGAGGATCCAGGGAACTACAGGCCTGTCGGCCCAACTTCGGTGCTGGGAAAGGTCATAGAGCAGATCATCTTGAGTGCCATTACGCGGCACGTGCAGGACAACCGGGGCATCAGGCCCAACCAGCATGGGTTTATGAAAGGGAGGTCCTGCTTCACTAACCTGGTCTCCTTCTATGACAAGGTGACCCGCCTGGTGGATGAGGGGAAGGCTGTGGATATTGTCTGCTTGGACTTTAGTAAGGCCTTTGACACTGTCTCCCACAGCATTCTCCTGGAGAAACTGACTGATCATGGCTTGGATAAGTGCATTCTGCGCTGGGTTAAAAACTGGCTGGACGGCCAAGCCCAGAGAGTGGTGGTGAATGGAGTCAAATCCAGTTGGCAGTTGGCCACGAGTGGTGTTCCCCAGGGCTCAGTGTTGGGGCTGGTCCTGTTCAATATCTTCATTGATGATCTGGATGAGGGGATGGAGTGCACCTTCAGTAAGTTTGCAGATGACACCGAGTTGGGTGGAAGTGTCGATCTGCTGGAGAGTAGGAAGGCCCTACAGAGGGACCTGGACAGGCTGGATCGTTGGGCTGGGGCCAACTGCATGAGATTCAACAAGGCTAAGTGTTGGCTCCTGCACTTGGGTCACAACAACCCCATGCAACACTACAGGCTTGGGGAGGAGTGGCTGGAGAGCTGTCTGGCGGAAAAGGACCTGGAGGTGTTGGTTGACAGCCACCTGAACATGAGCCAGCAGTGTGCTCAGGTGGCCAAGAGGGCCAACGGCATCCTGCCTTGTATCAGGAAGAGTGTGGCCAGCAAGACCAGGGAGGTGATCATCCCCCTGTATTCGGCATTGGTGAGGCCGCACCTTGAGTTCTGTGTTCAGTTTTGGGCCCCTCACTCCAAGAAGGACATTGAGGTGACGGAGCATGTCCAAAGAAGGGCAACGAAGTTGGTGAAGGGTCTGGAGCACAAGTCTTATGAGGAATGGCTGAGGGAACTGGGGTTGTTTAGTTTGGAGAAATGGAGGCTGAAGGGAGACCTTATTGCTCTCTACAACTGCCTGAAAGGAGGTTGTAGCAAGGTGGCGGTCAGTCTTTTCTCCCTAGTAACAAGCGATAGGACGAGAGGAAATGGCCTCAGGCTGTGCCAGGGGAAGTTTAGGTTGGATATTAGGAAAACCTTCTTCACCAAAAGGGTAGTCAGGCATTGGAACAGGCTGCCCAGGGAAGTGGTTGAGTTTCCATCCCTGTAGGTATTTAAAAGAAGGGCAAATGTGGTGCTTGAGGACATGGTTTAATGTTGGACTTGGTAGTGCTAGGTTAACAGTTGGACTTGATGATCTTAAGGGGTCTTTTCCAACCTAAATGATTCTATGATTCTATGATTCTATGATTTTAATAAGGGGTACTCTGTATTTACAGTCATTTCCACAGTTGCAAACATATAAATAACAGAAATATTTTCTCCTGAAATTTCATTTCCACATTGTCAATAAAATATGATATGTGAGAAATCTAGGTCCTATGAAATTCAATACTAGCTTTATCATTTACTTCAATGATGGTTGAATTATACCATATAGAAAGATGTTTTCAAAGAAATGGAATTCTTATCCCCTTTTTTTTTTTCTGTCACATTGTATGATATTGCTATGCATGCTTAAATGTTTGATGTATTCCACCAGATGGTTGGATGTACTGCAGTCAGGAGTACAGCGGGGTTTTTTTGTACCTATCTGTTTTTTAAACATTAAACATCTGCATTACAGTTTAGAATGAGGTAGGGTACATCTGAAAAAACACTGTAAACTGCATACCTCAGATATTTTTGTTACTACTGCATTAAAATCTGTTTTAATTTGGGCATAGCTTGAGTAATATTTTAAATGTAGAACAAGTATGCTTCTTTCAGGAATTTAAAGCCAATGCAATTGCTAGTTGGTAAGCTGTTTAAACAGAAACAAAATTATAAATTACCAGTTTCAAATTGTCTTCTGTACTCCTGTAACTCAAAGATGGCATTTAAAATATGAGTCTTTCGTAGGAAAAGTACAAAAGCCATCTTGTTAAGAAAAGCAGCTACTGCATATGAATGGGGATATTATTCAACATAAAATCACAAGGCCTTTCAGCACATGAATTTAATGTGCACATGCAGCAGTCTTTCTGACACTATAAAGAGTCAGAGGATCTATTACTGTCTTCTAGTTTACAATCTGTGCACTAACAGGTTTCATGATAGACAGAGCTATTACACACTCTATTGTGCCAATGTTATTACTTCAAAGAGAGAGAAATTAAACAAAAGATGTGAAATAGAAAAAAAGGTATTAATAAGTAACAAAGTTGTTTAAAATATTACAATACATTTGGTATGATATTATATAACACAAGACAGTGACTGTGTCATTTGAATAAAGAATCAAACCAAAATAATAGTTTAGAATCAGTTCTTTATAATTGTGGTTGAAACCATTGCTGCTGTAAATTAGCTTGAGGGATAGCAGTGCTGAAGCACACTCTTGGAAAGCAGAAAAGTGACTTCTCAAAACGCATCCTTTTGGAGAATATTTCTGAGGGCTAAGGAAGATCTTTCATACCTTTGCCATATCAGTTTCTTCTGAGCTCTTTCTGAGCCCTATTAGTGACAGAATCATGCTGTCAGGAAACATATATTTTGATTTTAGTTTTAAGTTTTGTTGTGGTTTTACTTAAGCAGACAGCAAAATAAGTAAAGACACACTTGGTAACAATCCACTTGCTTTAAGGCCTTCATATTCAACTCTTCTTGATATCTACAGGGCAACTCATGTAGATAAAGTATAGGATCTACGACTTTGTCTTTTTGTAAGGTAAGGCAGATCCATGTTAATCTGTTTCTAACAATCTAAGCTACTGTGCGGAAGTTAAAGGACCAAATTCTGACTCCATGTAACAAATCAGAGAACTCAATGGTGTAAAAATAAGTGACTAATTTCATCTGAGATTCCCTCAAGAATCCCACTTGGCTTCCACCTGCTACAGCAGCATGGGCTTCTCTTCCATGTCCCATGTCATATCTTTCAGGACCATGCAGAGGCCCTTCGTGTTCCGGAGTCTTTGAAACAGCAGAAAGCACCTAGGTTTCAGCAAGTGTACACACAAAAGGAAAAACTCCTAATGACAGCAGCAAGACAAATTCTTCATAAATGGGGCTAGAAGTTATGAGTTGCTATATAAATAGGTAACCTTCCAGTTTATCAGAGCCAAATTTGCAAGTCCAGGTAACTAACTCTGTAGACTAAACACATCACAGCTTTTTCCCTATTCCCAGACTGTAGGAAAAGAAGGATTCTTTTGGTTTTTTTTCCCTCCCATACTCTCAAAAGTTAGTTTAGTACCTATCTAAAGAAAACAGGATTCATTCAAAGAGTGTAAATTAACTTGTGCAGTCTACCATGTTTGTTTGTCTTGTACAGAGCAATAATCTATATGAATTATTATGAATTATTATGGTACTCTGTAGCACAAAGTGCACTTCAAGGGATCAATTTCAGTACTTGCAGATCTGGATCAGCTTACACATTTCCAAATTGAGCTACACTGCCTATCCCTTTGGTGTATTTTAAAAGACTTATATATTTACCAAAAGGAGAAAGTCTTTTCATATTTTGATCCTTTAATCACTCTCAAAAGCAAGAAGCTGGCAAAACATCAGGTTTGGTATGATTTTACGAATTTTGCACAGATGTTCATAAAATTAATGTAATCTTTATAATTGCACTTATCATTTGGACATTCACAGAAGGATATTGACTTTAATTAAAAAACTCATCTGAATACTAATGAAGGTGTCTTTATTACTTCATGAGTGCAATCTATATCTTTTGGAATATTGGCACATTTCACAGTATGATAAAATCCTGTAATGCTATACAGTGAGTTTGGGAAAGAAATAAAGTATCAGTTTTAGGGAAAAAAATACATTTATGCAAGAGCAACTTTAGTCTGCTTGCACCTTGACAAAAATATCTAGTTTAGTCCAACTCCATAACAATAGGTTTTTGGTTGGGTGCCAGGTGGATGACTGACATGAACAGGCCAAGAGTGACATTTGTTAATGACATTTCCTTCAAACATGTCAGAATACTTAAAGTCTCATCCCATTTAATTGAAAAGAACATATATTTCCATGTTTGTTGGAAAGAAGAAAGGAGCCCCAATTTCAAGCATTTGGAACGATAAACTCCCCCGTTATTGCAGTTTTCCTTCCCTCTCCTTCCTTCCTTCCTTCCTTCCTTCCTTCCTTCCTTCCTTCCTTCCTTCCTTCCTTCCTTCCTTCCTTCCTTCCTTCCTTCCTTCCTTCCTTCCCTCTATCTTTCCTTTCCTCCTTTCCTCCACCCCTTCCTTTTTTGTTCCCCTTTTTCCTTCCTCTCTTACCTCTTTCCTTCCCTCCTTCCTTCCTCTCTCCCTTCTATCCCTCCTGTTTCTGTTGCTAAGGTTATTTGTAGTGAATCACTCAGAACTCTACATACCTGCCAGTCCATTTACTTCTTTAAGATTAAGCTGCTGTTATTGCTTTATGCCTGATCTGGTATTGGAAGGTAACAAATTAAGTTTAGAATAATTATGACCTGTGGATTATACATTAATTTGTTGACAATTTCTTACCATTCCCTGAAGCACAGCTTTTGCAAGCTTGCAGTTGCACAATTTATACTAAGACCCTACCTGTTTGTCTATGAAAGCATTTGTGAAGCTGATGGATAGAGGATAAATAGTACTGGGTAACCAGGAGCCATTAAGACCTACAGCAGTTAAGATACCCACTTCCCTCCAATGACTGGTTGGAGCATATATAATAAACACAGCTTGCTTTAATCCTGGGAGTCTAATGCTCCCAGTCATTGTGATAACACAACAGAAAAAGAAGAGAAATTAGAAGGTGCAATGTGATTGGTAATTACCATAATTATGCAAAAACTTTGTTTCTGGAAATGTGGGGTTTGATCATATATATTAGATCACATATAATATTATATACGGATCATATACACTAGATCGCGTATAAGAAAAAGTCCATTTATTTCTTTTACTTTCCAAGTTTTTTGTTGCATTATTCTCTTTTGTCTTTTCAGAATGTTTTAAGAACTTCACACATGGAGGTTGGAAACTTCCCATGATGCTTTGATTATATAAAAACTGCTTTAGTTCCCATTGTAATGAGTGGGAGGTATGTTTTAATACTTCAAGGGAGAATCTAACTGCTCACTTTCCTTATGTCTGGCACATTTCTAATTCAAGCACACATTATAAAAGGAAATTCTTTCCCATGTTTTCATCAAAACCTGAATGTTTTATTTTATCTTTGTGCTAATGACGATGTCTCATGGCTCGTTTGTTCACAGTAATAGAGTTTTACTCTTCATTGGTAAGGAATTCAGAAGCATTTAGTTCTATGGGTTAGTAGAATGATTTTTCAATTTTTTTTTTATTTTCTTCTTAATTTGAATATGTATTTTATTATTTGTTTTACTGTTATACCTTAGAAGCAACCCATCTAGTGATCAGCTTTTAAAATACCAGTATAAACAGCTTCCTTTATGATTGAACTGACCTACCATCCGTCTGGTCTAACTTCTTGAGTAACAGTTCAGTAAGAATAAAATCCAACAAAGCATTATGATATCATTTTGCCTTTACAAAAGAATCTGCTCCTCACCAGTACTTACTGTGTACTTTGATTTTGCCAGGAGAATTAAAAAGTAGAAAAATATCATTTTTCTTTGTTTCTTTTGTTCAAAATTGTATTATCATCAAGAAATATAACACTTAATGTGATTGAATGAGTCAGAGGCAAGAATGAATGTATGAAAAAATAGTGCTGGCCAGATTTTTCTTTGCAAAGCCACCTTATTAAGTAGAGTGAGATGGGATGTTTCTCTGTGTGTATGTGGGTTTTGTATCTGTAAGCTGGAAATTAAATGCTAAATTAAATTAAATTGCACTTTATAAACTCCAATCTAACACCTTTTTTCTGGTTTTAGCAGACCAAATCATCATGAATTAGTGTTATATGTTCATGAAAAACAATTACCTTATTTATGAGTATGTATAAAAAACCCAATTATTTATTAAAAAAAAAAAAAAAAAAAAAGATGACCTAGAGTGATTCTTCTGCTAACTATGCACACTAGTAAAGTCATGTGACATTATTAGGGGTGAAAAGTGTTTTGAAGAAAAAGCTGAACCACAGAGAAAATGAAAGTTTGGGAAGCTAAGGGAAGGTTGGCAGTTTGTTTTATCTTTTCTTTGAACAGGTTGTTAAAAAGTTTAAAAGTGTGAGCCAAATCCAGATAGGGAGCATTAGTTTCCTAACTGTAAAATTCAAGGTGGAGTAGGAACAACTTCTGTAGGTGACTGTGGCACACACGTTTTGTTATCATTCTGCATAGATTCATATGACAGTGGGTTTTTTTGTGCTTGGTTTTGTTTCCGTGCCTGTCATTCTTTTGAAGAGCAGAGCATTGGAATATAAAATCACATTTATGAAGAGACTAATTATGTTGGGTTTTTTTCTGACAGAGACTGCAGAGAGATTTACAGCTCAGCATCCATGAAATAAAAGTTTAATTCCACAAACATTTGTTTATTGATATGGAAAGTTGTAATGTGAGTGTCCGTAAAAAAAAAATTATACCATTTATTAGTAATTTTGGAAGAAACTCAGCCTATTCTTCTAAATATTTTTTCACAGGGAAAATGCCTGGCACAATAGGAACCTGTAGAGGATTGAGGAAGAAATTGACTTCTCTGCAAAGTCTAAACCAAAGAATGATCAAATGCTGAAACATTGATCATACCAGAAAGTATGTTTTGCATTTAATATCAAAGTCTATAGGAAGTCCCATATCTTGGAGCTCTGAAAGTTAGGACTGAAACAAAGCAAAAGACATGATGGAAGATCTCAGAATAGTAAGCTATGAGAAAGAAAGTGTTGACATGAATGTGTATAAAGTGTAACCTGAAATTGAGCAAATCTGACAGCTTTCAGGCAAACAGAGCTATCAAGAGGAAGCAAAATCACAGACAGAAGACTTCTGCCAGCAAAATAAAAGTAGTCCTGGAATCAGAGGAAAGGAATCTATAAGAAAATATTACGTCCAAGAAAATATTACATCCTTGAATAAATAAATGATGTGGTCCTTTTATTTCCTTCAAATCTCATGTAATACATCTTTTCTGTGTGTGTGTATATGTATTTCAGTGGCAAATTCCATGTTTTACTAAATTTTCACAATACATTTCCTGTATTTTGACTTAATAAGCAATACATGATATAGACAAAGTAAATTCACTACATCTTATGCAAGTCTACAACCATGTTTAAACCAGTGGCCACGATAGATCATTGGTGTCAGAATAGATGCTCAAATGAGCAGCAAGTGCACCTGGATAGCATGAAACACACTTAAAGAAAACCACCCCATCTTCCTCAGGACATCAAGACAGAACAATTGTCCCTGAAAGATGTCAAACTTACGCTGGAAGCAGTTCCAGAAGGTATTAAAATATAAACCTGAGGATGGTTCCAGCTGTTCATTTCCAGCGAGTCGTAGTAAATAAAGTGGCACATCAAAGTCAAAGCCTCACCAAACACCCACCAGGAAGTCATGGTCAATGGATTTCCTCTCAGTGTAATTCCATCCATGATCAGACACTCCTGAAGAGCACAGCTGTCAAGGTAATAAGGCTACTATGGAAGTACAGCCACTCTAGGCATCCTCTGTACTAATGTTCACCAGGGGATCTCCACAGTCTGGGAGATGCTACAGGTGACTTGGCACACTCTTTATGACCTTGCTGGTCTTGGAAAAAGAGTTAATGCTCCAGGAATTTCAAGGAGATAGCAAAACTGCATGATGGGTTTTTTTGGCTTTTTTGATTTTTGTTTTTTCTGGGTTTTTTATTGGCTTTGTTTGTTTGTTTTCTTGCCCATTCAAGTAGAAGCAGTTAGCAGAGAGAGGAAGGTATTCTGTATAAAAATGGAGGGAATAGAGATTCATACAAGTGAGAAAAGGAAACAAATATTCAAGAAGGGTAAAAGAAATTAAATACCACTTGCAGCTTCATTGCAAGGGACAATAACAGAGCAATACATAGCATGTAAAGGGGGCTGAGGGAAAATATGAAATTTGAGAAAAGATCCTGCACCTACATATTGGCTTGTTAGCAGGAAAAAGAAGGCAAATCAAGGCATAGTGAACTTGGAGTAAAATAAGAAAAGTTTGGTGAAGCTTAAAAGGAAGACACAAAAATGTTATCCCTGTATTTCATTACCCAGCATGCAGTAGGGGAAAAAAGGTCAGTGACTATATGTTTTCTTAGTCAGGCAGTGAAAGTATCTTTCTCCATGTAGATGTTCATAAGGTTTTGGGACCACTTTGTGGCACCCTAAAGGAAGATGATGGTGATTCTAATACTGCACTGGAGTCTGTCATCTAACCTGTCATTCATAGTAATGATGGAGAAAATACTTTAAAAATAGACAAACTAATGATGTTCTCTCATCTATTAAGAAAGAGGTAGTGACTGACAGTCACTATCTCACTCAGGCAACCAAAAGCATCAAAAGAAGGGTTGCCGCCTTCTGCTACCTACTATAGAAGCAGGATGCTGGGCTAGAAAGACTGCTCTTGTGCAACTTTTTGGTCATGTTTTACTAAATAGAGGGTGCATGTAACTCTGGGGATATACAATTAAAATAATGTTGGTTTGCTTGTTTTATGACATAGTGCATGGACAGAAACCACAATATGATTCTATTTCTGTTATAGAGAAAAACATTGCCACAAAAGTCTCGAAGTATTAAGCTCTTACGAATATTTTATAGGAACAAGTGGGAGCTGCAAGGTTTTCAGATGTAGTTCTTAAATTCAGTTCAAAACTGCAGATTCCTGTACGGTACCTCAAGTTTTACATCAGCTTATATGTCAGTGTAGTAAATGGTTAAGTACTGCCTTAGTTTATTGGCATAAAGCTATTCATTTTAAAAACAGTAATTGTTTAACTTAAGTACCTTCACTTGAGTGTTTTAGACATTTTTACAGATGAACTTGGTACTGTATACTTAAATCATGAAAATTTCAAGCTACATTAAATTCCAAGGTATTGTATTTCTTTTTTTTTACACAAATACATCAGGTTCTTTGATCTTTTGTGTACTGCTCAAATTGTGATTCAATTAACCAAATAACATAGTGTGATATTTAACCTTTTTTTTTTCAACTATTTCCCTCTTACTACTGAAAAATAACTAACAAACAAAACTCTACCCTAAGAAGGAAATATGTCTGATCATCTTCCCTGTATATGCATTCATATCATCCTATTATTATATTATGCTATTTTGCTTATTTAATTATCTTACACTTTCTACTCAAAGGAGAAAGAATGCTATACTGATTAATGAAATAATCTTCTTTATCTACTGCTTGCTTTCTTTTCTGAGTAACTTTTCTTCTATACTTTACTTGCTCACTTTTGCTCTTTTAAATTCCCCCAAACTGTTTCTATTTTTAATGTCTGCCATTCTTTTAATTAGCTTTTGTTAGGTTTTTTGCCAGCTGTATTAGCCAAGTTCATTCTTTTCCAGTTATCCTTCTCACCTTTTTTTTGATACCACTCAGGTTTTCTTCTGTCCCATTGCTATACCCTTTGAAAGCCTTCTATGTAAAATCACTAGCAGTAGAAAAGTTCTTAAACAGTCATGGATTTCAGTTTTCTCTTTTTTTTTTTTTCCCCACACAACTTTCTAGTCTTAATTTTATTTTGTTCCCATCCAGCGTAACTTAATGTAAGGTTTTATTAACATTTCTATCTTTTTTTTTTTTGACAAAATACGTCCAAGCAAATGTAGATAATACCATGCAAATAAGAAAAGTTTTAAATATTACCACAAACTTTGACTTCCCAAAAATTTACCTCAAAATCTTTCTAGAACATGGATTCTGCTTACATATATCCAGATTCCAAACGCTAAGCAATAATAAATAAATAAATAAATAAATAAATAAATAAATAAATAAATAAATACCTCAAGGAAATCAAAGACAATGCAGAGAAGACAAAAGTGCAGCACATACTGAAAGACTGAGAAGTGGAAGAGAAACCATCTGCTTTTGTCCAGGCTTCCCTCAAGACTAATTTCCAGAGCTGAAAGCAGATGTCCCAAATGAAAAGAGATTTGGGGGGGATTTGCAATCTATTATATTTGAGCCTGTCCTTTCCCAGGTGATGTGATAGTCATGACTATATTAGTCTCCTTGTGTAAGGGAGGAGAAACTTACCTTTCCAGGATAATGCCATTTGATATCTTAGACAAACATATGAAGCTCTAGGTAACATCTGCTTTTTGCTAGGAATTTTGTGTGATATACAGATAATTACTTTAATGCTAAGAGAAGTTTCTGAAATCGTATTAATTTGGTCATTAATAACAAAACATCACAAAAAATAAGACATGATCACTAAAATGGTATGAACACTAAAATGTTATGATTGTCTCTTACTATTTTTCTTCTTTCATTTTTCTTGTTTTAATTTCTAAGTGTTTCTTTCCAATTTCTTTCTCATGTTTCTCAATAAATATCTTTAAAATGTCAGACTTGTGTCTCCCCATCTCTTCACTGAGATCCCATCAGCCATAGAACCACAAAATTATTCTGGGGGGATGGGACCATGGGAGATCACCTTGTCAACCTCTTGCTTCACCTTTTTAAAACAAGGACAGCAGACATATGTATGTAAACACATCCATCAATGGCCCTGCAGATCTTCTAAGTATGTTAGTTCTTAGGAAACTTATTTTAACTTCCTTTTTTAATGATAATTCAGGGTAAATTAGAGCAATTGCTTATGATCTGATGACTTTTCCTGGATAACTATACCCTTTCCTACTGCAATGTCCTATATTCTAAATTCACTTTGTAATGTACCATATACACTCATTATATACTGTATGAAAAAGACAACAGGTCCAGAAAAGTTTAGTAGATCTTCTGAAAGTCGTAGCATGGATCTCAGTCATATAAGGAAGTTCAGATCTTTTTAAAAAGCTTTATTTCCTTCACCACTTTTTTCCCCCCCTTTTTTTTTTCTTCTCTCCAGCTCTTTCTTCCCTATTAGATTTTTTTACAAGTTACACAGAGTGAAAACATTGATGGCTTTGCAGTTGAAAAGAACTATAATATGCTCTAATTAGTCATCAGTCATTTCAAAATCCATTTTAAATGAGCAGTGAAATCTCAAATGTTATTTATTAATGTTCCTCAGACAAAAATGTATTTTATTCAATGCTCTTAAATAGCTTTGGAGTCAGTGTGTGCAAATTTACCCCATCATCATTCCATTGTGTGAAAAAAAGTGATTGGACAATCTGCGGAGAAAGCAAGAAAAGACAATTATTTTATGTTCCAGTCAGTTACTTTCAAGTGACAGTCCTAATGGAAGTGGGGAATGTATTTGATGCAAGTTTGACTAACAGTGTTGAGCTGGCTCCAAAGTCACTGTTTTACTTACTTGAAGTTAGAACTAAGTCAGCAGTTTGTTGGGCTCAAGGTAAGGAGGATTCACATAGGTCAATCATTTGGAGTGTAATAAACAGCAGATACAGTAATTCTGCTTGGCAGTTACACTGCAGGCATCGAGAGCTGCAACCACAAATCAGCAGTGCTTACTCAAATGTTCCATGACTCTTCTTATCACTTTTTCAAAAGGATGTCATCATTCAATGAAATGAACATGCTGTCACTATTAAAAATATAGAACTAAGCTATAGCTCTAAAAAGTTGAAAGCCACTTGAACCTATATCATTCTCCACTCCACTAAGCCAAACCACTTTTATATTTTTAATGCTTTCTTGCAAAATCTTTCTAGCTTTATTTACTGGGCATCTTATTTGTATAGGACTACACCTGGAAAAAAGACATGAAATCCACCTCAAAGTTAAATAACATGAATAGAAACTGAGCCAAATAATACCATGTCTTGGAAAAAAAAGAGGGATTTTTTTTAGAGTTTGTGAAAGTTAAAACATGCCAAATCTGATTCTTATTTAAATATCTGCATTTTGTTCAGCTCATTAGCTTGAGTTTTAGAAAGGTTTAAGCATCACATACATTGTCAGTAAAATGTATAGGAAGCCTTGTAAGTGAGGATCAAACACTATAAATCTTTGTATCAGCCTTTAATTAAGGAAAGAAAACTCAAATTCCATGAAAGAAAGGCTGATTTATATGTGAAAGTTTGCTGCGTTGTTTTGGGGAGACTGTCTGTAGGTATATATAAAAATCTTTATCTTCTCAGATATCTTTTCAGTTTCAGTTGGAACTGCAAATCTAACAGAGCAGTGATACAGCCCTAATCATTGAGGGTTATTCAATAGAGAGCATCCTGTATTCAATATCTCAGTCTACAAACTTACTCCTATGAAAAAAGAGGGGGGGGAAGCATCAGGGTTGTATGAGGCATGAGAAAGAGATGGCTTTGGCAATAAAATCACCAGGCAGAGGTCTGTGATCTCATGATGTGAACAGAGTTATCAGGCAGAAGCAGTGGGATGCTATAAAAAGTTGTAGCACAAGCTGATGGAGAGAAAGGGGAGAAAAAGGAGCCCAGGACTCTGATGAGATAGATTAAAACCCTCTTATTCTGAATACAACCACTCGTCTTTCTACAAAGATACTGTTATGGGAAAAAGGAGCTGGAGAAAGGCATACTGAATTGAGAAATTCCTTAATACACTCTGGTTAATCTGTTATTATCTCAAATCCTTCATGCCCCACGTTGGGCACCAAAAAGGACTGTTGTGGTTTAACCCCAGCCAGCAACTAAGCACCACACAGCCGCTCGCTCACTCCCCCCACCCCAGTGGGATGGGGGAGAGAATTGGAAGGGTGAAAGTCAGAAAACTTGTGGGTTGAGATAAGAACAGTTTAATAATTGAAGTAAAATGAAATAGAATAGTAGTAGTAGTAGTAGTAGTAGTAGTAGTAGTAGTAGTAGTAGTAGTAATAATAATAATAATAATAATAATAATAATAATAATAATAATAATATATAATAATAATATACAAAGCAAGTGATACACTATACAATCTCTCACCACCCGCCAACAATGCCCAGCACATCCCCGAGCAGCAATCGCCGCCCCCCAGCCAACTCTCCCCAGTTTATATACTGAGCATGACATCATACGGTATGGAATAGCCCTTTGGCCAGTCTGGGTCAGCTGTCCTGGCTGTGCCCCCTCCCAGCTTCTTGTACACTGGGCCGAGCATGGGAAGCTGAGAAGTTCTTGACTAGTGTAAGCACTATTTAGCAACAACTAAAACGTCAGTGTGTTATCAATATTATTCTCATACTAAATCCAAACCACAGCACTGTACCAGCTACTAGGAAGAAAAGTCAACGCTATCCCAGCTGAAACCAGGACAACAACCACTCGTCTTTCTACAAAGACACTGTTATCGGAAAGAGGAGCTGGAGAAAGGTATATTGAATTGAGAAATATGTTTTTAATGGTCTGCAAGTTCTTGGGGTTTGTTCCTTAATTGGGAAAACATTAGTGTATTTAAAAACTCTATGCCAAGCTTGCTGCTTATAACTATTGTGTTCTTTTAAGAAGTAAGCTGTAGTAGGGAACTAAACACATCACACTAACACTGAGTAAAAGAGTGTTTAAAGTACAGGCAGCCTGAGCAATAAGGGCTAGACTTAAGGGAAGGGCTTTTAGAACAAGTTGGTAGACCTAAGTTCTACTGGGTGAGTAGGGCCTGTAGGACTTAGGTCTATCAACTTGTCCTAAAAGTCATCTGGTGATCTAGCAGCTTGTACTGAGTCTGGCTGGAATGGAGTTAATTTTCATCATAGAATCATAGAATGGTTTGGGTTGGAAGGAACCTTAAAGGTCATTTAGTTCCAACGCCCCTGCCATGGGCAGGGATACCTTCCACTAGACCAGGTTGCTCAAAGCCTCATCCAACCTGGCCTTGAACACTTCCAGGGATGAGGCATCCACAATTTCTCTGGGCAACCTGTTCCGGTGTCTCACCACCTTCACAGTAAAGGATTTCTTCCTAATATCTAATCTAAATCTACCCTCTTTCGGTTTAAAACTGTTACCCCTCATGCTATCACTACACTCCCTGATAAAAAGTCCCTCCCCACCTTTCCTGTAGGCCCCGTTTAAGTACTGGAAGGCCACTATAAGGTCTTCCTGGAGCGTTCTCTTCTCTAGGCTAAACAACCCCAACTGCCTCAGCCTGTCCTCATACAGCAGGTTCTCCAGCCCACTGATCATCTTTGTGGCCCTCCTCTGGACCTGCTCGAGCAGGTCCATGTCTTTCTTATGCTGGCCCCAGAGCTGAACACAGTACTCCAGGTGGGATTTCAAGAGGGCAGAGTAGAGAAGGAGAATCACCTCCCTTGACCTGCTGGCCACGCTTCCTCTCATAGCAGCCTATATGGTGGTATGTTTTACATTTGTGACTAAAACAGTGTTGATAACACAGAAAGGTTTTCGCTATTGCTGAACAGTGCTTGCATATGGTAAAGACCTTCTCTGTTTCTTATTCTGCCCCCCCAGAGAGTAGGCTGAGGCTGGGCAAGAAGGAAGCCTCACAGGTGGGACAGCTGACCCAAACTGACCAAAAGGACATTCCATGCCATCTAACATCATGTTCAGCAATAAAACCGGTGGGAGGAGTCTTTCCAAAGTATCCGTTGCTTGGAGACTGTCAGCCTGCTGGTGGGGAGTGGCGAGTGATTGCCTCTGCATCACTTGGTTTTCTTTCCAGTTTATTTCTTCACTTATTAGACTGTCTTTATCTTGACCCACAAGTTTTTCACAGTTTTGTTCTCCTGATTCTCCCCTTCATCCTGCTGTGGGATGGGGTGAGTGAGTGGCTGGTGAGCGCTAGGTTGCTGGCTAGGGTCAAGCCACTACAGAGCTACATCACACAACAAAAATCCAGTGATTAAGATAATCATATTTTGTTATGCTAAAGAAATATCTCAATATGTTAAAGTAGAAAAGAGCAGGAATGATATGTAAATCAAGAGCTTGGCCTGAAAGGGCTTTTTGTCTCTTCCACAAGTAGAAGTGATAACAAGTTTATAGCTCAGGCACTAAATTCAAATGGAAACACATGAAATGAAGGGATCTTTTACAGTTTGTATAGTACCTTGTCAAACTATTACAAGCAAAAAAGAACAAACAATAAGATATTCCTGGTTCTACAGAGGAAACATTGTAAGAGAGAACCAAGAAGACATGCAGCTTGGCAGCAAGTAGCATTTTGCTGGATTCAGTTTATTTCCAGACATTAATCCAGGGTTGTATACACATAGCTTTGTCTTTGGGTTTTTGTGAAGCACTTTTGCATGAATCAGTTTTTATATGAAACATTTTTGCATTATAAGAATTTCATAAGCATATTGAAAAAAATTCTGTGCTAAGATGCAAGCCATGTAAAGTTTCATATTTAATTACATAGCTGATTACATCTTTGTTCCCTTTGGCATACAGGTTTTGCTTCATAAACAAACCCTTTGGTTATAACTAGGCATAAAGAACATTTCAAGTATAGATTTTGTAAGACTTTTCACAAGTTTTTTTATAAAGGGTAGAGGTGATTGTTAGGGAAGCTGGCTTCCCTTTCATGGCTGCGCTTTTCGTAAGCTAGCCTGGGGACTCAGCAGTTTTCCTCCCTTCTCCACGATAAATAGCTTTGGTGATCTCTAAAACCCCTCTGAAGGCAAACAACACTCACATAGAAATGAACAGCATAGACTTCCCTGTTTCTCTTGGTTAACCAGGAGAGAAACTCATGCACACGGACTGCCCCAGTAGCTGTCCCTAGACACTTGGTCTATCCAGGGGTGGACCCCAGAACCCAGTTTTTCTAGTTGCTGGTCTCCTGACCTCTCATCCTTACTCTCCACTTGTTCCACTCAAAGTTCTCTAGCAATTTCACATATACACACATGCGCACACAGACATGCACTCATGCACTAGAGAACACACATAAAAATACCCAGGAGTAGAGTTTAACAAGAAGGTGGAAGAGAGATGGTGATCAGACCTGGGACATGGGCATAAAAATGCTCTGACCAGCATCCCCTCCCCTCTCCATTTTTCTGCTCTGGTTTCTCTCTGATCTACCTTAATCCCTTTCTTTCCTTGCCTTCCACTCTTCCTCTAAACATCCCATAATAAGCTTTGGAAATTCCCACAACCTCCTTAAAACATAACTTCATAAGAAAACCTCAGATAATAAAGCCATTTCAATAAGAATAGGCATAGAAAGTCCTGGAAAAAGAAAAATATCTTTAAAAAGCCCAAACACAACAGGTCACATCTATTTCATGTACCTGCTTATAAGAACCATTAAAGTAATCCACTTTTTTTTTACTTTATGAAGTATTCAACTCAAAGCGTAAGAACAAACGAAAAATGCTGTCATATAAGACCAAAAAATTATAGTGTGGTGAATGATTATTTATTCAGTCCTTTGTTGATTTCAGCATAGATTAAAAAGGAATTTTTAAATATAAGGTTGAAAAGGAACCTTTACAGGTTCTTTTAAAAGGAATCTTTTTGATACATATATATGTAAACTAATTTATAAATCTTTTTCTCTATAAAATCTTCAGGGAGCCTCTTCATTAAAGCAATGGGTAACAAACTGCCTGCTAAAATAGGGTAGAAAATGAATAAGAAAAGATAGAATGTTAGAGGCACAGTAAACTTCTAGAAAACAAACTTCATCAGAACTCAAGACTGTCAAAGTAGTTTTTTGTATATTGTTTCATATTCAGTTCTTTCTTAGATAATGATATTTATTATTCTTGAATCAAAATGCTATTGTAAAACTACTTTTGACAACAAGTCAAATCAACTGGGTAAAAGAATTATTTTTTGCTAAGTTATGGTGGAACAATGTCACTCAAAGGGGCTGTTAAGGGAAAATGTTAAAGTAAGCCTTCCCCATAAATATATGGGCATTAAATAGAGAAAAATTCCATACTTACCAATTTAGTTAATCCACTTTCTATTAGTTAGAAATGCTATTTACATTTCTATGTTATTGAGCCAGCCTTCTTGCATTTCACTGAAGTTCTTTTCTGCCATGGGTTAAAAGAACCAGAATTCTCCTCATGGTCTTAAATTACATTATTCTGTCCATTCACAAAATAAAAATGTGCTCGTGGGTTTTACCACCATGTACCTGGACTACAAACTAAAAGGCTTCTCAACATTGAATGACAAGCAGAAAGGTTTCTGCTGATGGTGAGTGAGCTTTCCTACAGTTAATGCAAATGGCATAGAAAGGTGGAAGTCTTGAATAACACAAACATTAGAAGCTGTAGGGAGTTGTCCTTAATTCTGTCATGGAAAATACAGCAAAATTTTATGCATAACTAAAAAAAAAAATAAACTGATGCAACTCTGGCATTTTTAGGATATGGAGTAAGAGGCCTAGAAGAAGTTTGACAAGTTTACTTGAGAAAATATTGTATGATAAGTGAATTTAATGCAGCAAGAATGACAACACTGGCAAATGAAGTAATGTTTTTATTCCCATTAAAAGACACAGCACTGGCTGCACTGTTCAAACATTTCTTAGAATTATGTCAGGTCTTGTTAAAAGGTATGCAGTATGGCTTAAATACTGTTTAGATCACCCTTAACTGGGAACCTGGAATTTAGCATTTTAAAATGCGTAGCAAAGTCAGAAAATATGTCTCTCTACTCAGAGCCAGTGCAATAGCCTTTCTGCTGTGTGTGGTCATTGCCCACAAGTGCTCAATAAAAGGCAATCAGGGGAGGTTCCTGAAGACTGGAAGAAATGAAAATCACTCTTATCTTCAAGAAAGGCAAGAAGAAGGATCCAGGGAACTACAGTCTGGTCAGCCTTACTTCAGTCTCTGGGAAGGTGATGGAACAAATCATCCCGGAAACCATTTAATCCTGGAAACATATTAAGAAGGTTACAGGGAATAGTCAGCATGGATTTGTGAAGGGGAACAAAAACCTGACCAATCCGATGGTCTTCTGTAAAGAAATGACTGGCCTGGGGATAAGGGAATAGCACTGGGTGCTGTTTATCTGTATTTCAGTAAGGCTTTCAGCACTGTCTCTTGTAACATCTTCATAGGCAAACTGATTAAATACGGACTACAAAAGTGGGGAACAAAGTGGACTGAAAACTGGCTAAAATGCTGTGATCAGTGGCGTGAAGTCCAGCTGGAGGACAGTCAGTAGTGGTGCAAAGAGAGGCTGATATTGGGTCCAGTACTGCTTATGGCAATCAGGAATGACCTGGGCAATGTGACAGAAGTACACCCTTAGTAAATCTGCAGACAATATAAAACCAAGAGGAGTGGTTGATAGACCAAATGCTTGAGCTGCCATTCAGAAGGACCTCAACAAGCTGCAGAAATGGAACAAAAGGAACCTCATCAAGTTTTGCAGCACAAAATGCAAAGTCTCACCCTGGGGATGAATAATCCCATGCACCAGTACATGCTGGGGACCCACTGAAGCAGATTTGCTTCATTGTTCTGGTGGACAAGAAGTTGAACATAAGCCAGCAATGTGCCCTTGTGACAAAGTAAGCCAACAGCACCTGTGGCTGCATTAGGCAAAGCGCTGTCAGCAGGTCGAGGGAGGTGATCCTTCCCCTCTGCTCAGCCCTGGTGAGACACATCTGGGGTGCTGGGTCCCATTCTGGCCTCCCCAGTACAAGATAGATGGACACATACTGAAGCAAGTTCAGCAAAGAGCCACAAAAATGATGAAGAGGCTGGAGTATCTGGCCTACAAGGAAAGGATGAGATAGCTGGGGTTGTTCAGTCTGGAGAAGAGAAGGTTTGGGGGCATCTGATCAATGCATATAAATACTTGATGGTGGGAAGTAAAGCAGAAGGAACAGACTCCTCCGGGTGGTGCCCTGTGAGAGGACAAAAGGCAAAGGGCACAAACTGAAAAACTGGGAATTAGATTTAAACATAAGAAAACACTTTTTACTGCGAGGGTGGTCAAAGACTGTAAGAGGTTACCCAGTGAGGCTGTGGAGTCCCCACCCTTGGAGATATTCAAAACCCAACAGGATGTGGCCCTGAGCAACCAGACCTAGGTGGCCCAGCTTTGAGCAGGGGGATTTGGACTGGATGATAACCAGAGATCCCTTCCGACCTCAACTGTTCTGTTATTCTGTTTCTGCTTACTCCAGTCCCTTGAGCTATTTGGTCAATAGTTATGGGGAGATGAAACGTCACTGGTATTCTGAATTACAGTCAGAAGCAGGACATTTTAAAAATTATTTTTAAAGTAAAGAATAATTCCATAAAAGGGCCAAAAGTACTTTAAAATTTTTCACAAGGATTGTGCTATTGTGTAATACCACATACCTTCAGAATTTTACAGATTTTTGCAGGTTTTTCTTTACAGCACTTTATTGCCTGAAACAAGAAATGCAAATTAAGTGGTGGAAAACTTGTGACTCTCTTTTAATTTGGCACTTGTAGAAGTCTATTTGGAACACGCAATTTGTTTGAATTGACCACAACTTGAATTACTATGCCTGATATTTCTTTGGTATGCAAAAAGGACTTTTTCATAGTGAAACGCTGATAAATCTTATTTTAGAAACACAGTAGATGACAGCAGACATTCCAGTCTAGATATCTGGAGAAATGAATAGAAATTATGGAAATCATTGGACCTTAACATTATAAAAGATGAAGCCTCATGTTATTTTAGAATAACTTTTTTAAAACTGCAGAGAATTGGATTTTAAATCCATAGACCAAATAAAAATTTTGTTCTATTAAGAGAAAAAAATTGTTTACACTCTGATGAATCCTTTAATATTTCATTCTTCTATTTTGCCTTTACAGAAATGTATATAATATATTCCTAACTCCCCAGCAGATTTTAAAACTGTATGATAGTTTCTCAGGAATATGTACCTGAAATCTTGCACATACCAATGGCTCAATTTTTTCAGGTTTGTATAAAATCTGAAAAAAAAGTCTTTAGGGGAAGCAAACACACTGTTCTTTTATAGGCTCCATGACCACCTTTCAAACATCCCCTAAGGATAAACTAATTCTCTGGATCTATTTCATTTTCCCAAACAAAGCAACAGAGAAAAGGTCTTGCTGTTCAAAGCATGAAGTTTCCTGTCTAAATGGCAGCATCAAAAACCTATGTTTGCTCAAACATAGCAAGGCATATATTGCCTTTCATGAATACATATACCCCAGGAATGATGACATTAATCCCAGAACAGAAGACTTGCATATGCCCTTTTGCATGGCTCAAGAATGGCACTAAAAGCTTGATTTTTCCTGTGATACCATGATTTTCTCTCATTTAAACTTATTTTGTGTTCTAATCAGCTGTCAGCCATGGTTACATACAGGGAAATAATTTTTAAATTATAGAAGAATAATCAGAATGGGATATAGTCTGAATAATACCACCGACATTTTCAAGGTCAGTAAGAGTCTGCTACACAAGTCTTGCTATTGAAACTACTGTTGGGGCCCTGAGTGCACTAATAGCTCTGCAACCACTTCCCCCTTCCCAGAGTTTTAGCTCCCTGTGTTCAAAGTCCCCTCTGCTGTTTCACAGGTTTGTAACCATGGACCATACTGCCATGGCAACAATGAAGTTGTGAGAAAGAGCTGCAAGGAGCCTCGTCAGGAGGCTCTGTCCTTAACTTGAGAGCTGCTGTTTGAGCTCTGCCTTCTAGTCCTTGCCTGAACAGTGCTGTAGGTGTGCCATGCCTGGCCTCCTGCCCCGCTGGGACTCACCTTCCCTGGCTGGCCTGACTTCTCAGCTTGTCACCAGGGATTTGTCTTCCTACTGGTAATTATTCTTGTCTGAGCAGCACATAGTCTATGAAATGTATATATATTGACCCTATTTATTATGCCTAGATTTGTAGCAATTGTCCAAGTTAAGCTAACAAAAAACCCAAGGCTTCAAATATTTCTAAGTTGCCTTTTTACTTTTTGGCTGAAATTCAAAATAAATTATTAGAATGTGAAGGATTTTAGAATGTCCTCTTTTAACAAGTTGTTGGAATAACCTTGATAGTGTCTATATGTATTTTAAACTGACATTTTTCAGGCATTCTTTCACACTCTAAAATATTTTCCTTTAGAAAGTTACTTTACCAATAACAGCCTCTTAAAATCTTGAACACAATCATTCATTTAACCTTACTACTTGCAGCCTTTCCTCCTGAAAACGTTTTCCCTCCTCTTCCCATCCATTTCCTTCCCTTGATACTGTGTTCCTTGGCATAGTCTGAAAATCCCTATACAAGTGACATTTTGATTGCTGTGACTGCAGCATTCTCAAAATCTGTTTTTTTAAAGGTTCACAGCAGGTTTTGCACCCACATGCTATATATTAAACTGTTTTTCTATTGTTTTTTCACAGGAGAACAGAAGACTAGCTTAGGCAAGGAGCCTAAGACTAGAAGCTTGAAGTTAGTGAGATAAATCCATCACTGGTTCCCAAGGAATGAAAAAGCACCTGAATCTATGGAGCTGGGAATCTGGCATAAACCCTCTGTGAAATAACACAGCAACAAGTATTGTTCTGATGAGTAACAGAAAATTTAAAATGTTGCCCATTGTTGGGGTTCTGCGTGTCTTCCTCTGAAACATCTAGTACTGGTACACACTGGTGTAAAAGAAAACAATAGAGAATGAATTCAGATTGCAACAGACCCACACTTTCTTTCTCTAAATGAACTGGTTTTAGTGATTGAATCTGCAACAGGTTTAAATATTTCAGAATAGGAATAGAAAGAAGCTCTAATGTGAATCAAAGTTATATACCAGCCACTATGAGAAAGCTGATAACCCTGGAAACCACAGCAGTCTGATCCGAAATGGCTCTGTAATCACCCTGGGCAATTACAGCTTAGGGGATGTCTTTAACATGGCCCTCCTTAGCATGTGTATGAGAGTCATGGCCTCTGCTCATAGAGCTATGTGGACTGTTAGGCCATACATTGAAGAGTTTTGCAAAATTTTTTGTGAGGGGAAAAAAAAAAAAGATTTTTGTCTGTCTGGTGAAGCAGTGAAGCATAAATATGAAGAGGTATGAAGGGAACAGTCTCTTAATGAATGTGTGTAATTCTTACTAACAATTATTATAATGCTGTGCTAGTACTTGGTATTGTTTCATTACTAGTACTTACATCTAAATAGAATTTGAATAGTTAAGTTTTTATTATATTACCAAAGAGAAAAGCTGCACACAGGGATCTTCTTCAAAGCAGTTTGACTTAACCATCAGTAAAGCTATAACTGCACTGGCTCATTTAAGCCCTACATAGTTAAACTGTTAGTTTCCAAAACTATTTTGGCTTGTTTTGTTTAAAAAAGACACTTGAGAAAAGGAAAATATTTTTTTCCCTACTCAATGGAAAAGAAAAAAAGCATTCTACATCTCAATAGACTTCATGCTCATCTCAAGGGAAATGTTTAAATATCAAAAGGGGAAAGTCTTGTAGTGAAGCCCTGTGGCACAGCGTATGTCATAGATAACAATCCATTTCATTTAGATAGATCTCAATTCCTATTTACAGAACTCGATGGTAAAATGGCTATTGACTGCAGTAATGAAAAATTGTGCCTTAAATTGTTTGCAGTTCAAGTATTTTTAATGGAAATTATGAGCATTTTCCCAATTTTTCATGTAGCTCTTGTAAAAATAATTTTTATCTGTAGGATCATAGTTCTGTGTATGTGTGTGAGCATTATTTGAACTAACCATTGAACTGAGTTCAGTACTGTCACCTATCCTAGATGGTTCAAAATTGTTCAGCTGTGTTGCTGACTTTAGGACTTTTGCATTTTCTGTAGTTAGAAACTTGCAAGCAATCTGTTTAAAGACACGACATCAGAAGATCACTATCACTTGTGAACGCCAGCAACACCAAGTAAGATTTCTTTTGAAGGTTAACCATAAATTGTTCTGAACATACTGTTTCCTCCTTGATGTCATGTTAAAGGCTCCTTTGTTAAAAAGTATAGACCTAATCTCAGCTGAACCATGGCTTTAATCTGAGACCTGTTTTTATCCAAGGGAGTTTATCAAGTCAAGGAAGTTATTTACTCAAAGTCTGCTAGAAAACCCAGAAACCACAACAAAACTTTTTACCCCTAAATACAAAAATTGCTCTTGTAAGTAAGTGAGCCATATATTAGACAGCTTCCTGACCATCTGTCTATGATGATCTCAGATCTAAAGAAAGACCTTAGAGAAACAGCAGTAGTATCTTGTTTCTATGGTGGAAAAAGCTCATGATATAAGTAAGACAACTATGTGTGACCCTTTCTAATTGAACTAATTTTAATGTAAAAAAGTTATGCAATACTTGAAATTCCAGAAAGTAAATTTGCACCACTATTTCTAGAATAATGCTTATAGCAATTCAATTTTATAACGTTTTAATTTTTCAGTCATACTTATTAAAAATAAAAAAGAACATAATACAGCATAGTAATATTGCAGCAAATATACCAGTTTATCTTACACATTATGCAAATCAATGAACCTCACAACTGAGCTAAAGGAAGATCCAGAAAAACATTTGAGTCTTCATGGTCATTTTGATTCCTGTTTCCTTCCATTGAGAATTCCTCCTGTAATTATTATGTTCTCTTAATTTTACTAAAAACTAAAATAACATATTGTCCCCATCCAATGTCGGGAGAGGTTTCGATACGATCCCAAGGACGAGATTAAGACGCAAACGAGGTCAAATGCCATACAACCTTTTCACTTTATTTTGGCGAACAAAGAGGTGAGGACCAGGTAGGAAGACGGAGGGGGGGGGCGGGGAGGGAGAAAGAGAGAGAAAAAGAGAGAAAAAGAGAAAGAGCGTGCTCAGGCGGGTGAGAAGAGAGCCACGTAGGGGAACCAGCTACCGCCACTCTGAGTCCGGCGTTATCCCGTCAATCAAAGGTCCAGTCGGTCCAGTCTCTGTGTCCACAGGAGGAGCTTCCAAGGAGGTGCGCGGGGTAGGATGAGAAGAGAAAGAGAGAAGAGGGCCTCAAAAGGCGCATGCAGTCCTTTTATAGGGCGATGCACATGCACAGAACAGGTCTGTGTACATGCAGTTTGCGCTTCTGCTTTTCGCGCCCTGGTGTCTGCGCAGGCATGCGTGCAGTTCACGGCCCCGCCTTTCACATCCTGGCCTCTACTTTTTCGCGCCCTGGTCTCTGCGCAGGCATGCATGCAGTTCATGGTCCCGCCTTTCGTGTCCTGGTCTCTGCATGGGCGTCCTGTGGCGGTTTTGTCGGGGGCTGGATGTCGAAGCCAGAAGATGGCGGTAGAACGGCAATGTCGAGACACTTCTAGTTCCATAACAGTCCTCGACACCACCCCGTGGCTTGACATTGCAGTCTTCACAGTGGTAGGAGAGTGGGAAGGGGAAGAGGGGGGAGGGAGAGAGGGAGAGAGAGAGAGAGAGAGAGAGAGAGAGGGAGGGAGGGAGGGAGAGAGGGAGAGAGGGGGAGAGGGGGAGAGGGGGAGAGAGAGAGAGAGAGAGAGAGAACAGAGCAGAGGTGGAGACAGAAAAAGGGGAGGTGTGGAGGAGAAAGGTGACATGGGACACGGTAAGAGAGTGCTCAATTGCAAACAAACAAACGGGAACATTGTCCAATGTAAACACTCTTTTTTCTTAACCTTTCTAAGTTTAACAATGTTCAACTTTATAGAACAACCCTGAGAAATCCATTGGGCGAGGTAGTTCACCATTATAACAAGTACAGACCAACCGGTGAGTATGACATGGGCAGGAATAAGCAATTTTTTTTTTTTTTTGAGGTCTAAATAATGGTTATTGTGGTGGGTTCTACCCGGTGAACGGCACGGATTTGTTTTATGCCATTGGGTGAGGTAGTAGGTATGAACTGCATATTAGATACCACGTGTCGTAGTAGCTGAACAAAACAGGGTATTATACAGGGTAAAAACATTAAAGTGGCAAATGCACATAACAAATATAACAGCAACTGTTTCACCCAGGGCGCCCCCGGCAGCCAGGACCATAGATTACCATTCCAACCGTTCCAGGCCCGGATGGGGACGTGGGCTATTTTTCTAATGTCTTTGGTTAATTGGAGGACTACCTCACCTACATCGTCTATTTCTAAACAACAGTTAGAGACATTTAATTTCCCACATACCCCTCCTTCTTCAGCCAGTAAATAATCTAAAACCATGTGGTGTTGAAGGATTGCCGTGCACATTTGTTGAGACTGTTGAGTTAAAAGATCTATAGCGTTGGCGGTTTTATTGGTAACAATTTTTAAAACCGCTTGTAATCGGATTATACGGTTCAAGTTATAGATTGGTTCCCTTGCCCCTGATATCGGTTCATTGGGGTTCCAGGTGGCAGGCCCATACCGTTGGATTATTCTTTCAGGAGGCCACTCATTTTCCCCGCATTTTTGTGTTCCGCCTATGTTCACCTCAACAGCTCGCTTGCGGCGGGCAATCCTTCCATCTTCCAGATTATCGTACAATCTTATCCCCAACTGAGCGCCACCCGTTTGTGGAAGAAGGAAGAATAAAGGCCGGATAATTCCCACATAACAGACCCCTGACCAATGCGCTGGTAGTCGTTTATAGGCGGTATGTCCACAAATCCAATAACGACCCCTTTTAGCTGTGGCCCCGTTGGCAAATGGTCCCGCAACATCCTCGGGGAACTGGAAATACATGGTTTTATCATTGTCCATGGGGCTAAAAAAGACGGTTGGGTTATTATTCATCCGGCCGGTGCAATATCAGGCCCTGGAGTTGTTTTTCCATTTGTAGGTTTCCTTGTAGACATGATCCCTAGATTGCTGGAGAATTAACATTTTGTTTTTATTTACCCAGTATCCTTTGAACCCTCGACTGCATCCAGCATTATCAAGCCATGCCCATACGGAGATACCCTTATTTGCATTTACCAACTTGTTCTTAAGTGTCCATTGGCACTTGCTTTCTCCCACATAAACCCCTCCCTTTTGAGTACAATTTAAACAATATTGCCCCATAGCAGGAAATTGAACTGTCCATGTTCCACTATCACCCCAAGTGTCATTCGTGGTTTCACTATAATTACTCCCAATTTGGGCTAGGGTGAGGGGTGTGGACATCCATGGCCAACTTGACAGCCCCAGAGGTCCCCCACAAACCCAGCAATGACTTAAATTAAAAGATCGGCTTAAAGCTTTGGCTAATAATACAAATTCATTGTCCTTAAAGGGATCAAACAGGTCGGGGGAGGGTGAAGGAATTAGCCCTCCACTGCTTTTATAGGTACATTCCCAAACTAGTATAGCCACCAATAACATGCGCATCCTGATTAAGCAGCAATCGGCGTTTGTCTAGTCTCCTTCAGGTGGTGCATGCCCAGGTCGGCTGCTTCCTCCTGGAAAACAAAAGTAGAAGCAAACTCACTTCCATTTAGCATGAATTTTGTGGATCTTTCCACAAGCATCTTTTGCCTTCCACGTGTATTTATTCACCGGGGTGTCTAATGTTAATGGCACTGCTCCCACAGTGGAGAGTTCAACTAAGACAGGTTGTCCAGGGAAACAGGATGGGTTGACGGAGTGGTCAGGGCCGGGTGAGGTGGGCATGATTGTCGGGGCTAGCGGGCAAAACGCCGTAACTTTGGCGCATCCGTTTGTTCCCCAACGGCTATTGACACTAGTCACTGCATCTCCTACCCGCTCAGCCCACCCTGTCTTGTGTGGTTTCAGGAAGCGCTTCAGCAAGCCATTTGTTCTCTCCACAATCCCATTTGCTTGAGGGTAGTATGGAGTGTGGAATACCCATGAAATCCCCTCCCGAGCTGCCCATTCCTGGACCATCTTGGCTGTGAAGTGTGTACCATTGTCAGATTGAATCAACTGTGGTTTAGGGAAGGTCCCAAACCATTCTTTCAGGGCCTTCACCGTATTCTCCCCTGTTGCCTTAGCGCAGGCTTTAGCCTGTGCTAGGCCAGATACTATTTCAACACCCACTAATACATAGCACTTTCCTTCTGATTTACGGAACGGACCGATGTAATCAACCTGCCAGGCCTCCCACAAACCTTTTCCCTCTCTCAAATGTAGGGGGTTGTCTTCCAGGGGGTGCCTGTCTAAGCGGATGCGACATTGCTCACAGGCTGAAACGCAAGTTTTGCAATTTTCTCGGGTAACCGGCCAGCCTCTGGCCTGAGCCTCTCAGTAGAGGTCTTGGGCTCCAGTGTGCCCTCTCTTAAGGTGCAATCATTCCAGAAGCCGCTCCCAATCCTCCGCTACTGGATCACTTTGCAAGGGGGCGAGGCGGGCCAGCTCATCAACCCTATTTGTTCCAATGACCAGACGGATCTTCCTTCATCTGATGGGAGGCTACCCATCCTACCGCAAAGTTCCCCTGTCTGGCAATGGTTAAAATATCTTGCCACTTTTCCTTTTGCCGTACAGGTATTCTGTTAACCTCCCACCCATTTTGTTCCCCAAAGGGGAGCCACTCTGTACACCCTTTAAAGACAGCAAAGGAGTCAGTGTAGATATAGATTGGAGAGGCAGATTGGGCTTCATGTTGAAAGACACTCCATATGGCCACTAATTCCCCTACTTGCGCGCTGCCTTCTCCTTCGGTAATTATTTTTTGGTCGGTCCTTATCTGTAGGGCGACAGCATGGTATTTCCAAGTTCTGCCCTCTCGTTTAGCAGAGGCATCAGTGAACCAAGTGTTCTGTAATTGTTCTGAAAATGGGGGGGCTACCTGCACAGCAGAAGGGGGCACATCACCTTCCTGGTCTGGGGCCACTCCCTCTTGGATAACTAAATTTTTGGCAGTGCCCTCAGAAATTTCAAAGATACCACAATAATGTTCTATTTGCGCGTACCATTTCCATACTGAAGCTCTTTGTGCCACCCCATCAGGGGGAGGTGTCCCGGTTAAAACTGGTTTAATCACTTTGAAAGGACCCCTGAGCACTATTGGTTGCTGGCGAATGGTATGCTCTGCTTCTTGTAAAGCCAGGCTGACTACAAACAAACAGCTCCTTTTCCCACGTGGTGTACCATTTTTCTGCATCCTTGAAACTCCCAAGAATAAAAGCCAATGGGCCGGATGGGCCCTGCCAGCCCCCGTTGTCACAAATGAATCGACAGCCCGGTTGCAGCAAACCCCTACTCGATCTGCACCAGGTCTGTCAGGTGGATAGGCCCCAGGGCTTGGTACGCATTTGCCTCGATCACCAACAGCCGTAGTGCCTCATCATGGACCGGGGTCCACTCCCAGTGAGCCCTTTTCCATAGTAAATCATATAGGGGTCTCACGATAATTGAGAAATCGGGGATACGCTTCCTCCAGAACACAAGTAGCCCTAATGCATACTGTAAGTCTTTTTTCGATTCTGGTATCTTAATTTGGTTGAGGGAGAAAAGGGTGTCCGGTGGGATACAAGTCATCCCTCCCTTCCACCAAATTCCTAAAAATTTCACCTCGCTTGAAGGGGTTTGTATTTTCTCAGGTGGGATTATCAATCCTATGCTCTCCAGATGGGTGATGATGTCCTTCTGGACTTCCCCAACCTCTTCCGCCTGATTCCCCCCATGAGCACATCATTATCAATCCTATGCTCTCCAGATGGGTGATGATGTCCTGGACTTCCCCAACCTCTTCCGCCTGATTCCCCCCATGAGCACATCATCTATATATTGGTAAATTTTCACCCCTGCCCTTATGGGAATTGCTTCCAGCTCCTGTGCTAGAACATGGTGGGCTAAGGTGGGGGAGTGCTTGTATCCCTGAGGGAACCGTGTAAAGGTGTACTGTTGCCCCGCCCCAGGTAAAAGCAAAGAGGTCCTGGTCCTGCAGTTGCAGGGGGACCATAAAGAACATGTCTTTAACATCAATAGTTGCCATAACAGGGTGTCATTGCTCTTGAATGGCAGCTATAAGCTCGGCAATGTTCGGCACAGCGGCTGTCAATGGGCCTGTGTTGGCATTCAGCCTCCGGTAATCTATTGTTAACCTCCACTTGCCCTTTTGGTTTTCGGACTGGCCATACCGGGGAGTTAAAGGGGGAGTGGGTGGGAACTATAATCCCCTGCCCCTTTAAGTCCTCCAGCACTGGCGCGATTCCTTCCCTGGCTCCTATCGGTAGTGGGTAGGGTTTTAGTTTGTCAGTTTGGAAGGGGGGAGGGTGGGCGCCGTTTGTAACAGGCGCACCCCCGCGCCGGGGGCTTCGGCCAACCGCCTGATCTGGGCGATGCCGAAAGACCACAAGTTTCCCTGGGCGTTGCGCCACTGTCTGCCCTTTAAAACGTCTATGCCCAAGAGATTCATTTGAAAAGATCCTATGGCCACCGTAGTATTAACAGGGCTGTCCTCCCCTGCTAACCATAGAGACACTGGGGTCATAGGTACCGATTGTGTTTTTCCCAGAGCATTTGAAACAATCACGTTTCTAGAGGGTACTGAGATCCCGCATCGTTCCGCTTCTGTTCAACTCAATGCAGTAATTTGTGCCTCCGTGTCGATTAAAAAGGTTACCGGTCTTTTCTTTGATCCTACTGCTACCGTGAGCAGCAAGTCTCCCTTTACATTGCAGGTGAGTTGTTTTATGAACATACACCCTCCGCCCTCCCCCTCACCTTCAGGGGGTGGAGGTTTTAGTTCTCCGCCGTCTTTTCTCCCCCCGGCTGGTTTCTCCCCAAATTTTATCAGGGGTGGGGTGCTAGGAGTTGGCCTCGAAATGGCCCCTTGCTCTGACCATCTCCGCACGAGCTGCTCCAATTTCTTGGTTGGGAACCCGTCCATTAAATCTCGGGGAACGCCTTTCTGGAGCCCCAGCTGCCACAGTCCCTGTCGGCTCAGGGGCTTTCCTTTCCCAGTCGGGTCCTGGCTGCTCCCAAGGGGTGACTGCCGCCCACTAACTTGTTCTGCTGCCCGCACAGCCCTGGTCTCGGTTCTGTGGGGTGGTCTACCAACAGGGCCGTATTTCCTCCCAAAAATCAATTAATTCCTGAGCCACCTCCCCCCATGTCCATACTTTCTTCCCTAGCCGCCAGTAGTCAGGGGTCATTATCCCCTCCCGAGCGGCTGCAATCCTTTCTCCCCCGGGGGTGTTATAAATCTGCCCTTGCAATTGAATCCCAATGGGTTTCAGGGAGTTGGGCAGTCCCCGAATCAGGGGAGTCATTCTCTCCAAGTCTACAGGCATTAACATTGGCGAGCCCAGGTGGGGCTTGAGCTCCCGGTCATACATCATCTGAAGGCACACCGCCTTTTACACACTCTCTGTTAATTGATCTACCATGCCCGTTATAGCCAAGGAGTCTCCCCTTTCCAGGGGGCTCAACCCCCCTGCCCAGTATGTGGCTCTCTGGGTCAAAGACCATGGGGCTCGGAGGTCACCCGTAATTAAAAACACACCCAGACCCCAATACCCTTCCGCCTCCTTTTCTGACAGTGAGATCCCATTCCCCCCGCCCCCCCCGACAAAGACACTCTCCACACGTATCCAGTCTCCAATTCCTTTGTATTCCTCGCAAAGTCCTTTCTCAGCTTTGCCAATTCAGTTGCCGTAAATGGGACCTCTTTAGTAATAACTTGAGGACGATTATCACCCTCGTCCTCATACACATACTCCATTTTGACCAGCGGGTACATGTGGGGGAGGCTCTCCACGGCCTCTTTGGCTTTTTGCAAATCGCCCTGGGGGTAAATCTGCCGTATCCCCTTCTCCGCGGGCGTTGTTTCTGCCCCCGGCAGGGTATTCACTTCCATTAAAAGTTGATTTTTCAACACATTTTTTAGTATCGCATTTTGGCACCTCTCCTCCTCCAATTGCTCCTGCAGGGTTTTTATTACCGTCTGCAGGGAGTTCACCAACGTATCTGTCCGACAGGACCTCTGCTTTTTCTCCTCCACCGTGGCGGCCAAACTCGCTCCCAACACCGCACAAATTATACCCTTTCCTTTCCCCCTCTTAACCTTAGCCTCTTTCTGCAATATACTTATTCTATCCACCAAACTCTGTAACTGAAACCAGTGTTCCCTTGCCCAGTCTTGTCTGTGGGGTGAGGGGTGAGACCGGTGCGCCTCCAAAAGGCCATACAATTTCTTTGTCCCTTCATCCAGCGAAAGCACATGGTCACAAACATCGACTGCCTTTTGGGCAGCCATCACTTACAAAGGGGGGGGGTCTCGTCCTAAGAGGGTCATGCTTCAGTATCCAAGTTCCCCCTATACGCTCCCAGGAGGCCAAACCGTACACTAATACTTAAGTTATGCACAAAGAAGAACCAACATTAACTCCCTCCTCACGCTTCGTTCGTCTCTGGCTGCCTCCCTCGCGGGAGAGCAGAACCGCGGATCGGAACTCCGCACTCGCTTCCTACTTGCTCGTACGTCTCGTTCACCCACAATCACACAGCACACCGCAACAAGGTAGTATGGCACTCTCGTCTCAGGGGATCCTGTCCGTGACGCCAATTAAATGTCCCAATCCAAAGTCGGGGCAGGTTTCAATACAATCCCAAGGACGAGATTAGGACGCAAATGAAGTCAAATGCCGTACAACCTTTTCACTTTATTTTGGTGAACGAAGGGGTGAGGACCGGGTAGGAAGATGGGGCAGGGTGGGGGAAGAAAGAGAGAAAAGGAGAGAAAAAAAGAGAGAAAGAGCATGCTCAGGCAGGTGAGAAGAGAGCCATGTAGGGGAACTAGCTACCGCCATTCTGAGTCCGGCGTTGTCCCATCGATCAAAGGTCCAGTCGGTCCAGTCTCTGTGTCCACAGGAGGAGCTTCCAAGGAGTACACGGGGTAGGATGAGAAGGAAAAGACAGGGAAGAGAGAAGAGGGCCTCAAAAGGCGCACGCAGTCCTTTTATAGGGCGATGCACATGCGCAGAACGGGTCTGCGTACATGCAGTTTGCGCTTCTGCTTTTCGCGCCCTGGTCTCTTCTCACGCGTACGTGCAGTTCATGGTCCTGCCTTTCGTGTCTTGGTCTCTGCGCGGGCGTCCTGTGGCGGTTTTGTCAGGGGCTGGATGTCGAAGCCAGAAGATGGCGGTAGAATGGCAATGTCGAGACAATTCTGGTTCCATAACAGTCCTCGACACATATACATACCAGGTCACATTATTTCTGTCTTTTCCCTTGTGCTTCTAGCTCTAGCATATTTCACAGGGAGAGAGACTGAGAATGGTGTTATTAAAAGACACCCTAGCATGAGTGTTCCAGGTAATGTGTGAAACATTTGTTTGTCTGTTTTTATTTAATAATGTTCCTATTTCTTTGTGCATTTCAATTACCACAGCATCTTAGCCAGTCTTTTCTAAACAGCAGATGACTACAAACTAGTATAATTCCATTAAAATCAGTAGAGCTAATCCTAATTTACATGTCTTGAGATCAAATCTAATTGCCATTGACGTTGAGAGTAACACCTTGCATTTGTATATTATTCTTTACTTGCAGATCTCAGACTGCCTACAAATGAGATAATTATCTTCATAATCCCTATTTTGCAGAGGAAGTAATTGAAACACAAAGGGTGAAGTGACTTGTTCAGCATCTTTTAAGTCTTGTACATGTATTTTTTAGACCACATTGACTAATTATAACCTTCTCACTAGCACATTGGGGCCCTGATAAAGCAAGCACCACATTTAATATATCATCTTTCACCAGATATTTCAAAATCCTTTCATGTCCAAGCCACAGACTGGGTTTTTTTTGGGGGTGTGTTTCTGTTTTATATTATTATTGTTGCCAATAATAACAATAATAATTGTTAATAATCATTGTTAATAACAATTATTATTATATCTTTGATATTTTACTCTATTATTTTATTTTTAATATCATATTGAGAATGTTTTCTTCTATTTAGTTTAATTAGTTAAAGCCAAAATAAAGGAGTAGATAATTTCTATAAATTTAGTTTTTAAAAATTCAGTTATGAGTGCACCAACTAAAACTGAAGATGAAGCTCAGTTGACTTAATGGTGACATTTAATAGGTTTCTTCAGAGATTTGGATTGCAAAATTATCATTATTGATAGTATTTTCTTTTAAGGTATCTAACTATTTTTTTATACATTCTGTGGAGTTTGAAAGACAACTAAAGTCTTGAAAGTTCAATGAAAGATGAGGAAAAATATTCATATGACCATGTTTTTGTATAACATTGGAACCATTTCTATCTTAGAGAGCAGAGAGAGTCATAAAAATAGTATAGGAGTAGAAAAGAAACATTCACTTATTCCCTTTCAGTGCACAAGAAAAAATGTCCTTCCATATTCTGGAATAATAAAGAAAATATTGTTTCACATTATGAATAGTTAGCTTGTGCAACTCATTTGTACAGTGTATAACGGAAGAATGTAATTTATCTGGATTCTAAAAAGGAATGAAAGTTTACATATATAACAATATCAGAACTAGGAATCATTTAAACAACAATCGACAGTGTTGGAAAGGATAAATAGAAACCAGGTGAGATTACTTGAGATTACAAAGAAATTTTACTTACGTGAAGAATACATTGTTAATTCATCATGTTCTTTCTTCCCAGCATGGTATGAAAATGCTCCCATAGGTGTCTGGACAAAACAAATAGTGTCATTCATGCTACTGATGAACCTCTCCAGACGAACACGTAAAAGCAAGTTCTGTTCATAGAAGCTGAAAAAATGGGGTTTCCCTGAAGGCTAAACAAGTCATTCAGAGAAGTCTTGAATCTTCAGAGTAAATCTCTTCTCGGATTTTCCCCAGTAAATTTTGCACTCACCATATGCCAGGTCTATGTAGGTACTTAGGTAACCTGTCTCTTCAAGCACCCAGATTCACAATTTTTGTACCAATAACATTTTTCAAAGCTACCATTCCATTTGTGTCAATCAGCTTCAGTGCTAAATCTGCATGACACCCAGATTTTTTTCAACAAAGAGTCTTTATGGTTTATACCCTGTCTCAGAAATCTTCCTCAATGCTGTGGTATAACTCAGCAGTGTAGAGTCCCACAGACTACATTCTCACGCTAGGCATTATCTCTGGTTCTTCTCTTACCAACGTTTCCAAGTCTTTGTGCATCCAAATGCAAGCACACAGAGTACCAAAGCCAGAAATAAAGACATGTTAGGGTGTGTTAATCACACCGGGGTTCTCTACAGCTGAGCAAATATCCACACTATAATATACTCACTTCCAACAGGAATGTAAATATTGGTTTCAGAGTAAATATACTACTCTTGAAGAACACCTTGTACATGGTCCTGAAGATCAAATTTTTGCATTGTTGTCTCTGTCTTGTATTTGAACTAGCTCCAGAAATTTCATGAATTTGGTCTCACTAGAAAGTCAAGAGAGGTGACTTGCAATTACAGTCCTTCCACCTGCTCTAGTTTACCTTTTCAGGCCAGCTAATGGTGGGTAATGCCCTCACCCAGATTGCTCAGAGGGCTTTAATAATTTCTTTAATTTAATTGGCGCACATGCTACCACAGAAGCATCAGATTGTTCCAATAAGAGGGATGTCCTTAACATGCCAGAGGTATGCAAAAATTGCAGAGAGAGGGTCTGTTCTCTTCCCATTGCTCTTACTTCCTTGCTCTGATATTGGCTTGTCAGTATCTCCAGCAGAATTCCCACACAATCCAGATTTGTCAGGTAACTTACTTGCATCTGAGACCACAATACCGTGAGCCAGCTGCAACTCACCTTGCATCATTATGATTTCACTCTTTACATACAATTTTGAAAAGGCACCATTGGTGCCTGAAATCTGCCTGAACAAGGACTAAGAGAAAAGTAACATGGAGCATACAAATGATTCCCTAGAAAGATGTCTCAGTAGGTCATCTTATCAACATTTTACCGAGGGTAAGAATATTTAGGTTTTTCCTACAATTGTTTGAGATACCACTAAAAAATCACTGAAATGCACTGTGTTGCCAGCTTGAAGTAGAAGGATTTGACTGGTTTAATGAGTCTGATAGGTTCATTTTATCATTGCACTTACAGGTATTTTACCCAAATTGCTGCTATAAAGAAGGTGCTGTACAAATAGAAATTGTTTTTCTCCCACTCAAGAAAGCAATAACACACTTCAGCAGGCAAATTGAAACATGAATATAAAGATCTCATGGTTGATTGAAGATATCTGAACTTTGATCTCTTGGATTGTATACATAGACATACACTTTTCTTGTAACATCTTATTGTTTTTTTCATATATAGTATCTCTAAATTTTTAATCATAATACATCATTAGTAGATAAACAATTTCATTATCTTGACTTGGGTATTAATTGACTAGACATGTTTCACAAGTTTTGTCTTATTTACTCAACATAATTTTTGGTTCTGGTATTTCCTGAGCAACCTTTCATGAAAGACACACAATTTTGAAAGTACTGGGAAGCTGAAATATTTCTCATAGCTTCTCAAAAGTACTTAAACATTGAGATATAATTCCCAACAAATGACAGTGGTAATTATGTACCCTGGACTTTTCAATTTTGAGCTGATAATAAACCAAAGGGTCTGAGTGTCAGGGTCCTGAGTACCTTAATGGCCCTGAACAGCCTCACCTGGGACTTCTCCCTTCCTTTTATGGGCCTAAGGGCTTCATTCAAGGTCAGTTGGGGGCCTTTAGTCCTGGCTTGGGTTGTGCTGTATTTGTGCTGGTCTGCAGTCCTTGTTTCTGAATAGACCTGGAGTCCATCTGGACAGAAGTCCTGTCTCCTCTTACTTCTGCTTACACCTTCATCCTTGCACAAAATTTGGATCTGGTTTGTTCCTTTGCCTTGTCTGGTGCTGTTGATGTACACCTTTGCCAACCCCTAGTTCTGCCTGTTGTTGTCAGTCCCTTTGGGACTGCAACTGCCCATGAGGGTATGGTCTGCACTGGGGTCCCCCTCAGCTCCTGGCTTGTTCCCATCACAGGGCAGTTTGGCTGCTCCCTGCCAGACACAAGTAATTTATTCATGCTGTACCGTTAGAGTCCATATCCCTGTCTGAATTACACTGTTGATTAATTTAGTATGTCAGTGTGAAATAAGATCATTTTTCATGTGGGTCAAACAATTTATCTGATTGCCATTGATGTGTAACACTGGAAAGCCAATGACATGGCTTACTCTCTTGTAAACAAATTGCAGAATTCTTCCTTTGAGTAATTTATTAGACTAGTAACATTCCTACTTCAAGAGTCCCCAGAAGCAATGGCTATCTGATTCAGAATAACATTACTATCCTAAAATTAACTTCTGTGATCACACTGGAATAAAAAGTTAAATGTATAATGCAGGAAGGTTTTGTGTACTTATACTTTCTCTTCATGATGCCAAGGAAAGCAGTAAGTACTTTTCCATCTGTTCTGTGTTAAAAAGAAGAATTTGCATGTGATGTGTACTGAAGAAATAATAAGACCTTGTGAGACCTATGAGATCTGTGAGTATTCATCCTTTTTTATTATAATCTTGATATCTTGATTAGATTTGCCATCCAGTTAACTGGCAACATGGAGAGGTTGCACACAGCACTTCTCCTGCCATTCAAGCAGTATGCTGTGTAACTGTTCCCACTTTCTCCTAGTCCATCAAAATGCACTAATGAGATACCTTCCCATTGCCTACTTCTCAGTACAGTATATATCTCACAATAGGGAACTTATTGAAGAAAATGAGATACCTCTTTTAATTCTTTAAAAGACAGAGAATGGTAATGGTTTCAGGAAGTGAAAACCTTATTTTGAGTGGAGTGAATATTTCTTTTAATGAAAAATCCTATATTAATTTGGCAGGATGGTAGCAGACATGGACTTTCACAAGTTTGTTTTTTTTTTTTTTTCCCCTTGTTTTGATCGGTGGAGTCACCATTGCCCCTGAAAGTGAGAATAACAGTTTCTTGCCATTTACAGAGGAGCTATCTGCCTCCTCACAGAAAGTCTTCTTCAGAGTGGATATAAACAGACAAATGGGCTTGTGGGACACTTTGTCCCACAGGAGTTGTCAGACTTGAGATATGGAAGACAGCTCAGAAGGTGACTCATCTAGAGTCTGAGAAATCATAGGTGTCACAGTTACAAGCTTTCTTTGAGAGTAACCAGTCTTTCTGGACTAGGTCATCTAAAGAATAGCGGATAGACATTGGAACCTCTTCACAGAATGTTACAACTAGCAGCTCTTACCCTCTGATTCCCACTTTTCTTCCTTGTGATTTGTGCAAGAATGATGCCACAGGTTTCAAGCTACGGGCCTCTGTTACTACTGATTGTGTTACTACTGCTCTGATCCCCTTGTCCTTCCTATTCACTTGATGAGGAGCTGTCAGCAGCCTGGAGTCCATGTTACCTTCTTTGTCCATGGTGTTTGGTTCCTTTTGTTACGTGAAAGGTGGCATGTAACAGATGTGCTTTATCTTAGTGACCTTTAAGGCAATGTCTCTCCTGAAAGCAAGTTGATCATCCTGTTCACTCTTCACTAAATTCCTTTTCACATCTCCTTCTTCTGTTAGTCGGAACGGACATTTCAGCCAAAGTTATTGTATATCTATCAAGATAAAAACAGCTAAAATAAAATTTTGCTATGAGAACTGTCCCTTTACTATGTATAGAATCTCTTAATAGAACACTATAAATCTGTGCAATAAGAAATGTTTTGCAACAGCTGTATTTTAATTACTATCAGACTTCGCTGTAAATATGAGTCAAAATATTTCACATCTTTAACAGAAGGACAAGAAATGTTTCTGTGGCAATCTGAATGGAATAAAAAGAAGAATGTGTGAAGTGAGAGCAAATTTAAAAGCACCAACAAAACGTAAAAACAAAGATCCAAGAGAAATTTTGAATATAGAGGCTTTCTGTATGATAACAAAATTCCTTTTGAAATGTCAAAGGAAAGTATGTGATTGTGTAATGATCTCAGGTGGCTTCTGTTTCACATTCAGAGCACAGTCCTGTTCAGCTTCCATATATTCAGCCATTTTGAATAGCTATTTTAGAAGTATTTAAGCAAGTCTAATACTTAGAATAAGAAGGTTAAAGAAGCCTGACTTTCAGTACTTTCTTCATGCAAATTATTTTATTTTAATAATAATGGGACAGTTAGTTTTATTTAAAATGTTCTGTGGCTCACTCAAGCACATAATTAAGTAAAAGACACCTGAAAGCAGACACCTAGAGATCACAAAGATGTAAGCAGAGCAGTCTATATGGGAATTCTTTTTTGAGAACAAGATACTTAACTCCTCTGGAGTAAGAGAAACTATTTTTGTGCTCCCATGTATTTTGAATGATGTAATTTCTAGTACTTCAGGTCTGTATTTTGCTTTCTTTTTGTGCCTTACAGAAACTGTATGCCATTTACAGAACAAAAGCTTTGTGTCTCAGTATAAAAAGTTTGGGGAAGGGAAGAAATCTTTTTTCTTAATAAAAAAAAAAAAAGACAGAAAAGAGAACAGAGCAGCTAAATGGTGATGACAGCAAGAAAAAAAAAAACAACAAACAAAACCCTGATTTGTGAATAAAGTTAGACACATGATTAATTTAATTAACAAACTTTGTCTAGTTTAATGACAAAATGGGTGAGATCATTTAGGAATAACTATGAAGTTACACACTAAAGCAAGTAGCCAAGGCAAGAAAATGGAGAATTTTGTGAAATAACAGATAGTATAGCAAGGGTGTGAGCTGTTGAGAAAAATAGTAAAGAAAGAAAAGGCATGGTTAGTCATGTATGCTAGCATTATTAGCACAATTTCTGATATAAGGAAAGGACTACAGTAAAATTCATCTGGGTCGAAACCAATTTAGGAAAATAAGATAATATAAACTGGTATAATGCTGGAGATTTCACCATAAAGTCAAAGGGATAATTTAGATATGGTCAGATTTGTATCTGTTAACAAAAAAAAAAAAAAGTGTTAGAGAGGTAAATGCTACTGAAGCTGTGTTATAATGAAAGTCTTGGCATTTTTAGCTATCAATTAGAAACCAAATGGCAGTAATAACTGTATGCCAGATGTTACTGAATGAGATAACCACAATTGTCATGGAATTAACCTAAAAGTTTTTTTTAATTTATTTTAGGAAGTACTGACAATTTTAAATGAGGCGGTTGTAGACTTTATGGAAGAGCTAGTCACGGAGAAAAATTTTTGACTGACTAGTCATTAGCTGATTGTGTTCAAATGGAGTGTCTAAAGCTTGGAGCTCAAAAACCAAAAAGCATTGGTCAAGGAAGAGAGTTCATTAATCAGTTCAATAGACTGAGGAGGTGAGGATTCAAATGTTGAGGCTTTCTGGACTTCTTTTTCTATAAAATCAAAGTTATTATACCTATCTGTACCTGAAGCAATCATAACAAACTTAGTTGGAGAGCTACATCTCCAGCTGAATGAACAAATATCACAAAAAGGACATTTAGAGTTAGCAAAGATCCTACAAATATGATAAAAAAGAAATATCTCTCAAATGACAGTAGGCAGCTGTATATTGTAATGGTATCCTTCTCTACCCAGTTGTAACTGCACTGAAGCCATACAATTCAATTTGGGTAGTTGAGGAATCTTTTGTTATTGTGTATATGCCTTAGTGCTAATAAAAACATATAAATCTGTGATAAATCTTGCTGCTAATATTTATAAAACATGCGCGTGTTCTCCTGACAGAGCTGTTTGCAGAAGGGAGCTACAAGAATGATTAAGGGAATGATGAGATGATCTTATGAGAAGAGTTTGAAGGGGCTTGCGATGCTCATTCTGCAGAGGGGGATGACTGCTGCTTTCACCACCCAGTGAACGAAAAGGGAGCTAGGGAGAAAATAAGCACTAGGAAGGGATAATTTCCTTACAAAATATGAAGACAAGAAAGAGTGGAGGTGGACAGGTAGGTTAAGTTAATAATAAGCATATAACTTTTAATGAAATATATGGGCATAAGGCTGTTAAAATGAAGCCTAATTCTGTTCCAGTTTTCAATGTAGGTAGAATGTAGCTTTCATTTGAGACACTTTCTTATGAGCATAAATAGAGATTTTTTTTAAGATAATCAAACTTACTTCACTTTTGGTGATTTTGGTTCTTCTCTGATTAGAATAGAGAAACAGAAACATTCTTATTATAGGTAATTTTAGGAGATTAGTCTGAGTATTGCCTTTGTCTAGGCCTTCTTTATGTACCCCTTAAAACACCAATAATTTTGTGGTTCAAAATACTAGTTCTGTTTTGCTTAATGTTTCAAGCCTTCCTCTGTCCTTCTGCTATCATTAATATTCACACTTCTAAGAATGGACGTAAAAATAGAACTATCAGAAATTTAAAACAGATAATATCAGCAGAAGGTATCTTGTAGATAAGTTTACGTTCCCATGGTGAACTGTTAACTGCAGTGAAATCACTGACCAAAACCATGGAAATCTCTTGCATTTTCCCATACTGTCTGTTGAACTTAAATGATAAACTCCTCATGGCAATGGGCTTTCATTTTATATTAAATGTACACAAAGTTACTCTTTCATCAGTAGTGAGTAACTGTGTGAAAGAAGTAAATATAATAATACGCTCTGGGGTTCAGTTAATAAAATTGTCACACTCCAGAGCACTTAAGCTAGAATTTACAAAGTTAAACAGTTCAGTGATTTTATTTAATCCCCATGACACTAATGCAGAGGTCAAAGGGATTGTTATTTTCAGGGAACAGCCACGTTAGTAGAAAGCAAGCTAGGGAAGTGCTGAATAAGAAAAGTGACAATAAGAAAAAAAAAAAACACAAACTAGAGCCAGAAAAATACTACAGTAAGAAAAAGAAATTAATTTTGAGAGAAAAGAAAAAGAAGGAAAAAAGGTAGTTTCAATACCTAAGAGGAAATATTCCTGGCAGTCATTCTTACAGTCCAGTCTCTACACATAAGCGTTTATGTGTACAAGAACATAATGTTAGAGAGCAGGATGAGTGTCCTCCGCAGGAGCCAGCCTACCAGCATGGCTCCTGTGCGACCCCGACATTCCTTGGCACAAAGTCTGTGGGAGAACCACAATGGGAACAGGGCAGCATTATCTAGTGCAAACTGATTAGACTTGGCAGGCCACTTTATTGTACCATTTGGTATACACTGCATATATTTATAGATAAATATATGCCATAAAACAGTGCCAAATCAGTTGCCTGCAGGTAAACTGTAATTTGTATGCTGATGTAGTAGAGGAACTGTAGAAGGAAAAGCAGTCAAAGCCATAACCCCTTCTTTGCCCTATTTGTATGCAGTGAGCACAGTATTCAGTCACATCTGTCTGAATTACCTTAGACCACCTGTACTCCCAGGTAAATTATACCATCAAATAACCTGAAAAAAAATCAAAACTGAAGCTTAATGGTGGTGGAATAGAGGAAGAAAATATGTAGAATCAATAATACAGAATTGAGAAGAAACAGTAAAATGAAGATCTTAAATAAATTTTTCCTCATACCATCAGCAGTAACTGTAGTATAAACACCAGTAATACTGAGTCAAATCATATTTAACAGATAACTTGTGGACAGTATGCCTGAAAACATTATAACAATGCATTAATAACCTAACAATGGAAAATGTTATGAGATGTTAAATATCTAAATTAGTTTGTCTTTTGAAGCATTATCTTTTAGATGAATAATTGTTGTCCTGCAGCAAAACTTGTTTCTTGCCTCAAATCATGACACAAGATATATGATCCACAAATTACAGCTGCGTTGTGCAGTCGTACTCAGGTAACCTGATTTACCTCAGAAATTTTCCTCACCCTGAAGACTGAGATACCCCCAAGTCTGTAGAGCTATTTTGGCTGAAATCTAATTTGCAACCTTGTTAATAATAAGAAAGACATCAGTGAAGTGTGTGGCTTGGTTTATCTCTTTGTAATCAATAAAAATGTGAGGAGGCAAGCAGTTTCTGAAGAGCTTATCCAGTCTTCTGTCCAAGGCCATTTTCAATTGGAAGGCATGGGGCATTGTATCAGAAATTCCAAATTCATTCAGGTTTAGAGGCTGTTGTTGTTGTTTGGTTGTGGTATTTCTTTTATTTTGGTTTGGGTTTTGTTTGTTTGTTTCTTTCTTTCTTTCTTTTGAGTACAATTGTTTTCTGGCAAACAGAATACTTTGGGTATGGGCGAAAATGCTATCCTACAATGGCTGAGGAAGTTCCTGCAGTACCAACAGTTGGAGGCAAGGGAAAGTATCATACCTGTTTTCTTGGACATCCCTGGATGTTCAAGTTATCCATAAAGCTTTGCTTCTATGCATCTCTGAAAAAGTCTTTAATTGCATGCTCTAGTTTCTGCCTAAACTGGAACAAAGCATATTGGAACTGTCCATGAGGAATTTATTTAACATTACATTATACTGAGGTCTCTATAGTGATCCCTATATCCCCTTAAAAGCTCTGAATAAGCTATACTAACCCCTTTCTTTAAAAAAGAAGTTGCCACAGGTGGAGATGTTATTGATGCCACCTCTTTATGTAATATTACAGTGATTAGTCTTTTAATCTAGAAAATTAATCAGACAGGTTTACTGAGGTTTACTCACATTTACAGACCTGCAAAGGGTTAACTATTCACCCTTTCAGACTCTGAGCACTTCAAGATAGCAGCATACTTTTGTAATAGACTAGCATATAAATTCTTGGTTGAGACAAGATTTTAGGAATGTCCCTGTGCTTTGCTTTCCTATTTGGCAAAACCAGAATGCTGCTTTGTTTTTCCTTTTTTTCCATTTCTGTTTTTACCTCCATCATTTCCCCTCCACACTTGTACTCAGAGATTTTTGTTTCCACAGGAGCCTAAAAACTAGATGTTGTAACAGTCCTTGTCAGTTGGTTTGGGTTTTTTATTATTATTTTATTTTCAATCTCTTTTTGTGGTTATTTATCGGAAAATCACAGTAAATTCACACAACTTGAATGGGGTCTTCAAAAAGTTTGGGTGAAAGCAGATATGCCCAAAAGAGAATGTCTTTGACATTTAGATTGATCTTTCAATTCCCAACATCTAGTTACAAAATCTTGGTACCAAAAAAAAAATGTATCTGTCTGTTTACATTTCTTGCTCTTTGAATGATTTCCTTAGGGCAGTAATGACTAATCAAAAAGCGTCATAGAGGAGGTGAGGTAAGAATCTCACCTGGACTGCAAACAACTACTTTCATGGTTGCACTGTAATATTACTTAGCTCTGTTAGAACTTCACAGAATACACTTACTAGCACTTTGGGGGATACAGTATTCTGACATATGTTTGAATTCACTGTATTTTTATTATGAATGGAAATATCCTGTACTATCCAAAACTTTATAGCAAATGAACCCCTCCTTCTTCTAAAACACTGAATGTAGGAGCCACTGACAAAACCATGGAAGGACGTTGTTAAAACCAGGTGTCTACTGGTGCAAACAGACCAACACTCTCCAGAGCTGTGACAAGGAATACAGCTGAGCTCTTTTTGTTACAAGACAAATGTAGAAAGCCTTTTTAAGCATCTGAATTCAACTGTCAACTTGTTTTTCTAATATTTGCCATGAGTTTTTACTGCAGAGGGATCAATAAATGACAAGACTGCTAATCAAAGTAGGACTTGATAGGATTAACTTCAACAAATCCAAAAGAATCTGAAAGGACCCTGTATAAATATACACACACACACAAAGAAAATCAAGAGCTGTTCTCAGAGTCTATTTCTCTTAAGTGCCATACTCTGAGGAATAAGTGGCACCCATGTATATTTTCTCCTTTTTATGTTTTTCTTTCTTATCAGAGAGAAAAATACTCTGTTACAATCTTGATTTTTATCCTTAAAAAGATGTTCAGACAATGGAAATTTAGGTTATAAAGAGTTTAGCAATTTCTCTTTCTGCAGAAAGATTCAGAATTACAGTTTATCCAAGTAGAATTAAAGCAATATCAAATAATGAAAATTTCTTACAGAACAGAAATTTTGATTTCCCAGAACTGTTGCTATGAAAAATTGCACACTTTTTATTCCAGCTGATCACACCTCCAGGCAAGAGAAAGGAGAAATGCTGAGATTATTTTTTAATTATGACTTTTTAATTTTATGACCACCTAAAAGTGTTTTTTATTTATATATTTTTATTTATATTTTATATATTTTTATTTGTATTTTATTTATGTATTTTCTTTTTTATATATATATGTATATAAAGTTAATGCTCAAGTTAGTTTCTCATGGAGATAGGGATACAAGATCAGTATCTATTGAGTGAATGCTAGAACGGTAACTACAGCTGGCTTTTTAAAAACATAAATATTGTTATTAATAATTTGAATGCTGGATAATTTTAGACTACTCTGGCATGACTATTGCCATCAGTGTGATGTATGAAGGCAAACAGAAACACATTCATCTTACTGCTCCTTGTCACAAATTTTGAATTAAGAAAAGCTAAACAGTTAATGGGAAACATGTTAATTTTGTTTCTTTAAATTCTAATTTAAAAATAAATACTTTCATATAAAAATTCAGACTGCTGTTCAAGTTACCAAGAAATGTAATGTAACCAAACTCAATGTTTAGGATTTGACTTACAATTATAAACATATTTTGTACATGCAGTCTAGAAAATTTTCATCTGTTTTTAAATGCAAAGGCTTCAAACCAGTACACACTTTCACACCTGAATACTACTACTACTACAACAACTACTACTACTACAACTAAACTTTATGTTTCATTGTAGCTAGAGCATATTAAATACTAAGACATTTTTTTTATATTTGCTTTTTAATCTGAAGGAAATTATCTACACTGAAAAATGCAAGGAACAACTTCAAATAAACAATGTTGAAATAAGAAAATCAAGTTACAAGGATGAAGCGAAATGTCAACAAAAAGCCCAGACGAAAGTAAAGTACTATTGGAAGGAAAGGTGGTTTTCTGTTTCCTTAAAAAAACCCCACCATCCCCCAACCAAATACCTAAACAAAACAAAAAAAGCCCCAAAACAACACGCAAACACAGTGTGAAAATTGCATGCATTCTATAGCTTAAAATAATTAGTTGTATTCAAAAGTTATTGAAGACAACTTCAGGAAGTCTGTTTTCTGAACCCCTCTGGGAAAGATTACATTTACAGGGAGTGAAGATTTACCATTTCCATAGGAACCTGGCAAGCTGGCGTATGAGAATCTAACAGAGGTGGTTTAGGAGCATGAACTATGAGAAATTATTTTTTTAATGCAAAAGAATTACATAATATAAGAATTCTAATGGCTGAAGAAAACATCTCTACATTTCCAGCTGCCCATAAGGGCTTTTTATGCTGTTCTTTTGATAAACTTTTATGATAATCTTTTAGAAATGGTTTTGTGTACTTATAAAACCCTGAAATGGAAGAAAGGTTGCTAATTTCAATTCTAATATAGTCACTGAATATAGGAGGGTGCTAACATTCAAAAAGAAAGTATTAGTTCCAGAAGATATCGCACATGGAAGCCACCTGTTGTGGGGGGGTTCATGTGGGTTTTGTCTACCATTTTTCTAGGTATGAGAAAAGACACAATTTTGGGGTTAGACGTTTTACCCCTGACTCTGAAAAGTAATCAACCGTGGGACCATCTTCCCCATGTGATGGGCAGTTTGTTTTTTACCTTTTCCCAGCTGCATATTTTGACAAACGAGGGCACAGAATCTCTTCTCTCTCCCTAGGAAATTTGAGCTGGTCAGTAAAGAAAAAATGTGAATCAGGTTGATTTTTTTGGGGGGTTGGAAGAAAGGGTTGGGCAGTGGGTTGAAATTGAAAAAATGTGTACAAAAGAACTGAAAAGAAAAACTTAAGAGGATCATTCTAAGTATTTCCTATTTTAAAACATGACTGAGAGGGCAGGGATAATATTTTTCAGAGTTTGCTGGTGTTTGTGTTTTAGGCCATGCTTTGTCAGCTCATATGAAATGGAGCCTTTGTCATTTAAATATCATTTATATGAAAAAGATCTAATACTTTACTATGCACTACTTCACTTGTAAGGGGAAGAAGGGTCTGCCGTATGTATCTAGAAGCAACCAGCATTTCCCTTCCCCCTGTAATTAATACAGCTAGAGTCCCGGAGCTTATCTATAGCATACTGACATGAGCTAACATGTAAGCCTCTACAGTTCAGAGTAGACAATTATACCTGCTGACTGTCTGCTGGTAGCCATGGTATCTGCAGGCTTTGCTGGTTGTTTTCACAGCAATCTCAGAGCTTAAGTAAGCTAAGACACTGGCTCAGCTGGTTCAAAATTCATACTGCTCTGGCTTTTGCAGAGGGATCACACTGCCACTCATTAGGGACTGCAGTGTAAGGCTGTGGATCCCAGAGGGCTTTGTGCTATGCCAAGTAGCCTTCAGGGGAACAGGAGGCATATATTGGTCTTAGGCTCATGCAGATGTTTCAGCAAAATTTAGAAAAATTCCAGAGCTTATATTAATGCAGCTGTTCTTCATCTAAATTTGGTCTTATGCTGTGTCTGATTATTTTGTGAAAAATGTCTACAAACAATGTATGCTGAAGTTAAAAGATAATGCTTCTTTCTTTGTGCTGTGGGCCTAATTTCATTTGAGAAAGCAAAAGAAAAAAAGTCAAAGCATTCCAATCTATTATTAATCACTGAATTTGCACAGGTAAACAAAATTGGCCAAGCACTCCCTGTCATGTCCCTGTTCTTGTTTCATGTGTTTGTAATTTGAAAAAAGACACCTTTGGGAGGAAGGTGACTCTATCCTCAGTCTCAGTTAAAGTGTGAAAATTACTTATTTTCTAAATCTGATGGAAAAGCAGTTGAGTTTGAGTTTCTAAAAAGGTTTGAATTATTCAATATGAATAGATGCAGAATTTGAGCCAAGAATTCCCCTTCACTACAAGGAATTAACATCCAAAGGAACAAATTAATTGTGCAAAAATAAGAAAAACTATCTGTGGCAAGTTACCCTTAGTTCTAAACACTGGCACTGCCCCATACAAAGAAAGCTGAAATATTTCCAGGTAGCAGGTGCACTCTGTAGTATTCTGCAATCTGTTTCTACTGGATAACCTTTGCAGAAGTGTAATTGAGAAGCATTAGTGCTTCTTCCATAGCTTCATCTTTCTGCCTAAAGGAGTTTCATTCAAGTGTTGGTTGTAATTGTTCAGTTATGTCACTTCTGGAGAGAAGGATCTGTCTCTTTCTGAACTGCAGTTTTCTCTTACCTCTGCTAACTGAAACTCCTGCTAAGATTAAAGGTGTGCTAACTGGGGCCTCTTTTTCTTTCTTAGGTCTCAAAAGTTGCACTTGTTCTAATACCTGAACTGTACGCAGACATCATTACATAATGTTAAATATCTACCCTGAGAACCACAAGAAAGAAATGAACACAATTTATTTTTGCTGAGTTTTATTTACTCAACATAATTTTTGAAAAAGCACTTTTTGAGCACTATTGTCTAAAAAGGTAAAATTATTCAGAGGGTCATATTTAATTCCTAAAAAGTCTATCCAAGCTCCATGATTTTGAGCTCTTTTTCCAAAGAACTACAACCAATTGACACTGTGGAATGTCCTTGAGCATAATTCTTCCTCCACCAATTCAGTTAATGTTTACTATGCTGTGTTAACTGAAATGTAGATTAATAATGTGACTTTCCAGTGGGATAGCTAAATATTGAGATAGAAAAGTTCATAGCATACCAGCTTTCTGCATCATAAATCTGCATCATTGCTCCAATGTTATAGTTTTTTCATTTTTTACCTTCTGCTAGTTTCCTCACTTGTCACATTCTATGAAAATTTTATCCAGTCCTGAGATGTTGGGTGTTTTCATTAAAAACTGTTGCCTCTGTAATCAGATAAGTATGTTAGAGCTTCAGTATCTCTTTAGAGAGTAAGAACACGGTTATGGATAATTAAGCTTAAAAATGAGAAGACAACAAAATATTTTCCTGTTTTGTAAAATTCTATAAAACATAGCTTTCTTGGCCTCGTTGATTGACATGACATTCCGAGGTCTATGCAACATAACAATGTATTTTCTTTATTACTTCACACGATTATTTGAACTTTCTAAATGCCCAGTGGGGTTGGGGACAGCATGCATTGTACCAAATCATGGATGTCAAAGTAATGCCATGTAGAATTCCAGTAATGTTTCTTCATTCAAAGTGCAAATATAAAACCTATATGTGATCATGTGTAAGCAACTTTTCTCCAAACCAAATCTTGTGAAGCAGGTAAATCTTGATTATCACGATCTGTCACTCTTTCTGTTTCCCATAATATTACACTTTCATTTCACACAGTCCTTACGGACAGGGTAGTTCATCCCCACCAGAACCTTAAAATCCTCATAAACTATTAGTGAGTCTTATTTCCCTACTGTGCTCAGCACATGCTAGTACCAAGCCCATCATCACAACACACTGGAAGGTGAATTATACTGCACCTACATGTTGAGTTCCTCACTGGCATTAGAGCTTTCACAGACAGATCCCACAAATGTTGAAAATTATGCGATTTTTCTGCAGAGAAAACACACATACAGTAATGGACAGGGTAGAAGAATGCTTTATGTGTAGGAAAAAAAATCTTTGGGGGAGAAGAAAAGAGTAATTATCTGAGGAATTAATAACATTACAATTATATGCTTTTTAGTTGCAACAATTCTCCTGAAAGGCAAATCCATGAAAGTAAGAGAATTGCTAAAGGTGGGTAAATGTCAGTGCATTCTCTGTTGCTGTTCTCATTGTTGGAGGCGACAGCAGTGAAACTAAGCCATCATTTGATGTTTAACACATTCCACATCCTTCCATAGCCTGACTAAAATAAATACATACTTAAACATACCACACTTATGTACCAACATGTAAGATTTTGCAATACACACTTGATCCTTCATCTCTAACATGGTATTGAACTTCAAGAACTAGTACTTGGAGCTGATAAATCCAGTGATCCTGAAAGCATCATACCTTGCCTGCACAGACTACTAACAAGACAATAACATTTCCAAGAAAATATAAAAAGCTTCCTGTGATTTAACTCCTTAAAATAAAAAGGCCACTGTTTGCTACTGTTAATACAAGATAAAAGGAGAGTTGACTTTTATCACTGCTTTCCACCAAAGGCTTCTCTGATAAGCAACCATCTTCCACTTCACTTGTTTCACAAGATTTAAACACAATTATATAATCTAGAAGTTTACATCTGATCATCTAGTAAACCAGTGATGTTATATCCCTGAACAGTACCAGAGACAGCTACATTTATATTCGTTTGTTCACAAAGAGTGTAATCTCATACTTTCACGATCAAGAAGGGAGCACAAAACCTTTTAAAATCAATACTGACCTTTGTTTTTTCCATGGTATGAAAGTATTTTCTATGAAACATAGCTAGGTCATATCAGTTCAATGAACTTGAAAATTTGCACATTTCAAATGTCTTTAATTTTATGGCGGATAAATTCTACAGCCTTATTTGGGAATCAGTGTGTACTCCTGACAAAAACAAAAATATCCAAGCCAGTAAAGCTATTACATGAATAGTAATTAAATGTGATGGAAAAACACATAATGTTCGAAGTGTAATAAAAAGGTAGTTACAGAAAAACAATGATACAATGCTCTATTATTCCTCAGAGGACTTAAGATAAAAGGAAACACAGAGAACTTAATTAGCTCAAACATCAGAAGAGTTTACCTAGATAATTGTAAAAAAATCTTGGTTTCACTGCACAATTTGGAGGATGATGAGAACAGGACAAAAATATATTCTGTAACTTATCAATAGACAGAATTGTACACAGTGTTTTAGATCTACTTATGTATTGCACTGGAGGACTTCAATGGTTATTCACAGATAGGCAGATATGGTCATGTCTTTGGAGGAGCAAGCTATCGACAGGCTTACACTTCCCTGAGCACAAAGAGAACTACCGTGGATATTCCCTATGTGAGTTTTTGTCTGCTTCCGTAACTAGCTGAAGGGGAGCACAGGTAAAGGCTGACAGGTCTTGCTGCTAAAAACCTAAGCCAGCCTCAAAAAAGTATTTTTGATGAAAACACTAATTTGCTTAACAAGCAATTCCATCCATTGATATTAGGGCTCCCAGACACATAGGAAACAAACATTTAAGACATGTTTAGACATGCACTGCATGATTTTATTGACTTATTGGGTAAACATTAAGAACTTTCAGACATTGTTATATTGTGACATTTAACTGCAGCCCTGCATGGTATGCCAAATACATCTGCACAGCCCAAAAGAAAGCAGCTCACACAGATGTAGTGTTCTTCAGAGCTTTTCAATTACTAAGTTTATTTGATTTAAACGATTTAATCTTGCTTTGTTCTGTATTTGCTCTGCATCCTCTGATTATACCTATTCTTTATGAATTAATAATAACAAAACATAACACAAATATAAACAATAGCACTAATATGATGAAGATGAATAAATAGACACTGGTGTGGTAAACAACTTACCAAATCGTTTCAAGCTAAAACGAACATTTCTAGGATCATCACTAGGTCTTCTTAGAAGACAGACAGATTATACAGGCATTGCTTTTATTGACCTACCATCTGTAGTCTTCAACAACCAGAAAATCAACCAGACATACAATAAAACAGTAACCTTCCCTAAAAAATTAAGACACTGCCTTGAACCATCGGTATGGCTACTGCAACAACATGTCTATAGTACCTAATTATTTTTCCACCAAAATTTCAAATATGTAACAAGTCTTACTGCTTCAAAATGACTTTTTTTCTTTGCAATGGGTAGGTTTTTTTCCACCCACACAGTTAAAGTTAATAATGCATTGCATTGCAGCTAATAGGTGTTATTCATAAATTTACTTTTAAGTAGAACAAATTCCTTTCTACAATTTAATTCTTGAACCACTGGGAGCTTTTATTAAATTGGCTCTCTACATATTAATTCATCTTGGCAGACAATTTATGCTATTATTATTCTTATGGTAATGCTACATCAGAAGATGAAAACACAGCATATGGGGAATCTATCCATGCCTACTCTGCTCTTATCACCTTCCTTACTGTTTATAATAATATTAAGTAAAGCTCTTGTGATATAAGTCACGTATTTTTTATTCTTAATGTTCCAGGAGCACATTGTCCCTTTTGTAGCTAATAAAGACTCTTTTTGAACTTTAATGTTAATAGCTCTGTTAGCTTTAGGGAAACAACACACAATATTATTAGAGAGAAGATAATTTTAGTTTTTGACTTTTCTTTTCTGACGCTAAATAAGCTACACAAAAAGCATTTATTCTCTTTGTGCCCAATGTTCAGATCACACAAGTCTAGTAAAGAAATGCATCAATTTCACTATTAATGAACAAATGGCATAATTAATGTAAGCTAGATATGTTTCATGGCTTCCATTAGCCTTTTCCTACTTGCCTCTTTCAGAGGTTAGAGTCAATTCCCTAAAAGTATTTGGGAACTGGAATAGACTATCATGAGGTATGAAACTGCCTCTTCAGTGTATCTTTTATTCTGAAGAGACACCACCGTAGATCTTCCCATGAATTTCTCCAAGTAAGAAAGGAAACCCACGTTTACTATAACAATGTCACAATGTATTTTGAACTTACATTTCCTAATTAATTTCTCCAAGGTACCTATCTTGTGTGACTCTTTTAAAAAAAATCTTATTCAAGTAGGTAGTGGGTTCTTCATTGTCCCAGCAAATTAAATGTCTATATTATTAGGAATAAAACACCTACATACTAGATTATTTTTGTTGGTGGTGTTTTTCACCTGCTTTGCCCTGAGACTGTGGTTGCATGTTGAGTGAAAAGGGGAGAAAAAGGAATAATTTTTGTGGCACAGATGTGATTAATTAATGGACTGATGACTGGCTATTTATTAGTTTGTGAACTTGTCATTGTCTATTCTGGTCTAATAACACAAGATACTGACTTGAGGTAAGTACATGGGATAATTACTGTGTTACTGTATTTAATATTTCCATTACTTAAACTCTTGCTAAATTCCTAAAAGTTTTTTTTTTTGCCCTTTAGCACCATTAATTTATTTCTGGACACTGCATTGTAGTAATGCACACACATTGTCTATTCCTCATGCCATGAACTATTTTTTACTTTTTCTTTTTCTAGGAGGAGAAATTTTCATCACAAAAAGAAAAAGAAGCTTCAGCAAATAACATTTCTTTTTCTCCCTTCCCTCACTTCTGTTTTGTAAAGCATTAGGCATTGAAATCTTAACTGCTTAAGGGGTTTAATGAGAATGTGTTTACAAGAGTAAATTTTTTTTAAAAAGTGATACAGGCTATCATGCAATAGAAATATAGAAATAAAGCTCTTCCCCCCCCCCCCCCCCTTCCCTTAAAAAAAGTTTTCAGGAAAGCATATTCTCAGAGGTTAGTTTCATTTTTATTTTTCAGTAAATAGTTCAATGGTCAAAGCGATCATGGATTTCATATATTTTGGAAACGGAAAAGAAAGAGCTCCATTAGATGTTGGAAAGTATTCTTCTGTTCACTGAAAACTGAAGTAATGGCAATGCATTGTTAACCTGCTAACCTTACCCTGATTTAATGGTATCTGAAATAATGCTAAGATAATAAGCAGGGTCAAGTAGTCCAGTGTTCTGAGTGCAGCATTCTGTGTCTTGAATATTTTCTTTTTTCCCTGACAGTGAAACAATGTTGAAAGCAGTTTGTTTTATTTAAATCTCCTTATAATATAATAATAGCAAGAGTAAATGGCAATTAAGAGACTGATATTAAAAAATCTTCAAAGAAATAAGCTATTGGTTGTATTGAAGTAAAACTCATTTCATTATGAAAAGGCAAAGGACTAACACTAATTGGATTAAACACCCACTGGACATTAAATAAGGCCATTTCTAAGTAATTTTTTTAGGATGATTTACAAAAGACAAATTAATATGCCACAATGAAGAAGACTGAAAATTGTCTTTAATCAATCCTTAACATTGTCTGAAAGCTGCTGTTGTCAGAAGCATTTGGCATATTTCAGAAAGAAAGGATGTCCTTTTACATACAATACATGAAGAGACTGAAAAAAATGAAACACTCGTGCAATTTCACATAACACATACAAAACACACTTCTAGATCAATCTATCCTTAAACATTGTTTTCCACAATAATATTTCTGACAGAACTTTAAGATATTCGCTATTCTTTATAGTATTAAAATTCATGAAATAAATAATAATTGGCAAGACCTTGTGGACAGAAACTTAGATGAGACATTTTCTTCTTTGACAAGTAGCTTTATGCTATTCAATACTGAATGATGCGTGAGAATGCTGCTGTCAGATTTGCTAGCAATATGCATCATTCTCTCTTGTAATCAATATCTTCAATGGCTGATGACTAGGAGGGGACCAGAAGTGTGAGAACATTTAGCTGCTTGTCTTGCCATGCATTGTCATTTAACTTCATCTTAAAAGCTGCCTTCAGATGTCACTGAACATAAGTAAGACAATACAGACCAGTACCTTTCCAGCTGTTCTATCAGCAATTTCCTAATAATTGTGAGAAATGTTACCCCATCTCTCTTATTGTAAGACTATGCTATTGCTAAGATTTCTTGTGTTCCTAACATAATTTGAAATCATCTATTTTTTTACTCCTCCCAACATTGTATTTTTCTTGATGTCTTCAGACCTCATTAAGAATTATCTCCATTCAGCAACTGGGTTGCAGTTTATTTACCTTTTTCTGTTATTTGAATTATAGTTCTAGTTCCTAAAATTCTTGCTTATGGTATAAAATAAAGCATGTTACAAGGCCATACAGTTTCATTAATTATGTTAAATGTCTTGGACCAGGTTCAAGATCAATAATTTATCATCATTAACCTCAGGTTAGGCTAGCTGTACTTCAGAATATTTTTATACAAATACATATTTAGCTATTAATTTATCTAGACAGACAAGATAGAATGTTCAGAGATCATAAACACTTTTCATTTTATATTTTAATTGTGAAAAGAGATTATGAAAATGAGCAGATATAATTCTGAAGTGAGATCAAATGAATATTTGATGCATTTGCAGCTCATAGAATCGTCAAGGTTCGAAAAGACCCTTACGATCATCGACTCCAACCGTTACCATGCATTTGATGCATGGTAAATGAAGTTCATGTTTATTTCACTTTCTTCTTCTTTTCCTTTTACCTTTCTATTACTTTTCCTTTTGAGTTCTTTTGTTTTCTTTATCTGCATCAATGCATTTGTCACCCTAAGCAACAAAAGGTATATTTAGGATTCTTTTCTTTTCACGTTTTCTGTATCCCTCTTTAATTTTTACATTTTTCTCCTGTAATTTAAAATAAATGAAGCATATCTTTCTTAAAAATCAAAGATTCTGAAATTAAATACTAAGTGAAAAGAAAATTATAAAAGTGAGAAAACAAACCAAAACAGTAGGTGAGACTGTAATGTATTCAGAGAGAAAATGGGTACTGAAAAAAGGAAATGGAAAGAAATGTGACTTAATATATAGGGACTATTAATTAATTGTTCATGTTTTTCTTTAATTATAGACTTAATAATAGTTTTAAAATTGCATAAGAGTTGAAAAGTTTTCTTTGAAGTTTTTCTGTAAAAATATACCTACATGCTTATCTGAGTAATACCATTCAAGTCACTGGAAAAAAAAACCCTGAGAATTTACACTGATATGTATATATATGCAAAACTCTGCGCAATAACCTCATCTGTCTGAATGAGTTCTTTTCATTACTGTGCTTTCAAAAACTGGACTAGCAAAATCCATTACCCACTTTTTCATCTAAATGCTTCCATATACAATAAAATATATTACCTCAACATACAGTTTAATTAACTACAGTATCTATCATGGATGAAGTTCAAGGTCATTTGCTTAATGAAGCATTTATTTCTATTTCTATTACCTGAACATAACCTTTAAATTTATTAAAGCTGTGTATATCCTTTGTTTTCTGTTTTCCTGATTTGTCTGATTCTAAGACATTTCTATAAAATTTAAAAGTGGATGGCAATTATTCAATATGGTATAATTTGTTCCTGAAACCTATTTTCCTCCAAAGATCAAGGAATAACCAGTAGAAGTTTTCTGCAAGATGATGCATTAGATAAAATTAAACAGTAAATGGAAACATTTAATATATCTTCTTTTTAAAATGGGTAAAACAAATGGTCTTTTCTTCTCAGTGCTACAAATAAGATTTCCATTTGTGCATGGACATATAAGGATATATTTTCTCAGGCATGTCTGTGATACTTAAAAATTAAAAAGAATATAAAACATAGTCTGCACATGTCAGTATGTGGACTTGCTAAAGCTCTAATTTTGGAACTGTACTGGGATTGGCTGGGATTAAGTTACCTTCCTTCATAGCAGCCCATACAGTGCTGTGCTTTGTATTTGTGGCTAAACCCGTGTTGATAAAATGCCCATGTTCTGGATTTTGCTGAACCGTTCTTGCACAGCATCAAGACTTTTACTCTTTCCCCTCTCCCTGCCCCAAAGTGAGTAGGCTGGGGGTATGAGTTTGGGAGGGGACACAACCTAGACAACTGGCCCTAACTGACCGAAGACATATTCCATGCCATGTGATATCATGCTCTGCAATGAAAACTCAGAGGGAGAAGGAGGAAGGGGCGAAGTTTGTGGTTATGGTATTTGTCTTCCCAAGCAACTGTTATGTGTACTGATTCCCTGCTTTCCAGAAAGTGGCTGGACATCTTTCTGCTGACAGAAAGTAGTGAATTAATTCCTCTTTTTCTTTGCTTGCACACGCAGCTTTTGCTTTCCCTATTAAATTGTCATTATCTTGATCTATGAGTCTTCTTGCCTTCTTTTTATTTTCTCCTCATCCCACAGGATAGGGGAATGAGTGAGAGGCTGGGTGGGTGTTTGACTGCCAGTCAGAGTCTATACACCACAGCAACAAAGTCCCTGAGGTCAAGTTTAATATAGTGTAGTCTCCAAATTGCTTAACTTGTGGCCCCGTTCTTAAAATAGGGCCATACTTATAATCTGATATTGGAAAAAATGGTATCTAGAGCTCTACGGGTTCTGCAAAATGTAGATATTCACCTATTAATAAGAAGAATAAGTAAGCATAAAAAATGTTTTGTTTTGTTATACTCTTGTAATGGTTTACTCCTGCAAGAAACAGATCTATCAAGGCTATCACATGTTGATCTCTCTCTCTTACTTTCTTGCCATGGCAATGAAATCACTCATTTTCTTAGGCCAGTGCACCTATGGCTCCTCTAAAACTCCTCGGTCACACTCACAATAATTTTGGAGAAATGCAAACAAGCTGTGGTGAGATACCAGAAATGGATATGAAGCCAGTACTGCAGCAGGGGAGCAGAGAACAAAGGGAACTGAAGATTTAAAGCTGTAGGTCATAAGTCTCTCTTCACTACATGGCCTCCACAGTGAGAAAGGAAAGGACCTACCCTGCCTGTCTATTTGTTTACAGTCTGTGTTTATTAGCTGTGCTAATTAGTTTGGAAGGGGCCAGGGACTTAGTATTTGACATTAATAATCAAGGTTCTTAATTTTCATTTTTTTTCACAGATACTGTATTTCCCCAGGTAAGATGGATTTAAATATCAAGTGCTTCCAAATTCTGCTAAGAAGGAAGTGTTTAGTCATGGGAGCTATTTCCACTTATGGGCTGGATGGCAAAATCTTCATGGCCTGCACTGTGCAGAAACATGACTATCAGTTTATGAAGACACATAAGGATGAAAACCTGTGTTGAAATCAACTGGAGAAGCAGCAGAGCTCACTGCAAGGATGGTTGTTGGTGGCAACTCACTACCTGGCCTGAGTATCTCAGATAAATTCAGATTAGATCACTCCTGCTCCCTCTACTTCATTTATACTGCAAAGGAAAACAAAAGCATATGCTAATTGGAAATATTAAAAGGAGAAATCAGTTGGAGAAACTCAGTCCAATTAGCTATCCTATTTTTAAGGTGCTGCAATCTATAGCTACATTTTCTCGTGTCACACAAAGCTGACACACTGAATTGTGGCTCAGTTAAAAAACAGTCTGAAACGTATCCAACATGACCTTGCACAGCTTTAAATAAAACTTAAGGAAGTGTTTACACATCTAATCTTTGGCTAGAAACACACACAGCTATGCATTAGGAGCTGATTAACACAAATAAGAGGCTCCAGGAGCGTGGGAGTTTTATCCATCATTTAGAACATTTTAATTAAGACCACAATGAAATTCTGCCACATATGAGTACTTTGCATTCCAGATTATAGTTAACACATTGCTGAAATCTCTGAAAAAAAGCCCAAAACCAAAACGCACAACACAAAACATTAATTCTCTCTTCTCTGAAAGAGAGGAATCAATAAAATAAAATCACTTACGTTAGTCTCCGAAAAAAGAGATTCAGAAAGCTGTGAACCAAAACCAGTAGGCTACAAAATAAGGTAATTTGTATTACAACTATGGGAAATAGAAAATAAGTGGTTTAAAGAAGCAGCAAGTAATTCACAACAGTTAGTGAAATTGAGAGAAGTCTTAAAAATACATTTTGTATTCTGCATAAGTTAAAGGAAGTATGCCTATTTGGTAGTCTCCTGCACAGCTGAGTTTCTATTTACTTTATTCACTTTTGAGGTTACCATTTGGTGCCATTTTTTAAGTCTGCGCAATAAACTTTCCAGAATCACTTCACAAGAAGCAGAAACAAATCCTTATCCATCTTTGTTTATTTATGGAATGGGAAGATTCTTTGCAATACATTGGAAAATAAATATGTTTTTCAACATTACAGCCCTGGCTGGATTGGAAGAAATGGCCCATTTTTTAACTGCCTTTTCTCCAGCTAACTTTTTTCCTAATGTGTGAACTTGCTTCTTAATGAAGACTGAAGATTTTTCAGTCATAAGAAACTAATTCCAGTAAGAAAACATGATTGAAACATCTTTACTTCATGAAGATAGAGGTTCTGTCAATCACCTTAGGAGTCCCTAATGTGTAATCCTGTTCTCATCTGAACGTTGAGACAACCTTGCCTGTCTCACCTTTTATACAGAAATGAGCTTAGAACCTCTGAGTGAAGCTAGATGTACCTGTGATGTGCCTGAACAGCCTGAAAGTCAGATGGAAATTACTGCATGCCTCAGGATGTGAAAAAGGAGAGAAAGGTCACTCTGGAGCCAAGAGTCTAGGCATTCTGGATGGCTAGGAAGTAAAGAATTATCACATTTTTTTTTTAAACTTTTGAAACATTTTTTTTCCAATAGTCCCAGAGTAATTCTGATAATTAGCGAATTTAGGGGGGTGTTTCAGATATTCTCCTGAAAAAAAACCCTCTTCAAAACCACAAATGGGCCAAGGCAAAAACTATAAATGGAGAATGGGAAGCATAACAAAGGCATAATGCTATAGTGCTACTGCAATAGAGGACAAAAAGAAATTAACAATTAAAGAATTAAGAATTAAAAGTAGTATAGGGTGAAAATCAGTTCTTGTCTGAATACTTGTTCTCTTGTTTTCCACCTGCACAAAATATTCATAATTCCCATGAACTACAAATTAGGACTTTATCTGAAGTCTTCACAGTAGAATAAAAAAGTTTTAACTATGTAAGATGGAATATGCAAGTTCCTTCAACTTGTGAATGCTCTTGTTTATTTCACTGGTGGTTTCATTTGATCATCATATTCCTGTAATGTAATAACTTAGATAAGAAACAACTAATACAGGTGACAGGGGTTTCTTCTTTTTTGTGTTGTTTTGTTTCATTTTTACTTGTTTAGTTGGTTTTCACAGGGTGTTGGTGAAAAGATCGTGGATTCAGCAACAAATTCTTTGTATTACACACATTTGTTAAAACATCAAGAGCATTTCATCTCTAGGCCTATAACTTTAATGATAGTTAACTATTGTTACTATAGGAACTATAAACAATGAAGATAATATCCCAGCTACATTTTTAAATAAGATACCTTCCTCAAGAAAATTAGATTACTCTAAAGTGAAGATTTTTCTTTTCTATTAAATGTTGATGTGTTGGATTACTTTTATTTCTTGACTCATATCTTACAACAAAAGTTGCCAGAACTGTAGCAGGAGTCACAGGAAGCACTTACACAGAAAGTATTATTTTTTGAAGTGGAAGAACTTATGTCTCATCCAGAGGTCAAATTCTATCCCCATAAGATTCAGCCTTGAATTCTTAGTTGTTTGTGAACCTTCAAAATTTCTTGGATTACTATGAATGAAGATGATGGTTCAATTAAAGACACATATTTCTTTTGCATTCTTAAAAAACATATGAATGGATCTTCTTATTTTTCCTTAGGTAGAAAGACCTCCATGTAGCAGATGTGTGCTCTTCAGCATACATGACTTAGTGCAGGCATTGAAACATTGTCAGATAAATGTCTCTTTCCAAGGCTATCCATAAAGGGTGGTTGTGTGAAAGACAGGAAGAAGATAGGAGTACTCTGCTCCAGATGCAGACATGTTGAGATGTGTTTAAGATTATCACATCTAGGTGTTTACAGTGTAGGGTTTAGGGTTCAATCTGAGATAGACAACTACATTTTTATATCAATGTGCCTGAATATTTGCTAAATACCTAATATCCCTTTATAGGCAGTGGACTTTAACTATGCGTTTAAAGGAATCTAGAGACTGACTCAGCTAATTCAATTACTTGCGTACACATGGGCATCTCGTCCCCTCTGTGACTCCCTAAGAAACCTAAGTCATATATAAAGGGATTACAGATATCAGACATAAGGCATATCTGAAACCTTCTCCAGTAGGAGACCAAGGCAAATATAGCAATACAAATAGCACTAAATGCCTATTTTCAGGCATCTGAATCTCTCCCTAGAGGGATTCAGTGGCCTGTGCACAGGGTGCATCTGAGTTTGGCCTCTAGCTGTCAGTCCACAAAGCAATGATCTCCTGCTTATCTTTTGTCATACCAGCCAGTGGACATCTTAGGGTAATTTAAATGGCACTGGAATCCTGTGTATAGGAAACTGATATTTCCTACTAGTTATCTAATTTAAGAAGAGCAAAATTGTTTTGTAGGCTCCACCAATGATATCTACTAAATCTTTATTGAATA